>NC_139022.1:97277056-97619670 GCF_964662115.1 Mustela nivalis
TCTTCATCCATAAAAAGAAAAAAATTATTCATTCATTTATTATTTATTTAATTCAAACTTTTATTAATTTATACTATTTGCCAGGTGGGATATATTACTGGGGTTATATTACTAAAAAGAATATACCAAATTACTGTCTTATACAGTTTGTGTATGAATGGACACCTAATGAATAGATTTGTTGGCAGATTCAAAAGAGAGAATTGTGCATAAATAGCTTACAACTATAAATTGTTGTAGAAGTCTTAAATCTTATTTATTTATTTATGACATAGGAAAATCTGTGGAAGAAAATTGTGGCTCAAACAATTTAAGACACCCTAATGATCATTCTAACATTCTTATTCAATCTCAGTCATAATTCATTTTTTTTCTCTTTATTTTTTCTTTTCAAGAGAATTTATGGAATTTGATGATAAACAAGGAGAACATTCAGCAAACTGACTTTCCCAGGTGATTTTAACTTATAATTTACAACTAAAATAACAGCATACTGAATAAAAAAGGGGGTCTTATTTTATTTAATTTGGGCACCCCTCTGCCTACCTATAAGCAGAAAAGGTGTATTTTGTTGTTGTTGTTTCTACTGTAGTTTCTTAAACTTAATTTTAAATACATTTTTTTTTTCAATCATCGTAAAGTCCCTGACCTAATCAGATTATCTGAAGAGAGGAGGCACAACTGTGGGGTGAAACACGCAAGCACTGGGATTTAGAGGGCCTGGCCCTACCATAACTCTGCTCCCTTGCTTTGTGTTCCTGGCACATATGACATGAGGGGACTGTGTGCACTAGAGTAGAAGGGCCCGTGTAATTGTGCAGTTAGTTACTCATGAGAAGACTGAGATTTGTTGAATCTAATTCCAGGAGAAAATACTAACAAACTCTCTAATCCCACATAGTTGGATTTATAGTAGTCCCCCGCTTATCTGTGAGGGATACATTCCAAGAGGCCAGAGGATGCCTGACACAGTGAACAGTAAGAATCCCATATATACCATGCTTTTTCCAATATATACATACCTATAATGAAGTTTAATTTACAAATTAGGCATAGTTAGAGATTAACAACGATAACTAATAATAAAATAGAAGAATTTTAATAATATGATGTAATAAAAGCTCTATAAAATGTGGTCTCTCTCTCTCTCAGAATATCTTATTGTACTGTACTCACCTTTCCTCTTCTTATGATGATGTGAGACGATAAAATGTCTCCATGATGAGATGAAGCGACTTGAATGACACAGTCACCGTGACACAGCATCAGGCTATTACTGATGCTATAACATTATGTCAGGAAAAGGATCATCTGCTTCCAGACCTCAGTTGACTATGGGTAACTGGAACTGTGGAAAGCAAAATCACAAATAAGGCACAATTACAAACAATATAGTTTGAGTGCTCAGAAACAGCCACTATTTCCTTATTCTAGTCTCTCCTAAGAATGGATATTGAAATATAAAAACAGAAATGTTATAGCTGTGAATGTAATTATTGTATCAGCAGCTAGCATGAACTGAGTACATACTCTGTTTTAAGAATTAAGCTAAGTTCTATATATGTAGTACCTAATTTCATTCTAACATCACTATGAGAAAAGGATATTCTTTTTTAATCTTATAAGTAAGGAATGTGACCAAGTTACTAACATGGCCAAGTTAGAGAAGAGGAAAGGATTTGAACTCAGGCAGCCTGATCCCAGGGTGTGCATTCTATCCGTAAGCAGCAGTGCAAGTGGAGAACAAAGAACAGTGTAGAAGGAGGCAGTTGAAAAAAGTGAGTTAGCTATGTGATCTTACACATGCCTTCCAGATGCCCAAGGAAACAAAACACTACCCCTTTGGTTAATTCAGTTACCTTATATGCATCTTCAGGAAGCATGACCTTTCCTAACTTCTATTTCATATCTGATCTAAGAAGGCTCCTTTTCCCTACAGTCTTCACTTTATACCCTGGGTGTTATTAAGATAAGCTTAGCAAATTACTATCATATTACCTAGGAACTTAGCCTACTCTTTTCCATAAGCTTCTTTTTTTTTTTTTTTTAAAGATTTTATTTATTTATTTGACAGAGAGAGATCACAAGCAGGCAGAGACGCAGGCAGAGAGAGAGAGAGGAGGAAGCAGGCTCCCTGCTGAGCAGAGAGCCCGATGCGGGACTCGATCCCAGGACCCTGAGATCATGACCTGAGCCGAAGGCAGCGGCTTAACCCACTGAGCCACCCAGGTGCCCCTTTTCCATAAGCTTCTAAGGACAGAAATCAGTTTTGGGCTTTGAAATCAAGAAATGCCCAACCCATACACACATCTGATTCTCACCCCAAAGCCAGCTAAGCTTCTAAAAGTATTCACTTATGTTTCCATTTTCCATTTCCATCTTCTCCAAGAACAGCTCACCTCTTGTTGCCAGTGTCCCAAACCTTAGCTGGTTCATTCAGGCTACTGGTACATGCCTCCACCCATTGGTAGCCACACCCTGAGCCTTAGAGTGCTATACTAACAAATCAGTGTACGAGGTGGTCCAACAGAGAAGGTGTCATGAAGGGGTAGAAAGACCGAAAGAGAAGAAAGAAGTTCAAATTCTAACTTGTCTGCTATTGGTTATGTGACCTTGTGGAGGTTCACTTTACTCCTTATTAATGTTAAAACTCTTGGAAACTTCATTGTTCAAGATCTTAATGCCAGAATTCTTTTTTTTTTTTTAAACTAAATCTAAAAAAAGCTTTGAATAGATTCATGAACCAATTGTAGATGCTCTTATTGACAGGAAGGAATGGCTCAATTTAGGAATATTTTAAAAAAACTGGGCTAGAGAGAAGGAAGCCTTTAAGGCAAAGATTAAATTTTGAATGGTTTGATCAGGCGTTATCTCTTTAAACCCTGGTGACTGTGCATTTAATAAGTAGCTTTAAAGGCTGCACATGTATGATGATTGCTGCATCAAATCAAAAGCAAGTCACCACCTTAGAATTAAATGACTTACAGCAGTGCTTATTTCTTCAGTACATAAAATGTGGCCAAAGTTCTCAGTATTTCCTAAATTAAGACAGACAGATAAACAGATATCTAGATATCCCATCTTTCTCCTATAACATATGTCCCTTTCTAACATACCCATTTAGTGCTTATTTACTCTATACCTACTATGGGTCAGATTCTGCCAGTACTCTCAAGATAAATAATGATGTCCAGCCACTGAGAAGGTGATAGTCTTGGGCTGTCACTTAGCAGTGAACCCCAGGACTGTGTAGGGAAATGATAGAGTTATGTATGGAAGTGCCTTGGACATGCCTTGAAGAAAGGAGGTAAGAGACGTCTGCAGAAAAGGGTGGGAACTAAAAGGGTTTTACAAAGAAGGTGAACTTCAGCACACATTCTCAGATGATTTACAGAGAGGGACAAGGTCTCAAAAGCAACTGATCCAACAGCTGGACACTTAATTAATCTGAGACCCTCCCAACCTCTGCTCAATCACAGTAGTACAATTACCTTATATTAACAGACTTAAAATCTTTTTTCCTATTGTCCAGCATCACTTGAAATATATCACAGGGATTCAAATCCCCTAGTGTCTTAAGTCACTAGACCTCTTAAGATATGAATTTCTTTTCTTGTATTAAAAAATTTTGATCTGGGGCACCTGGGTGGCTCAGTGGGTTAAGCCTCTGCCTTCGGCTCAGGTCATGATCCCACGGTCCTGGGATAGAGCCCCCGCTTTCTGCTCAGCAGGGAGCCTGCTTCCTCCTCTCTCTCTCTCTCTAGTTGTAATCTTTCTCTCTGTCAAATAAATAAATAAAAATCTTTAAAAAAAATCTTTTTTTGATCAAAGAAGTAAAAATTGGGAAAGCACTTCATGAATTCCTAATTTCTAATTACATATTTTGAATTAAGAAAAAATTACTATGGACCCACTAGATGACATGTTTATAGAGTTGCTGAGTCAGAAATTCCAAGAGAGGAACCTGGGAATAAACACATTCTGGGGTGTTGTGGTGGGGTGGGGATAAACACATTTAACAGGAAATCCTCATGCTGCTGATGAGCAAAACTGCAGTCGGGCATGACATTACTCACCATCCACTCCATGATACCTTATGGGAGAAGATTCTTCCTGAATTTAGAGAAAGAAAAAACCTGCCTTCCCTAAAAACTCCTTCTTCTTTTCTCATTTTAAGATTTATGAAGCATGGTCTGTTCTTTTTTCCTGTCTACAGAAACTCAGAGTAAAACTGATGACTCATTTTATCCCTGAGTTTAACCTATGCACCTCCTTCCCTCATCCTTGTCACTGATTCTTGCCACATATACCTTGCATGTTCATTTGTGTTGTTGTTGCTCTTTTCATCAAATATTATTATAGTTGATTTATTATAAATCATCTCACATTTTAAAGTGCAAAGGCATTAAAATGTTAAAGATTAAAAATTCTTTGTATTTATCTTAAATCCTTAAACCTTCTCTAGTTGGTAATTGTTTCCCTCTATCTGGCTTGTGTTTCTAAGGACACACCCGCAAGGCTCCAGAATAACCCAAGGGTAGCCAATCCTGCTTTTCCAGTTCTGCTTCCTGAGTCCTCCAGAACAGAGGCCCCAAAAGCAGCTCCAAGCAAGTTCTCAGAATTCAGGACCTGGCTCAACCAAACACAACTTACTTTAAACACCCTGACTTTGCATTCTTGCCTCTAGAAGTCAGAATAAATATGTCTCCTTAGGGGTCACATATCCTAGGTAACTGAGATTTTTATTGGTAGTAGTAGTAACTTTCCGGGGCATATTTAATGCCAACAAATAAAAAATATACAGAAGTTATTATTAGCCATCCAAAGAATGGTTCAAAATAAGGAAGCTACAGCCCAGATAAAGTAACGTGTCCAAAGTCAAAGAACTAGGAAAAGAAAGAAAGGGAATTTGAACCTGACTCCAAAGAACAAACCCTTCACCCACAAAAATGTATGAAGTTTCACAGTTAAAAGCTTCATATATTCTTTTTGGAAAGAATTTCAAATACATCTGAGTCCACTCTCCTGGGCTAGGTAAATTAAAAACCAACCATGTTTCAAAGAAACAAACTTACTACAGTTCCAGAGAGTCTTCATCATTCTTATAGAATAGGAGAGTGTCAGGGATGGGAGAGTCTGGAAAAGGACCCATTAAACAGAGGCGGGGCCCAGTGGCCATTGTTACGGTGCTTGCCAACTTGGTCACAGAGGATCAAACTCCTGTATAACCTGATCCACCTGAGCCAGAAAGATTCTCCCAGAATTATTTATGTGGCCAGTAGGAACAGACTGAAATCATGGAGCATGATGATAATTATGGCAGTGCCCTAGAATAAAGGATCTCGGTATTTCTGCTACTGGGTTCTCAAAAGCTGTCCAGCATCTAGCCTTTCCTAAGCACTCTGAAAGCAACAGCAGTGTTTCAACAAATCTTTTTTTTTTTGTATTGCTTCCTATTTTAATAGCCAGAATATGTCTACATACAACACAAAGAACCTTTAATAATAGAAAGAACTTTAATAGTGAACACCTACAAAATACTGAACATTCATCTTACTCCCTACAATGTATTCAGACAAACCACCTTTTGCATTTTCCAGAGATTGTTCCAATTTCTTCTTTTTTTTTTACTGAGATAAAACTGACATATATTGTAAGTAGGTTTAAGGTATAAACGTGATCATTTGACATACACGTATAGTACAAAATGATTGTAAGAATTAGGTTAGTTAACACATCTATCACTCACATATTTACTATTTTTTTGGAGTAAAAAAAATTTTTTTTTTAAGATTTTATTTGTTTATTTGACAGAGAGAAATCACAAGTAGATGGAGAGGCAGGCAGAGAGAGAGAGAGGGAAGCAGGCTCTCTGCTGAGCAGAGAGCCCGATGCGGGGCTCGATCCCAGGACTCTGAGATCATGACCTGAGCCGAAGGCAGCGGCTTAACCCACTGAGCCACCCAGGTGCCCCTGGAGTAAAAATTTTTAAGATATACTCTCTTAGCAACTCACAAGCCCATGATACAGTATTATTAACTACAGTCACCATACTGCTCCTTATCATCCCCAGAAAGTATTGCTCTAATAACTGCAAATTTGTATCCTTTGACAACCTTCACCTATTTCCCCCACCACCTTCTGCCCGTGGCAACCATCAAACTACTGTTTCTCTGAGTTCCATTTTTTTTGGATTCCACATGTAAATGAGACAAATACTTTCTCTGCCTGACTTATCTCACTTAGCATAATGCTCTCAAGATTGATCTATATGGTTTTAAATGGCAGGATTTTCTCCTTTTAGGCTGAATAATATTCCACTGTGTGTGTGTGTGTGGGTGTGTGTGTGTGTGTGTGTGTGTGTGTGTGTTATATTTCTCTATCCATTAATTCATGAATAGACACTTAAATTGTTTCCATGTCCAGGCTTTTACAAACAATGTTACAGTGAACATGGGGGTATACATATCTTTTCAAGATAGTGATATCTTGGGATATATACCCCAAAGTAGATTGCTAGATCATATGGTATTTCTATTTTTCATTTTTTGAGGAATATGCATACTGTTTTCCACAGTGGCTGCACCAGTTTCCATCCCACCAACAGGGCACAAGGGTTACCTTTTCTCCGTGTTCTTGTCAGCACCTGTTTTTTCTTATTTTTTGATAATTGCCTTTCTAACACGTGTGAGGTGATATTGTGATTTTGATTTACATTTCCTTGATGAATAGTGATGCTGTGTATTTTTCCATATACCTGTTTGACATCTGTGTATTTGCTTTGGAAAAATATCTACTCAGGTTCTTTTGCCCATTTTTAAATTAGATTACCTGTTTCACCTTGTTTTGGTTTTTGCTATTGAGCTATATGAGCTCCTTATACATTTTGGATATTAACCCCATATTGAATACAGATTTACAAATATTTTCATTTTTATATTTTAAAAATTCTTTAGAAGTGAGAGAATAGGAGCCTGAGAGGCACAGAAATACTGTCAAAGAGCAGTTGAAGAAAATGATGATGTTTAACTTAGAATCAAGCAGAGAGGGAGGAAAATGTGTGTTCTCTTGATAACAAGAAGCTCTCTGGAATTTATGACCCAAGGGGAAAATTATCTTCTGGGCCCTTCTGAACAGAACATCCAGAAATAAACACAGGACAAAACAAAATCTGTTCATTGCTTTATTCATTCTTTTCAGGGGTCACTACATTTTAGGATGGAAGGAATTCTAGCCCTGGAGGAGAACACCATTCCCCTTCCCCTCTGCGGCTGTTTTGTGCTGACATCACACCAAATGCGACAGCGCCTCCTGAAAGGCAGAAGGATAAGAATAAAAATAATGTGGCTTACATGTGCTTAGCATGTTTCCAAAAATAGTCACCAACCTATCTGGCCACCATTTTACTGATGTGGAAATGGAGGCCCAAATGGTTAAGTCCCAACTAGAATTACCAAGCTGAGAAATGCAAAGTGACAATCAGAACATAGGTCTCTTTCATTAAAAAAAAATCCCTTCTAGAAGTGTAGATGTTGCACCTTCCTTGAGATTCCTAGACATGCAAACTTTGTACAAGTAAATCCAGGGAAATACATGTCCACAAGTGAGAACAGGGTAAGGGGGAAAGCAGGGGCGGGGGGAGGGCAGATGTTTAGGTGGCTAAGCTCTGCCCATTGTCAAATAAGCCCACAACCTATAGTTACCAGCAGTTTCTTCACTGCCTCAGAGGCCTCTGGTCCCAGCTCATTCACACACTTTCTTAGCCCTTCCACAAGGTGCTCAACAGAAATGCCCAGAGTTTTCAGAAGAAGCTTTAATGGATCCAAAAAAGGGAGAATGTTGTCCACAGGTAAAGGTAATTTGTTGACAGCATCTGGCAAACTGTTGATGAGGAAGGCAGTAGCTGCAGAGCAAAAGGGAAACTGAGTGAAATAAACACATCTGACTCCTGTCTATGACTGTCCTACTTTCCACTGTATCCATAAACAGCTCTGTTTCAGTCTCACTTGATTTGATGAAATGTCACTTGTTTCGATGAAATGTCACTTGATTGATGAGGGCCTCAGGGCCTTTGCATCTGCTGTTCTGTCTCCTTAGGAGTTTCTTTCTTCAGTTAGCTACATGTCTCTCCTCAAATGTTACATCCACAGAAAGGTATCTAAAGTAGTATCATCCATTATCCTTTAACTTCCTCTATTTTTTCTTACCATTACTTAAAACAGTAAATCTCACTTATTTATTTCTTGCCTTCAACCTCTCACTAGTATGCAGGCTCCATGAGAACAAGAAGTTTATGTTTTATTCACTCCTGCACCTCATGCCTAGAATAGACCCTGGCATGTAGGAAGCACTCAGTAGATATTGGTGGTTCACTGAACAGGAATGTACTTTGCATGTGGCTATCTCCACAGTCCATGGCTTTGAGGCCAAAAAGTAGATTCCATAAAGAATCTTCACTTGGGGACATGCATGAACCCAACCAAATACAGCCCAGGAAACTGCTCCCAACCAATTCAACTGAATGCTAGAAACATAAATGAACCCCAGCTCTGTAGTGGCTAGTGCAGATACATAGATGAATAAAACAAAGATATTCCATTCAGAGAACTTACACAATCTAGTAGATAATAAAGACCTGTATATGCCACAATGTGACGTGTGCTATGCTCACATCATGGATAAAGCTCCATGGAAACCTAAGAGAAGAGATGACCAGTTCTAATGTGGTAGAGTGTTGGAGCAATCCTCACAGAAAGATGTTGCTGGAGCCGTGTCTTGAAGCAGAATCAAGAGTCACAAGGTAAAGGGGAGGGGAGGTGCACTGTAAAAAGGAACAAAATTAACAAGGGCACTGAAATGTGAGGATGAAAGTATGCACACTGCCTGGAGAGCCTTCCAGAGCAGATGGAGTGTAAAACTGCAGTAAGGTATGCTGAGGTGGGGAAAGGAGGTAAGGCAGCAAAACCCAAGTGAGGTCACATTTTCAGAGCTTGGAATGCTATATTAATGTATTTGAGACTTTTTTCCCTGTGGGCAATGGGGAGGTATCAAGGCTTTTCTACGGACAACTGAATTTTTCTATCTTTGTCTTTAGAAAGATAATTTTCATATAGAAGATGAATAGGAGGTAGAGTGTAGAGAATGAGAAAAATATATACAGTATACATTTTAACAAAACACATGTGCAGATATGTAAACACACACATTCATAAGCACACATGTAAGAATGCACATCTTCCAGGATGCGTGGGTGGCTCAGTGCATTAAGTGTCTGCCTTCTGCCTGGGTCATTATCCCGGAGTCTGGGGATTAAGCTCCATGTCAGGCTCCCTGCTCAGTCAGGAATCTGCTTCTCCCTCTTCCCCTCACCCTGCTTGTGCTCTCTCTCCCACTCTCTTTGTTCCTCTCACAAATAAATAAATAAAATCTTTAAGGAAAAAAAAAAAAAAAAGAACACACATCTTCCTAGTAAGACCCTGCCATAGTTCATTTTCCTTTGGAATCCTTTCCATTTCCCCATTCAAATAAAGTGAAGTGAAGCCTGTGCACCTATCTTCTCTTTCTCTCCTACCACCTATTGTCCCTCCAAAATTCTCTCCCATAAAAGGGATATTTATTTCCTTCCACCCAGCTTTCTGTTTCCACCCCCATATGTAGATATTTGATGCTAGTTACTAAATAAAACAAAATAGCCAAAACCGGTGAAGTTACAAATTGGCCCAAAAATTCAGTAAAAAGCACAAACTCAAGTTGCCAGTGTGGGTGTGAGCAGCACCAATTTTCTCATGATTAATCTCCCTACTTAATTTAAAGGCATTGGTGACGGTCTTCTCTGTATAGACCTATATACTTCCAGGGGAAGACCTTCAAGGCTTTCTGTTCTTTGAATGTACAGTGGCTATCACAGTGCCTTTTGCAGATGCATCCAAATGTATTTTGCTGAGGTTAAAATGATTCCCTTCAAAAAGAACACAGCAGTTCCCATTCTCCTCCAAGAATCCAACTTCTATGCCTCAACTAGAAATTGAACTGTAGGCCCCCCAGTTCTCCCACAGAGCGCTGGCTATATACATCTCCATGCATTAGTCTCTCATTGTAGTCCTTCTGTGTGAACAAGTCTTATCTCCCCTGTCAGACTACATGCCCCTTGTAAACCGTTAATGTAAACCATCTCTGTGTCTGATTCATATCTAAATCTTCCACTACTTATCCAAGTGCCCAACAGGTGTAGTTGTTCAGCAACTATCCATTGACTGTGTGAATGATAAATGTAGCTATGTCTCAGGAGAAACAACCTGGCAACTGATTACAGAGGATAGGAAGAATGATTCCACATGGTTTCAAAAGAAAGAAGTTACAAAGTGAGATTTTGACTCAAGATTAAGAAAGAAAAGGAAAATGTTCGAGAATGTTGACAATTAGTGTGAGTTGACTAACTTCTTAGGTAGGATTCACTAAGGATAGTGCTTCTACAGGGTTAGAGCTTTGTAGGCTGGGGTAGGGATTGCTGCATATGAAATCCCTTCCGACCTTTCCATTCTGTGATTCTAAAATTCCCTCCACCATACTCCCCTGTGAGCCAAGGCTTACTGATTACATTAGTATTAATAGAAAAGCAGAGACGTGTGTTCAGGCCACTTACCAGAGTAACTGCAAATGCTGATGGTCACCAGCAGAAACACAGTTACCAGCTTCATGACAGGGTTTCTGTGAGATATGCCTGGAGTTTAAAATTGAATCGCAAAATGCACTGAATCCACTGAGCTAGGGCCCCAGTTACTATACGATTTCTGCACAGACACATATTTATAGCCCAGTCATAACCTAATTTCAGTCACTACCACTTGACTCACCCTAGAGAAGAGCATGAAGATCATGTTTCCTCACTAAACAAATTGGAGGTTTTTCCACTTTCCCTTGTATTCCCACAAGAAACAAGGCCCTAACTTGAAGCATTCTCAAGGACCTCTCATAAAAGCCCTTCCTTGTACAGAGAAGCCAGTGGGAACAGAGAGCTCTAAGAGTCCTTGTCTTGAAAGAATCTTGAAAGGAAGGGGAAGTTTTATATTAGGATTAAAAGGAGCAAATGTTGTTTTCCTCCAGCTTTCTATTCAAAGTTTGCAGAATCATATTACTGATAAGCTACCTAGTCGTGGAAGGAATCAGTAGGTCCCATCAGCTACAGTATATACAGACTCAGCCTCATTGCATTTAAGGCCTCTAGAATTTTCCTCTGCCCACCCCATCCCCACTCACAGATCTGCCATGGCAAGACCTCTTATTTTTTCCTAGTATCTCCCAATTAGTTTGAGAATCCCTACAATGTGCCTTCTGTTCTCATATAGAATAATATGTTATAGGAGCTAAATCTCAAAATGCTTTTGTAAAAACATAGGATTCAATATTTACTCTTGGTGTAATCTTGGATTAAACGTTTTATTTTTATTTTTTAAAAGATTTTATTTATTTATTTAACAGGGAGAGAGAGATCACAAGTAGGCAGAGAGGTAGGCAGAGAGAGAGGGAAGCAGGCTCCCCAATGAGCAGGGAGCCCGATGTGGGGTTCGATTCCAAGACCCAAGATCATTAGCTGAGCCGAAGGCAGAGGCTTTGACCCATTGAGCCACTCAGGCACGCTGGATTAAACTTTTTAAATCTATAGTATTGGTTTCCTCATCTAAAACGTGAGTGTGTGATCCTGAGGGAAATTTTTTTTTTTTTTCAAGACCCTATCTACATAAATAATTTAGGCCACCAAAACATGCATTTCAGAACCATTCTCACACAGTCACACAAAACAAACACTGTGCCAGACATAAGAGCAGTCTGTTTGCAAGGCTGCCTCCCCATCCCAGAGCCAGGACTCAACCATGGAGCTCCAGGACATCCCTACTTCTAAGCAGGAGACCTGGAATTCCTTGAGACTTCTGGTGCCTCCCATGCAAGAAAGAGGGAAAGAAAGAACCCTGAAGGAGAACAGTAGGAATCAGGGTTTAGGTAGGTGCCACTTCCAGATCAGATGGCTCGTCTCAGCCATTGCCATCAAGAAGAAGGGACACAGAAGATGCTGAGAAAGCTATGCCAAGACACAAGCCCCTTATGTTGCATGGCTACAAGTTGGTGCTCTGCTTGTGGGGGTGATTATGTTAGGAAAATTCAGTAAAATGATGGAAACAGAGAATGTAACTGTACCAAACCAAGATTAATACTTATCATATGTCACCTGTTATTTATTCTTATAAGGTACTGTGTTGTAACCGTCCATCCTTAATTTTATAAACTGCATGAAGGAGAAGATGAATTACCACCATGCTGATTCCCTCCTTCTGCTTCTACTGGCTGTCTCTGCCAGAGACTGTTTCCATTTCTCCTGGGTATTAAGCACGTAGGAAGGCATACTGATCTGCCAAAATGCTCAAAAGGCCAAGGTTGTTTGGGAAAGTGCTGGTGGGTAGACCAAGCTTTATTTTTATGTTGAGGGACACCTGCCTGGCTCATTGGGTTAAACCATGTGACCCTTGATCTTGGGGTTGTAAGTTGAGGGCCCATGCTGGGCATGGAGCCTACTTAAAACCAAAAACTGAAAAAATAAATAAAAAATTTTATGTTGTGATCTCTTTATGGGATACTAACCAACACTGCCCTCATCTGTGCTTGTCATTTCCCAGTTTCCTTTCAGATCCTTTCCCTGCACATCCTCTCTTCTGCTCTGTCCTAGAGGAAGCTGAGTTTTCCAAAATGTAGTTTCCTGGCTTCCTTACCCACTGTGTCTGGTTAGGTTCAGCTGATGGAGGGCACTGGTAGAAAATTCAAAGGGAGAGAATGGGAGAAGTCAGGCTACTTATTCCTTGGTCTACTTTAGAAAATATCTTGACCAGTGACTCATCTTCTCCATGGCTCCAGCTCCTTCCAAAAAGGCCCTGTGTTTGTGTTCCCACCCAAGCCAGGCCAACCCACCATTGTTCCAGCTTCTGCAGCATGGCCCCAGCTCCTGGCTCCAGCTCCTCACTCTCTGACTGCCAGCCAAAGAGCACTAGCACTTTCCAGCATTTTCTAATATCTGGATTGACTCAGCATCCTGCTTCTTGCTTTAATTGCATTTCTAGCACCTTGTAAATTATCCTCCAAGTTTATTAAATTCTTCCTTTTTGCTTACCTGGAATGGTTTTGATTTTCTGACTGGAATATGATTAATAAAGCATTCTAAAGCATTACAGAGTTTTTGTTAAAAACAGATCTTTCAGTTTTTAAGCAGAGATGTCTCTCTCACAAGTGGTAAGTTATACGTCCACGAGGGGGCAGGGCCAAGACTCCTCCACAAGAAATATAGCATTATATGCACAAAAATGATTCTTCCTTCCAACCTCTGAGGAGTCCTCTGAGGTGTCCCGTACTGTCTTGAGCTTGTCTGCTGGCCTGACCAGCATGAGTTCACTTCTCCAGGAAGACCTGTGTGCTAGATTCTGATAGGCCTATCAAAGAACCTGCCAGACATGCAGTGTTGGCTGAAACCTAGCCACAGACACAACTTAGACTAAAGGCTGGAACCTGCTCTATGCAAAACACACACACACACATTCGGCAACACAAATATCCACATTTTACACATGTATGAACAGTGATATATGCCTGTGCACACATCCACACACAACCATCAAGTACTACTGTTTTCACTCACTCGTTCAACAAATGTTTATTGGTAATCCTCTGCATGTCAGGAACTAGAACTGGAGCAGTAAACCAGACAAGCAAATTTCTCACCTTCCTGGATGTGACAGTGTAATGGGATAGAGAGAATGAACAGGTGAGCAAAGAAAAGAACAAGCGGTAAGTGATAAGAAGTAAATAGGGTGCTGTGACAGGGGACA
This sequence comes from Mustela nivalis, assembly GCF_964662115.1. NCBI lineage: Eukaryota > Metazoa > Chordata > Mammalia > Carnivora > Mustelidae > Mustela > Mustela nivalis. Next base: position 97,290,925 of record NC_139022.1, read on the forward strand.
AGCAGATTGGGGATACAGTTGGATTTGAAAAGAAACTTGGACTTGGCTACTTCCATGCTGCATGAGTTCAGAGTCACTGCATTCATCAGGTCTTTTTTTTCTGTATCTTTGATGCTCTGAGATCTTGGGGCCTTGCTGACCTTGGAGGTACTGCTCTTCCCAGAGCTAGCTAATTCCTAGAGATCGCAAATAATTCACTTAGGAGTGCCCCTTCCATATGCAAACCAACCAAGAGCCCTTATCATGAACCACCTCCCTTATGGAACTCACACTCGGAGCCACTCTACGCCTATCACAACCATGCAAGGCCAGGTACCAGACAACTAAAGACAGCCCCTACATCCCAGAACCAAAAGAAATTATTGCTAACCCTGTCTCATCCAGTCCTTCCAAAAGAAGCAGTAAAGGCTCAGTCCACTTCAGCCACAACACACACACTCCACCCCATCACCTTTCTGACAGATCTCATTCTTCCCTTGTGCCCCTACCCCCTGTGATGTGGCCACAGGGATCTGTGAGTATAACAAACTGTCTTTCCAATGGCAGTCATCTGATCTGTTGGCCGAAATAATAAAACCTGTATTTTAAAACAGGAATCAACTCTTTTCTTCCACCTTTGTGATGCTACTGATACTGTCCTTCTTGCAGTATAATTATTCAATTAATGTTTTCTTTGCCAGTACTAATTTGTAAACGTCCTAAGGGGGTTTATCTTGTTCACATTTGTATCCTAACACAGAGGCTTACACACCTGATATTTTTAGGAACCGTTAACAAGTGCCAGGTACTACACTTTGCATATAGTATCTACTTCATCCTCACAAAATGCCTGACCATAAGAGCTTTTATCCCACTTTACAAATGAGAAATCTGAAGCCAGAAGCAATGAATTAATTGCCAAAATTACTTATATAATAAATAATGCAACCATAATTTAAGTCCTTCCTCTTCCGATTTATATTTCTTTACTTTTAAACACTTAATTAATATGAATTTCCAGTAAGCATTAGTAAAATGAATTAATTCATTAAGATAAACAAAATGAAAAGGAAACAAGTAGCAATGTTTCCAAGTTAATTTGGGAAATGCTTTTTGAATGAATTCTTTTTGTAAAGACTAAATTTATAATCAGGAATGGAAATTCCGTTAGCCATTTAACAATGATTTACTAAGCATATTTCGTATTTTTGGCTCTATGGTGGATGCTAGGAATACAACAGGAACAAAAACAAGAATGACTCTTGCCTTATTTTAATTCTATGAAAGAAAACTAGAAGCAAGTCAGTAAGTCTTTTTTTTTCTCTGTAAGAGGAATGACAGTTATAATGAAACCAACTGAATATAGATGCAAGACACTGATCAGGAAAAATAAAAGAATCAGCCTGAGATTTCATTTAACACTCCATCTCCTAGCTGCAGAGGAGACTGTCATTGGGAAGTTACACTGGAAGTGTCATACTAGAGCTTATTTTCTCTCTTCTACTTGTGACGATAGGATGGTCAAATAGCCTAAACTGAAGGCCATATAAGAGGGGGAAATAGTCTTAAAATTTGTCTTTAAAAATACAACCACTTTGGCGCGCCTGTGAGGCTCAGTTGGTTAAGCCCCTACCTTTGGTGCAGGTCATGATTTTGGGGTCCTGTGACTGAGCCCGATGCTGGGCTCCTTGCTCCGTGAGGAATCTTTCTTCTTCTCCCCACCCAACTTGTGCTCTCTCTCTCTCAAAAAAGTAAGTAAAGTCTTTAAAAAGAGCACACATACACAAGGACATAAAATAAAATCAAATGTCACAGCCCAGTCTGTCAACCTCATAAATATTGGAGAAAAGCAAAAAACTCTGTTCCTGGCTTCCTTTCATACTGATTGAATCATAGCCAGTGAAAATCAGTCCCTTGTCATTTGAGGCTTCTGGCCCCTTTCTAGGCACTGCAGGGAACCCCAAATGGAATGTAAGCTCAGGATGATGAAACACAGGAAGTAATAGGCAAACCAAGAACTGCTTGAACCAAAACATGGGGAGCATCAGAAGGGGAGATAAGTGATTGGTCCAGGGGTTGATTTTTCAATAGAGACTTCATGAATGTAAGTGGTTCTTAAATTCAAAGATATGAATAAACAGAGAAGATAAGAAAACTACAACTTGCAATGTTTTATTTTAGAAAGCAACAAAGATGATAAGGTGGGCTGAAAAGAATGAAGTGTGGACTGTGTCTCTTTTACCTTTTGATGCCTACCACTGTTCATTCACAGTGCCTGACAAAAGCAGATTTCAAACAAAACCTTTATTTGCAGCCAAGCAATGAGCTGTGTCATGAATTCAGTGAAAAGGTATGGCTAGAAAAAAGACTAAATGCTGATTGACTGAATCAGACAAGCTTGATCCAGCAAGACCTTTTTTACTTTTGAACTATAATTGACATACAACATATATTAACTTCACGTGTACAACATAATGATTCAGTATTTGTATATATTGCAAAATGATTGGCACAAGTATAGTTAACATCCCTCACCATACAGTTATATAATTTTCTTCTTATGATGAAAGCTTGTAAGATTTATACACTTAGCAAATCTAAATATGCCACAGAATATTATTAACCACAGCAGCCATGCTGTACATGACACCTGCATGACTTACTTTATAGGTGGAAGTTTGTACCTTTTGACTCTCTTCACCCATTTTGCCACCCTCACCCCTACCTCTGGCAACCACCAATCTGTCAATATGTTCTCTGTAACTATAAGCCTGGTTTTGTTTCCTTTTCAAAAAATATTGCACATATACTTGAGATACTACAGAATTTATCTTTCTGTATCTGGGTTACTTCATTTAGCCTGATGCCCTTGAGGTCTGTCCATGTTGCTGCAAATGGCAGGATTTCCTTCTTTTTATGGCAGAATAATATTCCATTACATATACACACCATATTTTCTCTATCCATTCATCTATTGATGGGCTTTTAGGTTGTTTTCAAATTTTGGTTATTGTAAATAATGCCGCTAGGAACATGGGGGTGTGTGTATCTTTCTGAGTTAGTGTTTTCTTTTTCTTTGGATAAATACCCAGAAGTGGAATTGCTGGATTGTATGGTAGTTTATTTTCAATGTTTTAAGGAGCTTCATACTCTTTTATATAGTGGTTGCACCAATTCACCTTACCCCCAACAGCGCCCCAGGGTGCCCTTCTCTCCACATTCTCACCAACACTTGTTATTTCTCATCTTTTTGATAGTAGTTATTCTAACAGGTGTGAGATGGTACATCTTTGTGGTTTGGATTTGCATTCCTCTGATGATTAATTATGTTGAACACCTTTTCATGTACTTGTTGGCCATCTGTATGTCTTCTTTGGAAAAATGTCTAATCAAATCCTCTGCCCATTTTTTAATTAGATTGTTTGGGGGTTTTTTGGTATTATGTTGAAAGAGTTCTTTATATTTTTTTATATTAACCGTTTATCAGATAAACGATTTGTAAGTATCTTCTCCTATTCAGTGGGTTGCTTCTTCTTTTCTTTGTTGGTTTCCTTGGCTGTAGAGAAGCTTTTCATCTGATGCAGTCCCACTTGTTTATTTTTGCTTTTGTTGCTTATCTAGCAAGACTTGATCAATAATGAGAAATACGGATTCTTATGCAGAGGGAAATCTGGTCATAAGAGTTCACAAGCAGATTAGTGGAAAGGAAAGCATAAAGATCTCTTAGTGACCAGGAGGACTCTGGGCCCACATGACCACATACTGCCAATCTATGGTCTACTCCCCCATTCATAGTTAATGTTGTTGTCTTTTTAGAGGACCAGGAGAGCATTTGCTATGATTTACTTCCAGCAAAAATGTCAAGCCCTCACAGAAGATGGCTCTTCAATGTCTAGCATGCATTCTTTTTTTTTTTTTCTTAAAGATTTTATTTATTGATTTAACAGACAGATATCATAAATGGGCAGAGAGAGAGGAAGGGAAGCAGGCTCCCTCTTGAGCAGAGAGCCAGATGTGGGACTTGATCCCAGGACCCTGGGGCCATGACCTGAGCTGAAGGCAGAGGCTTTAACCCACTGAGCCACCCAGGCACACCTCTAGCATGCATTCTTCACACCAGGATCTCGTCCTAAGTCTTGCCTTCTTAAAAAAAAAAAAAAAGAAAGAAAGAAAGAAAGAAAGAAAAAGAAGTCTTGCCTTACAACTGCTCTTTATAGAGAAATGACTTCACCTTGGTACCCTGGCAACCTTGCCAAGATCCACTCAAGCAAAGGGTCAAACCATAGCTTGTATGAGTCTTGGGAACACCTGTGGTTCTCTTGGAACCTGAACCTGAGAGATGGGGGGCCAGCTGGAGCTACTCTGAGGTCATCTCCCACTCATCTTTCTATTTCCCCCGGAAGGCTATCTTAAGACATTCCTCATCACCTCCCAGGTTCTATGAGGTCTAAGGCTTACTGCTCTGCCCCTCTCAGAAAAGACCTGCAGAACACAAAACCAAAACCATTTTGCTATATTCTAGAATGGATACTCAGGCAAGAGGATATCCCTCAACTTATGCTATAGTCCTCCAACCTCTTCTTGTCTGGTGTCATCCTTTCTGCTGTATGGGACAAAGAGGACAGGGAGCTGGCACTTTACATAGACAGCACTTCGCTATGTAAGTGGTAAACTGCCTGATCTAAAAGGGGTTCCTGTCTCTTTAACAACTGAATCAATCAGGCTTAGCCTTGGGGCACCTAGGTGGCTTAGGGGGTTTTAAGTGTCTGACTCTTGATCTCAGTTCAGGTCTTGATCTCAGGCTCATGAGTTCAAGCCCTGCATCTGACTCTACTTAAAAAACAACAGGCTTAGCCTTGCCTTGTCTTAAATGTGTGTGCTTGACACCCTTCCAGTAAACAGCCAAATAGCATGTACACCATGTGGGTGCGACTTGGAAAGGAAAATGAAAACTTCACGGTACACTGCCAAGTTTAGGTCCTCACTCAGCATCTCAGCTATAAATCATTTTCCCCCTTTCCAAATGTTTACACTGTGACTCTAATGACCAGCAGTACAGTTTGCTGTGGCATTTTTACTAAGGTGTGTGGGCCCCTGGCAAGCCTCATTCAAATATGCACAATAGATGATATTTTCTCGACAATATTTCCACCTTCTCCAAATCTTTCCACTGTTCCAACTGCTCTTTTGTTCCTTGAATGCCCTTATTCTTCCTTTAGTGATTAAGTGCACAGGTCCTGGGGCTAGCCGTTTTTGGATTCCTGTCCGCTTCTCCACTGAGGAGGTTATGTTATCTTTCTAGGTATCAGTTTTGTCAACTTAGCAAATAAAGCCAACAAAATGAGTTCCCTGTGGGGCTGTTAAAAGGAGTAGTAAGTTAATACATGCAAAATGCTTAAAAATTAGTACCTCAGAATGGGTACTCAATATATGTTAGATAGTACTATTAACATCACCATGCTCCTTCTCCTCCTCCTCTCTCCATCTCTTTTAGTTTTCCAGCCTCCTAACCATAACCTCAAACACAGCAGGCACCATGATCAATGACTTCATGAGCAGGACTCACGTATTTAATTTTGAGTTATATTTAGGAAGCTCTATTTATCATTTTCTCTTTAAGGATTTCCATATTTCTTAAGCTTGCTACAAAGAATAGGAGGAGAATAGATCTTCACTGTATCCTGTAAACAAATAAGGGAGGGTTTTTTGGCACATGGTCTTGAATTTGAGACAATTTCAGACTTACAGAAAAGATTTGAGTACAGTACAGATTTTTTTTTTCAGAACCATTTGAGAGTCAACTGTTGACCCAATGCTCCCTCGCTTACAAATATTAGTGCATACAAGCAAAGACATTCTCCAATGTGACCATAAGCAGGAATTTAACATTTATACAGTGTTACCATCCAAGAGTTAGATCCAATTCAAATCTCATCAGTTCTCTGAAAAATGTCCCTTACAGTGAAGGATCCAGTTCAGAATCATGCGTTTCATTCAGTCATCTTCAGTCTGGAAGACTTCTCAGTCACTCCTTGACTTTCAGGACCTTGACATTTTTGAAGATTACAGGCCAGCTTTTTTGTAGAACATTGCTCATTTGCGTTTGTCTGATATTTCCTCATGGCTAGGTTCAGGTTATGGAAGAAGTCACACTATGATCCCAGCGGATCCTAAGTTGGCACATGGCATTTCCCCTTACTGACTTATGCTGTTCATCTCAATTACTTGGTTAAGGTGAAGTCTGCCAGACTTCTCCAGGATACTTTTTTCCTGTTGTGGCAAGTTATTCTGAAACTATGTAAATATCCCATTCCTAATCAAATTTTCAATTTATCATTTAAATATCAAAATGGACTCATGGTTTACTACTTTGTTAAATGGATTATGATCCATTACTCTAAAGTTTTACTTGAGCCCCAAATTTTGAGCCCCTTCAAGCTGACCTCTCTGCCTTTGGGTGTGTCCCCAACATTCTTTGTGCACTGCCTTGTTTTCTGGCACTACCAGATGCTTCAGGCTCATGATCAAAATTCTGTGCCCCAGCCCTGAATAAACACTTCTTCAAGGAGAGACCCTTAGTACTTCATCTAAGAGTAATCTTGGGGGATCATTTATGTACTAGGTTGCTCATTTCAGCTGGGCTGTCCAAGGTCTGATCTTATCCTGTATTCATGCCTCAGTTTACTAGCTCCATTAACTTGTATTGATGATGAAATAAAAAGAACAGTTGACAGGTGTCAGAGAAGTTTTAATTGAGCCCCATCTCTTTCATTTAATTCCTGTAGCAAATCATCTCACCTTTCTGACTCTTGGCTTATCCATCTATAAAGAAGGGCCACTAATGCCTACCATATAGAGCTGTGTGGATTAATTTAGATGGTATAGTTTCAGTCCCTTGGTTTATAGTTGGCATTACAATAATGAAAATCAGCATTCTCATTCCATCAAATCTAGAAAAAAAAAATCAGGCTTCATTCCTTGATTGTCAGAAGAGGGAACTGAGAAATAAGACATAAGTTCAATAGTCTTTCTTTTTAAGTCAACAAGAACAAAATGTGTCCAGGGCTCTGAAGTCACCTAAAACTCCACAGGTTATGAAAACACAGATATAAAAATCTACTAGAATTACCTCTGAATGTGGTATCAAAATCAAAGAAAAACTCATTTTATTGGTTATTATTTACAGGCAACCTATTTAGATCCAATTCAAAACTTTGAAGCCATTTGCAAAATCTTACCAGTTATTTCAGGCAGCATAACAAATCGCTCCAAAATTTGGCCTAAAACAACCCTAGTTTATTATTTCTCATGATTCTTGAAAACAACCACATTCTTCTGCTTCATGGATGTTTACTAGAGCACTGGGATGGTGGATATATAAAATACTAGAGTTTATGGTTGGCTTTGGCAAGGAGCCCAGCAGAGGCTGTCCACAAGAAGTCTTGGTTGTCTGTAAGTTCAAGAAAGTGTATTCCAAGAAATGAAATTGAAACTGTAGATGTCTTAATGTCTTAGCCTCAACAGATATACAACATCTCTTGTGCTATAGTCTGTGATGACAATCAAACCATAGGACCAGCCCAGATCTGAGGGGAGAGGAAATAGACTTTTTGGTGGAAGCTCCTGCAAAAATGACTTGACAATATTTAATCCACAACAAAGCTATATTAAGAAGGGTGTCCAAGACTTTCGAAGAATCATATTAGAGACAGTTAGTGAATATGGTAACACCAGCCTTGAGATAAGATGAATATATTACTCAAATACTTGGAAAGCTACCTTAATGACAGAATAGACTAGGATATAGAACAGAATTTCAGAGTTTTTTTTTTAAGATTTTATTTATTTATTTGACAGAGAGAGATCACAAGTAGGCAGAGAGAGAAGAGGAAGCAGGCTCCCTGCTGAGCAGAGAGCCCGATGTGGGACTCGATCCCAGGACCCTGAGATCATGACCTGAGCCGAAGGCAGTGGCTTAACCCACTGAGCCACCCAGGCGCCCCTCAGAGGTTTTTTCTGAAATGTGATGAGAAATCACAGGAATGTACAGTTTAGTATTTCAGTACTGAAACCAACAAACAGTGGTTGGCTGAGGCTATATTTACTCTAGAAAGGTTCTTAGAAGAGAAAAATGGATTAGATCATCCTTAATACCTTTTCCAATTCTATGATCATAGATTCTAACAGCTTCCTTAACCTGAAGCATAATTCAAGAAGAAACCATTTTAGAATTGGGGAAGCTTCTCATCTGTCATTTCTTGGACTCTATCACAAGCAGAATTCCTCAGTGCAGTAAATGTTGATGCACAAATTACTTTTTTCTCTGGGTCTCTCTTTTTTTTTTTTTTTAAGATTTTGGGTATGACGGGAATTCAGTAAAGCGTCAGGATATAAAATCAATGCACAAAAATCAGTTGCATTTCTTTACACCAACAACAAGACAGAGGAAAGAGAAATTAAGGAGTCAATCCCATTTACAATTGCACCCAAAACCATAAGATACCTAGAAATAAACCTAACCAAAGAGGCAAAGAATCTATACTCAGAAAACTATAAAGTACTCATGAAAGAAATAGAGGAAGACACAAAGAAATGGGAAAATGTTCCATGCTCTTGGATTGTAAGAACAAATTTCGTGAAAATGTCTATGCTATCTAAAGCAATCTACACATTTAATGCAATTCCTATCAAAATCTCATCCATTTTTTTCAAAGAAATGGAACAAATAATCCTAAAATTTATATGGAACCAAAAAAGACCTCGAATAGCCAAAGAAATATTGAAAAAAAAAAAAAAGCCAAAGTTGATGGTATCACAATTCCAGACTTCAAGCTCTATTACAAAGCTGTCATCATCAAGACAGCATGGTACTGGCACAACAACAGACCCACAGATCAATGGAACAGAATAGAGAGCCCAGAAATAAACCCTCAACTCTATGGTTAACTAATCTTTGACAAAGCAGGAAAGAATGTCCAATGGAAAAAGACAGCCTCTTCAACAAATGGTGTTGGGAAAATTGGACAGCCCCATGCAGAAAAATGAAATTGGACCATTTCCTTACACCACACATGAAAATAGACTCAAAATGGATGAAGGACCTCAATGTGAGAAAGGAATCCATAAAAATCCTTGAGGAGAACACAGGCAGCAACCTCTTCCACCTGAGCCGCAACAACTTCTTCCTAGGAACATCACCAAAGGCAAGGGAAGCAAGGGCAAAGATGAACTATTGGGACTTCATCAAGATCAAAAGCTTTTGCACAGCAAAGGAAACAGTTAACCAAACCAAAAGACAACTGACAGAATGGGAGAAGATATTTGCAAAGGACATATCAGATAAAGGGCTAGTATCCCAAATCTATAAAGAACTTAGCAAAGTCAACACCCAAAGAACAAATAATCCAATCAAGAAATGGGCAGAGGACATGAACAGACATTTCTGCAAAGAAGACATACAGATGGCCAACAGACACATGAAAAATTGCTCCACATCACTCGGCATCAGGGAAATACAAATCAAAACCACAATGAGATACCACCTCACACCAGTCAAATTAACAAGTCAGAAAATGACAGATGCTGGCAAAGATGCGGAGAAAGGGGAACCCTCCTACACTGTTGGTGGGAATGCAAGCTGGTGCAACCACTCTGGAAAATAGCATGGAGGTTCCTCAAAAAGTTGAAAATAGAGCTACCCTACAACCCAGCAATTGCACTACTAGGTATTTACCCTAAAGATACAAATGTAGTGATCTGAAGGGGGCACATGCACCCGAATTTTTATAGCAGCAATGTCCACAATAGGCAAACTATGGAAAGAACCTAGATGTCCATCAACAGATGAATGGATAAAGAAGAGGTGGTATATATACACACAATGGAATATTATGAAGCCATCAAAAGAAATGAAATCTTGCCATTTGCGACAATGTGGATGGAACTAGAGGGTATTATGCTTAGCAAAATAAGTCAATCGGAGAAAGACAACAATCATATGATCTCCCTGATATGAGGAAGTGGAGATGCAATGTGGGGGGTTTGAGGGGTAGCAAAAGAATAAATGAAACAAGATGGGATCGGGAGGGAGAGAAACCATAAGAGACTCTTAATCTCACAAAACAAACTGAGGGGGTCGGGGGGGAGGGGGGATAGGGAGAGGTTGGAAAGGTTATGGACATTGGGGAGGGTATGTGCTATGGTGAGTGCTGTGAAGTGTGTAAACCTGGCGATTCACAGACTTGTACCCCTGGGGCTAATAATACATTATATGTTTATAAAAAAATTAAAAAAATTTAAAGAAAAGATTTGGGGTATGAGATAAATGAGACTATAATAATTTAAGTCAAAGGCAAAGCTACTTGATGCTCAACACCAATTTAAATACTTAAAATATTTCTCTTTTGAAATATTTCAAATAGCTCACACAAATAGCTCTCACCAATACTTTAAAGAATGACACTTTCACAGGTCTTGAGAGCTGGGGCCGTTAGGTTGACCAGCTGAATTAGATTATGTCATATGTTTCTCTGCTCTAGAAGTCCCATAACTACATTTTATTTCTTTTTTCTTTTCTTTTTCTTTTCCTTTTTTTTTTTTTTTTAAGATCTTAGTTATTTATTTTCCAGAGATGAGTGTGCAAGTATACAAGCAGGGGGAATGGCAGGCAGAGGGAGAAGCAGGCTCCCTGCTGAGCAAGGAGTCCAATGTGGGACTCAATCCGAGGATCCTGGGATCATAATCTGAGCTGAAGACAGACACTTAACCGACTGAGTCACCCAGGCGTCCCTGTATATTTTATTTCTTCCAGGGCTGAATAAAAGGAAAAACTTTGGGAAACCATAGGGTTTGTGAAATTTGAAATGAATCATTTAAAAAATGGTTCACCAATGCCCTCTTCTGGCCAGTTCAGAGATGGCGCTATAGTTTGTCTATGAAAAAAAAAAAAAAAAGCAAAGCAACAGCAATAGGCTAATGAATTATCTTTGCACTAGGCACCCTGCTAGAGGAAAATAAGGAATTGCAAAGTTAAAAAAGGGAAGGGAGGGTTTATCGTTTCTGTTTTTTTTTTAATCTACTTCTCAGATTGTAAGCCAGCTAAACGAAACACTCTTAAATGTAGAAGGAAGGTGTGGAAACTCTTAAAATGGATTTGGGGGTCCACAAAATCCATATGGGGAGGGGCTGTACATGGAGTGATGGCAGAGTAATCAAACTGACCAATAAACCGGGAAGCCTTGGAAACCTGTAATCCTCAGAGATTTTTACAGCATCCCTAAATATTTAGCAGTGTAGAAGGAGACCTTCAAGATTTGTCATGCCAGAACCTTGATAAACAAGCAGACTTTCTACTGGACACAGGCTCCATCAATATTCAATCGTCTGCATTTCTTAGCATGGATTCCAAATCCAGGACTTCCGAGATGTTATCAACAATAGCAGAAAGCATTTAGAAGGGACAGAGCCGATTCGGGTTCCAATATAAGGGGCCTGCAAGTTGCCATTCTGTCCTAACAAGTAAAAAGCTGAACAGATTGAAAAATTAACAATTTTTTTTTTTAATTAACAATTCTTTATCTGTAAGACAAACTGCTGCTGCAGGACTGGAGAGACAGCCAGGTAATTACAGGGAATCACACCTTACTAGAGCAGAGCCTCATCAGTGGAAATTGCCATGGTACCAGTACTAGGGTAGGAAACCCTGAACTGTGATTGATAAATTGCTGCAAGCTCAGTGTGGACAAGTCTGAGAGTTAAAAACTCCAGGAGACTCCACAGTATTGTAAGATTTACCTCCAGGAGCTTGGCAGGATTCCCACAGTATGGGTCAGAAAAATCCCTTGGGCTTCCAGCAGAGAAAAGGGGAAAAGGGACCATTTTAAAATAGGCCAGAGCATTCTGTTCTTCTTAACAAGGCATGCCCTTAGTGTAAACTATTTAACCAGAACCTAACCAACTGGGGTATTATCAGAGCCTAACTGATGTGGGGAAGACATATATACCCAGCTATAGGCCATTTAGCCATCCTATCCATCTAAGTGGGGAAAACAAAAACTAAGAACATTTGTGAAGTTCGAGATCCAGAGGCATAGGCTTACAGAACAGAGACCTAATCACAGGGCATAGAACACTTTGCCTCCCTGACTCCTCACCACGACATTACTAAAGGCCAATTTACAACAGTCCCTTTTACCTAGTACATCATATCCACGTATCAAGAAAAAAAAAAAAAAAAATTGGGGCGCCTGGGTGGCTCAGTGGGTTAAAGCCTCTGCCTTCAGCTCAGGTCATGATCTCAGGGTCCTGGGATGGAGTCCCACTTCGGGCTCTCTGCTCAGCGGGAGCCTGCTTCCTCCTCTCTCTCTCTCTGCCTGCCTCTCTGCCTACTTGTGATCTCTGTCAAATAAATAAATAAAATATTTAAAAAATAATAATAAATTTTTAAAAAAAGAAAAAAAAAATTACAAGGCATCTGAAGGCTAAAAACACAATGGGAAGAGACAGAGCAAGCATCAGAACCAGACATGGAAGCGATGTTGGAATTACCAGAACAGGAATTTAAAACAAGTATGATTAATATGCTTAGAGATCTAATGGATAAAGAAGACGGCATTCAAGAAGGGCAATAAAAGCAGAGAGCTGGAACTCCTAACAAAGAACCAAAAAGAAATGCTAGAGGAAAAAAAAAAAAAAACCACTATGTCAAAAATGAAGAAAGCTTTTGATATGCTTATGAGTAGACTGCCCACAGTGCAGGACAGACACTTTGAACTAGTGGCTATAGTAATACAATCCCTGAAAACTGAAAAGAAAGATAACAAAGACTGAAAAAACAATACAGAATATCCAAGGACTTTGGGACAATAATAAAAGGTGTAACATTCATGTAATGGGGATATCAGAAGGAGAAGAAAGAAAGGAACAAAAGAAATATTTGAAACAATGACTGAGAATGTCCCCAAATTAATGCCAGACAACAAACCATGGATCCAGAAAGCTCAGGCGACACCATGCAGGATGAATGCCAAAAAATACCCTATACTTATGCATAACATTTTAAAGACAGAAAGAAAATCAAAGGTAAAGAAAAAGTCCTGAAAGAAGCCAGAGGAAAAATACCACCTTACCCACAGAGAAACAAAGATAAAAATTACATCTGACTTCTCAGAAACCATGCAAGCAAAAAGAGAGTAGAACGCAATAATTAAAGTGTTGGGAGAAAAACCCCACCAACCTAAAATTCTGTACTTTGTGAAAGTACAGAGTAAGTACAGAGAAAAATAAAGACTTTTTTAAGTTAAACAAACACCGAGAAAATTTGTTGTCAGTAGACCTGCTTTGTAAAAAGTGTTTTCAAATAGTACTTCAGAAAGAAGGAAAATAACATAGGTCAGAAACTTGGATCTACATAAAGTAAGGAAGAGTATCACGGAAAGAAAAGGAGAAAGGTAAAATTAAAAACTATTATTTTAGGGGCACCTGGGTGGCTCAGTGGGTTAAGCCACTGCCTTCGGCTCAGGTCATGATCCCAGGGTCCTGGGATCGAGCCCCACATCAGGCTCTCTGCTCTGCAGGGAGCCTGCTTCCTCCTCTCTCTCTGCCTGCCTCTCTGCCTACTTGTGATCTCTGTCAGATAAATAAAGAAAAAATCTTTAAAAAAAAAAAAAATAAGTGGGGACATGACTTAGTTCTATGGTTCTCAACATTAGAAAAACTATTATTTTATCCTTAATTATCTGACAAGCAACAATTCAAAATAATAAGAGCAACCATATATTTGAGCGTGCATATTTATATATATGTATATATTATACATGTATTTATGTAAGCTTATATACGAGTGGAATGAATGACAGCAATGACACAAGGAATGGGAGGGAGGTACTCACACTACACATGAAGTCACATAGTGGTATAGTGTTCCTTGAAAGTGGACTTAATCTTAAATATATATTGTAAACTCTTAAGACAACTCCTAAGAAAAGTTTAAAAAGTATAACTGGGGCGCCTGGGTGGCTCAGTGGGTTAAGCTGCTGCCTTTGGCTCAGGTCATGATCTCAGGGTCCTGGGATTGAGTCCCGTATCGGGCTCTCTGCTCAGCAGGGGGCCTGCTTCCCTTCCTCTCTCTGTGCCTGCCTCTCTGCCTACTTGTGATCTCTCTCTGTCAAATAAATAAATGAAATCTTAAAAAAAATTAAAAATAAAAATAAAAAAATAAAAAGTATAACTGATATGCTAACAAATATGAGAAAACTGAATCAAACAAAATGTTCAGTTAAAATCCCAAAAAGCAGGAAAGAGGGGAAGACAAAAATAAGAACAAAGAACATGGCCAAAAAAAGAAAACAGCAAAGAACATGGTAGATATTAATTTAACTATATCAATAATTACTTTGAAGGTCAGTAGTCTAAATGCACCAATTAAAGATAAAAGATTATCAGGGGGCCTGGGTATCTGAATTGGTTAAGCATCTGACTCTTGATTTTGGCTCAAGTAATGATCTCAGGGTCATGGGATGGAGTCCCACAGCAAGCCCTATGCTGGGCTCCATGCTCAGCATGGAGTCCACTTGTCCTCCCCTTCTCCCTCTTCCCTCACTCATGCTTGCTCCCTTTCTGTCTCTCAGAAACACACAAATACATATCTATACAAAAAGATAAGAGATTGTCATAGTGGACAAAAAAACATGATCCAGTGTATATTTTCTACAAAACAAACAACCAACCCCCTCCCACCAAAAACACCTCTTTAAATAGAAAGACACATTAAAAGTAAATGAATGGAGAAAAATACACCATGTTAACAGTAATCAAAGTAGCTATATTAACTTCAGAAAGAACCAACTTTCAAAGGAAAGTTTTAAGAAATAAAGAGTATTACATATTGATAAAGGGGTCACTTCTTCAAGAACCACTGCCTTAAAAGTAATGAAACTTCATTCCTCACCTCTATTTGTCAGCGTAACTTATATCCGGGAGCTAATTAAAATTCACATAGAATTTTCACAAACCTACTTCACTGCATTCAAACTATTAGTTTGTTAAGATTACAGATGCCCATTTTTCAACTGAGGAGACTATGGTTAGTTGCCACTGTAAAGATCACAGTATGATGCACTCAGTATAGTTCATTCAGATCCTACTACCAGGTGGTCAGAACACTAAGGAAATGCAGAGATCTCCCAGAAGAAGTGAAATCCAAGCTAAGATGAAGGTGAACTGGTTCCTAGGCAAGAGATGAATCACAAATGAACAATTACACATTTTATTTTAACTACAAAAAGGGGTCAATGAAAATGTTTAATTAAGAGAGTACATGACCATTCTGCTTCCAAGTGAAGATTAGAGGATCAAAAAGCTGGCGGGGAAGAAATGGCTGATTCTAGGCCTAGACAGGCAAAATACAAGATGGTTTACAAGCATCTTACAGTGCCTGAAAAGAAGGAACTGAGCAGAAAACAAAAGAATTAGAGCATGCCCCATGGCTACAGGGGTGGAAAGGACTCCCCCTGGCAAAAGCACGAACAATGTGACCAAAAAATAAATAAACAAACAAACAAACAAAATAAATAAATATCCATGAAACTTTGTCCTTCTATATTGATAAAAATAAGCTATTGGTTATGTGAATAAATAAATACAGAAGAGACGACTCTTCCCGTGGAGAGGGATTCAACATAATTTATATAGACTCTCCACTCTCAAGGAGATGGAGCTTAACTTCCCTTCTCCCCTGTGGGGGCCACATTTACTGGCTTTATGCTAAATAACAGACTATGAAAAGGGATAAAAAGTAACTCTGCAGCCGAGGACCAAGTAACTGGGTTTAACACTCTCAACCACAAGTCATATGAATTGCACACGATAGTGGTATATGGCAAGAAGGGTGTCTCATTTTTGTGATGCTCTCCCTGCCAAAATCCTCAGCTCCAGTCTAACCATGAGAAAAATACTGAACAAACCCAAATTGACGGATATTCTAAAAATGGCTAGCGCTCCACAAAACTTGTCAAGGAATAAGCAGGGTATATTCATAAGGAATAAATGAGAAAGTGTGACCAGAGACTAACGAAGCATGACTAGTAAATTAAATATTGTATCTTGGATTAGATCCTGGGACAGGAAAAAGGACATTGGTATAAAAAATAGTGAAACTGGAATCAAGTCTGAGGTTGAATAATATAACGTGTCAGTTGCTTCCTTAGTCATGACAAATATACCAAGGTAAAATGTTAACAATAAGGAAAATTGGATGAGGGGTATACATGGACTCTCTGTATTATCTTTTTAACATGTCTATAAATCCAAAAACTGCAGTTAGGAAACTGTTTCAAGGAGTAAATAATGGTCTGAATTAGGGAAGTAGAGGACACTATATGAGAAAAAGAACAGAGTCAGTCAGTATGCTGAAAGTAGGCTCAACAATACTTGGTGACTATGTCAGGGGACAAAGGTAACTGGTGAGATACTGAGAGGGGACAGAGAATACATTGTGGGTGAGTAGACAAACCAACTCATAAATCCAGGTCGTCTGCCTCTTTATGACCCCTTGATGCACGCTGTAGCTCATAGGAGAGCTCATCTGAAAGAACAGAGGGAAATAATCTAGGCATGGGGCAGAGTGGTAGAAGAACAGAAACAGGATGTGGATTAAAAGTTGAACTACGAAAACTGGTGGCTGGTTAGATCTAGGGCCACAGAAAAGTCACCAAAGATGCCTTTTAGCCTAAGATCCGAACCGATTACTGCTCTTAAGAAAATGGGAGAAGCCTGGAAAAGAAGGACTGACAGGAAAGATAATCAGATTTGTTTTATAAAGTATGTTTGAAAGATTTCCAAGTCTCAGAGGACATGCCACATGGCAGAATGCAAGCAGGTGGGGTCTGGTGACGTATACTAGATATCTAAAGATGAGAGAGACTAACAAAGTTCATTAGAGAAAGCAAGAATGAACTCATTAATAAAATGAGAGGTTAATTTAAGAGCAATAGGGCTGGAGCACCTGGGTGGCTCATTTGTAAATTAAGTGTCTGTCTTCAGTTCAGGTTATGATCCCAGAGTCCTGGGATCCAGCCCCCATATTGGGCTCCCTGATCAACAGGGAGTCTGCTTCTCCCTCTCCCCACTGCTCTTGCTCCCTCCCATTCTCTCTCTCTCAAGTAAATAAAATCTTTCTTAAAGAAATTTACAAAGAGCCACACAGGGGCGCCTAGGTGGCTCAGTGGGTTAAGCCTCTGCCTTTAGCTCAGGTCATGATCTCAGGGTCCTGAGATCAAGCCCTGCATGGGGCTCTCTGCTCAGCAAGGAGCCTGCTTCCCCCCCGCCGCCTCCCTACTTGTGATCTCTTTCTGTCCAATAAATAGATCTTTAAAAAAATTATAAATTTTTTTAAAAATAAACAAATAATTTTTAAAAGGAGCCATAGGGCCAGAAATCAAAATTCATTCCATTTATTTTAACGTTCTGGGCATCCTCTTCCTCTTGCTATGTTTGCTACGTTTGTTTCATACCCATTTTATTATTTCCTTATTTGAAATGTGGTTAGTTGCATATTTGTTTTTTGTGCCCAAATACAGGCTTCTACCTTTGGCTATAAAATTTTTTCTTTTTTCCCATATGTCATAAAAATATTTTCTTTTCTCTTGGTAAACATTTATATTTGCCAACTGGAATGCTTCCTTCTTCCCTGTTTCAACTTTTAGTTAATCATTCCTGGAAAGGAACCACTGCCAGTCTGAAAGAAGGTAAAGCTGCTGGAAAGGGAGACTCAGGGCTCTGTCAACAAGGAAGCAAGAATGGGAGATGTTCACAACTGTGCTGGGTCTAACAGAGGTGGTCTGCAACACTGCAGGCTTACTCCTTCTAAAAAACAAAACAAGGGGCGCCTGGGTGGCTCAGTGGGTTAAGCTGCTGCCTTTGGCTCAGGTCATGATCTCAGGGTCCTGGCTCTCTGCTCAGCAGGGAGCCTGCTTCCCCTTCTCTCTCTGCCTGCCTCTCTGCTTACTTGTGATCTCTCTCTCTCTGTAAATAAATAAATAAAATCTTTTTTAAATAAATAAAACAAAAATCAAAACAAAACAAACTAACTAAAAAATGTAATGTAACAGCAGTTTGGAAGTTTCCTATAAATTAAATACACAGTATGGAAAGATTTTACCAATAAAAGGAAAGAGAAAGGGCAGGAAGTTGATCCTAAGTTTAACATGTGCTGAAATAGGGCAGCAGTGGTAATAAAAACCATGTATTAAACCTTTAGTGTCATGGTCTGAGCTATGAGCTTGACATACATTATCCTCTTTATGCCTTGTGACAAGCCCATGAAGTAGATATAGGTCTACAGTCCCTAATTCATCATTCCACACTCCACAGAAGTTTTTGTTTTGTTTATTTTGTTTATTTTATAACTCATTTGACAGCAAAACCTATCAGGAGACAACTCAAAGGCTATTTATTTTCTTTATATCATCTGTTTTGCTGCAAAATTACTAGTGCGTTTGAGCAAACAGTGCTACCCTAGACACCACGGAGCTTTCTGTAATAAACAGTACAGCATCATATGACCTTTCTAAAATTAAGAAAACATCTGAATTCCAAAACACATCAGCAGCAGGGATTTTAGAGAAAAGACTAAAAACTGAGAATCATAAATGTGAAGTTTCACTCAAAGTCACACAGGTAGATTTGAAATTAGGTCTGCTGTTCTCTGAAGACTGGGCTTTCAATTACTATGTAATGTGCTGAAAATGTTATTAACTTAACAGGTGGTACCAGAATTTATCCTGGGGAAAGTTCTGCCTTTGTTGGAAAAAGACCCTGGAAAAAATGTTCTGGGTATGGTATCGAAGACCTACGTGTCATCTGGCTCTGCTTTAGATAAGGAAAGAAACTGGCTGTTTTATTCATGAGTGGAGGGGGTAGGAAAGAGGAAGAAGGAAAACGTGCAACCAAATATTTGCAGACTAGTCCCTAGCTTGGAGGGAAACAGACCAAGAAAGACTTTGCATAAGAGTAGCTCTAAAGGCTAACATTGCTGCACATTCTAAGGTGTAGTTTTACAGTATTTTGTTGTCTGGTATGTGATGTTATCTCTTCCACCATTTCTTTGTATATTTACTAAATCTACTATGCCCTCAAATGCTTGGGGGGAATGGATTTTTCCCATTTTATCAAGTGCCTTCTTGTTTCAAGTTTTTATTTAAATTCTAGTTAGTTAACATATAGTATAGTATTTGTTCATGACTAGAATTTAGTGGTTATCAGGTACCTTTAGATTGAACAGTGTGCTTGACTCTCAGGATGAAAACCAAAAGGTCATGACTTCTAGCAGTTTAGTAGAGAAGAGAGATAAAAAAGTGAAAAAATTAGAATTCCCAGTTTAACCTTCTATACTAGAAGCATGCATACATGCAGGGTTTGCAGAGAGAAAGGAGCAACTCCATCTGCCTAGCGAGGTCGCATTATTCTCGCTATGGACCCACAGGTGCAGCCTAGGCAGGGAAGACCATCTTCACAGGATACTGAAACATGCTTCTTCAGTAACTGTTTTTTTGAAATTCACTATTTGGATCCCTAATGCTGGGAGAAATTTCCCTCTTGAGCTCCACAGTTGCTTTTGATATTTCTTAGCAGTCCTATATTCAAAGATACATGTTCTCAAGCTCTTTTCTTCCTTTACTACCCCAACAATGGAAACTCATCACCTGTTTTTTTGTGTGTGTGGAATACTGGAAAGTTCTAAGGAATGTCTATGACATTATTTTCTTGCCACTCTGATGAATGATTAAAGGAACTCATGATTTTGAATCTTCAGGAAAAATAAAGTATTTAGAATGGGCCTGACGTCATAAGCCTTTGTTTGAAGTACATCACGTCCCACCTTAAAATTCCCTTTAACCCCATGTCCACATGCAGCAATGACTCTTATTTCTCACTCTCTTCAGAGCAAAGCTTCTTGAAATAGATGTTGTTCTTTGTCTCCATCTCCTCACATTTTGTTCACTTTCTAACCCACTTCAAATGAATTCTACATATCCCTTCTGCCAACTTCTAACATGTAATAAGTCTATTCATGTATCTGTTGAATGAAATATAAAATTTCAATGTGCTCTGAAAGCAGTAAGGTTGAGGTGCTTCCCCATCTGGCTTATCCTGAAGAAGCAGTAGGCTGAGTGTCAACAAAAGGACAGATGCAAGAGAAGAAACTCAGCAGCATCGTATGAGGCAGGGAAAGTAGTGCTTACATTTTGTGTGATGAAGTGAAAGTACAGCTTTGAGTCAGAAGATAATTAAAAAGATTTTGGACATTAGTTTTGTGTGTTGTGTGAGTGGAGATGGGGAGGTAGGGGAGAGGGTAGCAGACTTTAGACCACTGTGGTCATCAGACTGTCCTGGAGTAGCCTTCCAGGCAGTTCACGCTCAAAAGCAGAAAGACAAAATGGAGACATGCTGAGGGGGGAAAACCTGAAGTACTACCAAATGAGAAGTAGTTGATGGACCAGATTATTTCACAGAAAGAAAATTTAAAGTGGACTATAGTTGTTATTAACAAACATTTGAAGGAGGATCATGGAGATAATCAAGTAGAATTTTTCTGAAGTCAAGCACTAGGATAAATAAATCAAAACCCCAAGAGAGGTTTTTCAGCACCATATAAACAACTTCTGATCCTGATCTATCACCTGAAGGATTTAAGCATTGACTAGATGCCCACTAATAGGTGAGATTTAAACACAAGAGTTAAAGTTGGAACAGATGACAGTTCTCCCTCCTAGACCTGTGAGGAACATAGTTATTCTAGAGAACAATTGCAAATCTTGGAAAGGCATGTTGCCACCTGACATTTATTTTGCCTTAAAGCTGTGTTGAAAATAAAATAGTATGTACATTTCCTAAGGTTAACTATGACATGTTTGTGACAATGCTGTTACTGGAATCATGAGGAACCTCTAATATCAGTACCTCACTGATACCTAAACTCCAAGCGCTCACCTCCACTATTTTCAACATTCTACCCAAACATTACTACCAAAAAAGCAAGTGCAAGAAAGAAGATAGTTCAACTCCAGCTAGATTCACTAGCAGTTATTAAAGACCTACTTCAATGAGGCCAAAGTGGTCCAATAGACAGGTTAGGGTGGATTTTCCAAAGCCAAAGAATGGCTCTCTACAAAGTCAAGAAACATCATCCAGTAGCAAAGACAAGAATCATACTGGGGAGGGGCACCTGGGTGGCTCAGTGGGTTAAGCCGTTGCCTTCGGCTCAGGTCATGATCTCAGGGTCCTGGGATCGAGTCCCGCATCCGGCTCTCTGCTCAGCAGGGAGCCTGCTTCCTCCTCTCTCTCTCTGCCTGCCTCTCTGCCTACTTGTGATCTCTCTCTGTCAAATAAATAAATAAAATCTTTAAAAAAAAAAAAAAAGAATCATACAGGGGAAGGCTGCATATACTGTGCATAGCAGTAAAAAACGTGTGTATATATACATATGTGTATATACACACTTTTTTTCTGTGTGTGTGTGTATACACATATATGTGTATATATATATATGTATACACATATATGTGTATACACACACACAGAGAAAACCCCATCAGATAAAAAGTTCAGTATGCAATCTTTTCAAAAAATGGTGCTGGAATAATTGGATATTCACATGTAAAAGAATGAAACTGGCCCCAGTGGATCTTACATCACTCACAAAAATGAACTCAAAATAGAATAAAGACTTAACTGTAAGACTGAAGCCATGAAACTCCTAGAATAAAACATGAAGGAACATAGTTCCTTGACAAGGAACATAGTTCCTTGACAAGGCTCTTGGTAATAAGTTTTTGGATGTGACACCTAAGGCACAAGCAACAAAACAAAAATAAGTAGATAAATGGGACTACATCAAACTAAAAAGCTTCTGCACAGTGAAAAGACAATTTTTCTTTTTACAAATATTTACAATATTATAAATCTTTACAAACCATCTATTAAAGGGTCAATATTCAAAATGTACAAAGAATTCATGCAACTCAGTAGCAAAAACCCAGATAACCCAGTTTAAAAAGGCATAAAGACATTTCTTAGTGAATAGACATTTCCGCAAATGTCCATGAAAATATGCTCAACATCACCTGTCATTAGGGAAATACAAATGAAAACCATAGTGCAGTATCACCGCATGCCAGCAATACAGCCATCCACAAAAAAACAGAGATACTAAATGCTGGCAGGGATGTGGAGGAAAGGGAACCTTTGGGCACTGTTAGTGGGATAGTAAATTGGTGTAGCCGCCATGGGAAATAGCATGAAGGATCTCCAAAAAATTAAAAACAGAGCTTCCATATGATCCAGCAATTGCACTTCTGGGTATTTACCCAAAGACTTATGAAACATTAACTAGAAAAGATATCTGCACCCTCATGTTCATGGCAGCATTATTTACAATAGCCAAGACACAGAAACAACCTAAGTGAGCATCCACTGAAGGATGAACGGATAAGGAACTGGTATATCCATGTGGTATACATGTATGTATATATACACACACACCATGGAATAGTACTCAGCCATAGAAAATGAGGAAATCCCACCATCTGCAACAATATGAATGAACCTTGAAGGCATTACAGCTAAGTGACATCAGTCAGACACAGGACAAATATCTTACGATGTCACTCACATGTGGAGTCAAAACAAACAAACAAACTGAAAAACAAGAAAACAAATACACAGAGAAAGAAATCAGACTTGTGGTTACCTGAGGTAGGGAAAGCAGGTTGGGGCAATTGGAGAAGGATGGTGAAAAGGTACAAACCTCCAGTTACAGAGGAATGTGTTAGAATAAATCCTGAGAGTTATCATCGCAAGGAGAACATTTTCCTCCTTTAATCTTTTCTTCTTTCTTTTCTTTTTCTTGTATCTATATGATGAAATGGTTGCTAACTGACCCTACTGTGGTAACTATTTCACAATATGTGTAAATCAAACCATCATGCTGTGTGTCTTAAACTTATACAGTGACATATGTCAATTATAACTGAATAAAACTGTGGAAAAAACAGGGTGCTTGGGTCACTCAGTCAGCTAAGCGTCTGCCTTCAGGTGGCTCAGGCCATGAACCCAGGGTCTTGGGATTGAGCTCCACTTCAGGCTCCCTCTCCTTCTAACCCCCCACTACCACTCAGGTAGTGATCTCAGGATCCTGGGATGGAGCACTCAGTCAGGCTCCCTGCTCAGCAGGAGGTCTGCTTCTCTCTCTCTCTCCTTCTGTACCTCCCCCTGCTCATCCTCTCTCTCTCAAATGAATGAATAAAATCTTTAAAAACAAACAAACAGATTGGGAGGGAGACAAACCATAAGTGACTCTTAATCTCACAAAACAAACTGAGGGTTGCTGGGGGGAGGGGGTTTGGGAGAAGGGGGTGGGATTATGGACATTGGGGAGGGTATGTGCTTTGGTGAGTGCTGTGAAGTGTGTAAACCTGGTGATTCACAGTCCTGTACCCCTGGGGATAAAAATATATGTTTATAAAAAATAAAAAATTAAATATTAAAAAAAAAAAAAAAAAAAAAACAAGAGACCACTAGAGAGATGATAGACCTCAACAACCCAACCCATGGGGTACCTGCACGGCTCAGGTGGTTAAGCCTCTAACTCCTGATCTTGGCTCAGGTCATGATCTCAGCCTTCTGAGATCATGGAGTCAGGAGCTAGGCTCTGTGCTGGGCTTGGAGCATGCTTAATATTCACTCTCTCCCTCTCCCCTCTCCCATCCTGTGCCTGTGCTCTCTATCTCTTAAAAAAAAAAAAAAAAAAAAAAAAAAAAAAAAAAGTCATGAGGTTCCGCGAATAATGAAAAATAAGACAGAAGAGTTAAGATATAGTTAAGTCAGAGATCTTCACATCTCAGGCTAAATATATTAGTTTCTGTCATTTTTCTTACCAGTCAAACCTTGGGCCCAGGATGTGAAAATCAACAGGTGCTCAAGCGACATCCCCATTCCAGCAAGTCTTATCAGCAACCATGAAAACAGGTCTCTTAAGTTTTGTCATCACTCTTTATTCAGGTGAATAATTAGTCCTTGAAACTGAGGGGAGTAGGTCACAGTGTGTTTGCTGAGTCCCTGAAGACATGCACACACAAATATGTCCCCAGAGAAGAAAAGAAGACAGACGGAGAGCTTTACACAAGGCTAGGCCATGCAGACACACTAAATATGACTATAGTCTAGCAGGGCAGCAGAGTTGTTACAGCCAATGCCTACCCATCTCATCCCTTAGGGCAAACAATATTTATTCTATCAAGACAGTGATCAGAAAAAGCTTTAATATATGATCCATTCATTTCCAATCCGTGGAAGGCTCATGTCATTACCTGCCAGTAATGATTATTCCAGGGGAAATGGAGGATATTTTTGCACAGTATTTATTTGCTTTTCTACATTTATTTTTCACACCAAATGAATATATCATGACACACATTTTTTGTAGTTGAGGATTTAACTAGAATCACATCACAGGTGAAAGGGCAGGCTTGTAATTGCCGCCAGATGTCTCTCTTCATGTCCTCTTCAACTTGCCGCCTTCAAAGAGCCACTTCCTATTACAGTTTTAGAACTAGTCTCTAACTAGAATTTTATCCTACTTTCATAGCAATTAAGAAAACAAGATTGTATGAGGGCACAGGATATTACTATACTTAAGCATTTTCAAAATGCAAGTCAGAATTGGTGAATTATGAGACAGAAGAGAATAAAAGGCATCAAGAGTCATCCCATATAATAAGGCTATGTTCTGTTTCTTTCTTTCTTTTTTTTTTTTTTAAGATTTATTTATTTATTTGACAGACAGAGATCACAAGTAGGCAGAGAGGCAGGCAGAGAGAGAGGAGGAAGCAGGCTCCCTGCCGAGCAGAGGGCCCGATGTGGGGCCTGATCCCAGGACCCTGAGACCATGACCAGAGCTGAAGGCAGAGGCTTTAACCCACTGAGCCACCCAGACACCCCTACATTTTGTTTCTTAACAATTTTATTTGTCTACACATATGTAGGCTATCACACAAAATTTATTTTTTGCCTCAGATATACAGTCAAAAATGTTTAAAAATCAAGGCAAAGAGCTTGGGGTTTGGCATGAGACAGTTCTAAATCTGAATGTTATCACTGCTGGTATTATTACCTAAAGAGTTCCTGCAACGAGATGCCAGCCAATTCCTTTCTCCTCCGACTGCTTACAAAGCCAACGAAAAAAACCTCCTCTCAAATATTAACTCCCCTTACAGTGGCTATTAGAAACTTCTTACTGTCAACCAAACTGCTATTTAAATTATGAAAAGAAAAAAAAATTTTACTCATTCAACCTGTATCCATCAATGCTTAGCCTAAACTCCATAAACACAGAAATTAAAATCTATTTCCCTGGCAGTCAGGCCAGGGCTTTTAAATGTGAGGAACTCAGTGGGTATCTGAATTATAATGACGGCTAAATGAGTAAGACTAAGTGACCCAATAAGGGACTCTTCTGTGGCAGGCAAGAGACACAGAAATAACAAGGCATAGATCTAGGCCTTCAAGAAAAGAAGCATATGCATATATATTACTTTATTCATGTTTTCTGCAAATATTTATTCAGAACTTTCGATTTACCAGGCACCTGGTGAGGTACTGCAATTACAAAGCAACCATATTTTCTCCCTAAAGGGAAAGGGATATTACATAATAATCATATAAACAGCCACAGAATAAAATTTAAGTGTGATGCAGTGTATCAGGGAATAATATAACAAGCCCTAGCATGCATGCAGAACAGAATGAGAAACTACTTGGAAAGCAGCTCCATGAGAAAATTATATTTAGCCTGAGTCTTGGAGGTTAAAACCTAAAACCTATCTTTTTTTTTTTTTTTTCCCCTGTGGAGAGCAGCTGAGGAAGAAATAACTGTAGATACTGTCTTGAAGGAAACTTCAGAAAGCCAAAGGGGACTTTAAAAGTTCAAGAATTTCCCAGGTCCAAATTTATCCTCAGGGAGGGACACAGACAATGATGCCATCATCTTTGATATGTCAGCATAAAATGATGAGAAGCCTTCAGCATTGTGGTTATTTTGGATACAGATTCAAGAAGAGAACTTGGGGCACCTGGGTGGCTCAGTCAGTTGGGCGTCTGCCTTCGGCTCAGGTCATGATCCCAGATTCCTGGGATCAAGTCCCACATTGGGCTCTCTCCTCCACGGAAAGCCTGCTTCTCCCTCTCCCCCTGCCTGCTGTTCTACCTGCTTGTGCTCTCTCTCTGTCAAATAAGTAAATAAAATCTTAAAAAAAAAAACCAGAAGAGAACTTGGTAACAAATTAAGCTTGGGAGGTAGTACAAGGTAAGGGCAAAAGGGGGCATATCGCCCTCGACCCACAAGGACAAGAAGCCTGGTTCGGTGTTAATGCTTCATTCCCCTTATTTCGTCAACTTCCTTAGCTTATATGCAGCAGGGTGACCAATAAGGGGCCAAGCAATGGGGAGAGCCAATGAGAGTCTTGTTACTATGCTGATTAAATTTGAAACAGCCAATGACTATGTCCTCCTTTAGGCAGGCTTCACCAGAAAGTTTGTTGTTTACTTGCAGTGTATTTTGCTGGCAGTGAGCCAAGCACCATCTTGTAATGGTGGGGACTTTCCCGGCCGGAGGCGGTCCCCGACAGGGGCAGTGAGGGGAACACTTAGATTTTGGCTTAACCAACCTGTTGGAAGGCAGAGAAGCAGAGGGGAGACTGAAGAGAAAAACGTTTGTGGTTAAGTGATCAAAGCAGTAGTACGGGACATATCACATCTGGTGTGCCCATAGGATGTCCAAAGAGTTGAGAAGGCTCTTAATATCTGGTCTAAAGATCCCAAGGGCAGATCTAGGAAATATATACATATCTGGGGATTTTATAAAGATAGAATTTAAATGATGTGAATGAAAGAGTTCACCTAAGGAAAATGAAATTGAGACATGAATAGGGCACAAAGACTTGAAAAACTCCAAGTCTTCACTCATTAGAGGAAGAGGAGTCAATGAGGAGGATGGAGATGATGAGAATGAAGAAGGTATGAGGAAATGCAGAGGCCTGTGCAGTCATGAAACCCAAGAAAAGAAATTATATTGAGAGATGCCAGGATGGCACAGTAGGTTAAGCATGTGACTCTAGATTTTGGCTCAGGTCATGATCTCTGGGCCTGGGATCCAACCCCACCTTGGGCTCCACACTCAGTGGGGAGTCTGCTTGTCCCTCTCCCTCTGCCCCCCCCCACACCCTTCCCTCTCTCTCTCCCTCTCTCAAATAAATAAACAAACCTAAAAGAAAAGAAATGATATTGAGTGTGATCACGTGTGAAGAATTAGAGGCTATGAGTTCTGAAAATTGTCCATGGAATTAACTGATTTGAATCAGGGACCAAAACAAGCAAGTTCAGCAGCAGTAGAGAGGCAGGAGGAAGCTAGGATGGTGAAGGTTGAAGCATAAATGGAAGATGGGGGAACACATCATACACAGTTTCAACAATGTGTTATGTGTTGCATTCAACCACATTAAAAACACTAGGGCAGCCCAGGAGGAGCAGAAGTTTTCCAATAAGAAACAACATTTGAAGTGAACCTTAAAGACAGAGAAGAATTCATTCATGCATAACAGTAAAGAAAAACATTCCAGTTAGATGGAACAGCATTATAAATCCTGAAAAAATAACAACAATGAAATTCTAGTGATGGGTAATATTTCTAAGTGTTTACCATGTGCCGAAACTGTTGTCAACACTTTACATGTATTAAGTTCGCATGAACTACAGAGCCAACCTCTTTCTTCCACTCCCATTATCAGCTCTTGGATGGATGAGTGTAAGAGCCCAGCAGTTGGTTTTCCTGCGGCTGTCCTTATCTTCAAGTTTATTCTCTTAAAAAGGTAAAATAACCTTTTACAATGTACGCCGTATCGTGTTATTCCTGTGCCACAGCTCTTTCACAGCTTTCCCTTTGCTTCCAAATTAAAGTCCTTACTACAGCCTACACAGCATTTACCACTCAGACCTCACTGCTTCCTTCACCTCCCTGCCATCCTTGATGGATGTCCTTCCATCACTGTGCTCCAGCCAGATTACCCATCACCCTAGATGTTTGTCAAACAGATCAAGCAAGTTTTTGCCTTTGCCCTCGCTGTTCTCTCTGCCTGGAGTGCCTGTTCTTGGATATCTGCATGGTTCAGTTCTTCACTTCCTTCATGTTTCTGTTCAAACGTGACTTAATCAGCAAGGCCTTCTCTGCCAATCTATAACAACTCTCTCCCGATCCTCCAGCACCCTTATTCTTTTTCTCCATAATATTTATCATAATCGGATATGCTTTATAATTATCAGATGACTTTCTTATTGCCTGTCTCCCCCAAATAAAATGCAATGGAGGGGCGCCTTGGTGGCTCAGTGGGTTAAAGCCTCTGCCTTCAGCTCTGGTCATGATTCTAGGGTCCTCGGATCGAGCCCCACATCAGGCTCTCTGCTCAGCAGGAGCCTGCTTCCCCCACCCCCTGCCTGCTTCTCTGCCTACTTGTGATCTCTATCTATTTATTCAAATGAATAAATAAAATCTTTTTACAATTTTTTTAAAATTAAAAAATAAAATAAAATAAAATGGAGGCTCCATGAGGGCAGGGACTACCATTTTTACTCACTGATGTATCTCCAGACATGAGCACAGTTCAAGACTAGGGAAGATCTGAGATTTACCCTACCTGGAAGCTAACAAGTTAGCCTACCACAGTTAGAGGGATGCTGGCAAAAGATACAAGCTGCTGTGGGGCGCCTGGGTGGCTCAGTGGGTTAAGCCGCTGCCTTCGGCTCAGGTCATGATCTCACGGTCCTGGGATCGAGTCCCGCATCGGGCTCTCTGCTCAGCAGGGAGCCTGCTTCTCTCTCTCTCTCTGCCTGCCTCTCCGACTACTTGTGATTTCTCTTCTGTCAAATAAATAAATAAAATCTTTAATAAAAAAAAAAAAAAAAAGATACAAGCTGCTGAGACAGAGACAAGGGACTTAATTATTCAATTACAAGAGCCAAAATGCCAATGTCATCTGGTTTCCCAAGCCCCAATTTCTACAGGGTGACAAGAGGAAGACCAAGTGGTACCTATAGAAAAAGTGTACTGTGCTCCACAAGAAGGATGCCATGCTTCTTAAAAATCCCTAATCCATGCCCACCTTATCTTTGCACTGGTGAGAGATACTATCTTTATCTCTTTGCTCCAGAGAGAAACACTATTCCACCTTCCAAGTCCATTTGTTATACAAACTCTTGAAAAGAGCAACTGAGTCACAGGCAGTCAGTGCTTCTCCTCACAAGATAGGCAGAAACACAAGAGAGAAGGGAGAACCATCTCCCAAATATTGTTCTACACAGTTAGAAACAATATTTGTGCTTGAATGAAAGATAAACACTTTGAGTTAAATGCTATTATTTTTTCAGATCTCAGATGAATAAAGTGAGGCAGAGCGCGAATGAACCACCTGTCCAAGAACACAGATTTAGTAAGTGTCTGGCAAGCAGATCTAGCCTCAGAACACACATACACACCTTAGGGACCTAAGCCCTCTCCAACTCTACCCTGTCTCTTGGTCAGCAACACTGGGATTTGTGAATGAGTGACAGAACATAAGAAAAGAGAAGAATAAAAGAGGGAAAAGCTAGGGATGCCTGGGTGGCTCAGTCAGTTAAGCGTCTGCCTTTGGCTCAGGTCATGATCCCAAGGTCCTAGGATCAAGTCCCACATCAGGCTCCTTGCTCAGTGGGGAGCCTGCTTCTCCCTCTGCCTGCTCTTCTCCCTGCTTGTGCGTGCTCTCTTGATCTCTTTCTCTGACAAGTAAATAAATAAAATCTTTTAAAAAGAAAACAGGGAAAAGCTGAATGAAAAGAAGAAATAATAGAAAGCAATTTTTGGATATCCACACCTGTTTATATATCCAGAGCTAAAGAGCACAGGTGACCTTTGAGTTTACCTTATGGATGAGACCACTGGGGCTCCCCACAGTCATAGAGGAAGTTAAGGGGAGAACCAACTAACCAACCACCAGAACTTTTCTGACAGAATCTTGGCCTGGCACATTGCAGGCCTGTGCTGTTTCTTTTACCTTATTTACGAAAGTGACATTCCTGGAACTTGGGGCTAGGCTATGCTACAGAGTCAATCAATAACCAAAGACCTGTGACGGGGCAGGAGGTGGCGTCTGGAGGCCAGCCTAACTATATAACCCTTCCCATCCCAGGGTTCTGAAGAGAAGTGGTAAGTTCAATGCAGTTTTCGACTGAGCTCTGAATACCGAACTTTCACCATGAAGGTAACAAGCATCTTTCTTCTTAGTGCTTTGGCCCTGTTGAGTTTATCTGGTAGGTGCCTTTGCATATTTTCTGATTTGAGTAAAACTCTTCTGACGTGTTGCATCACTGTTCTCATTACATTTTAGACTTAGAGTCTAGTCTTGGACAGATCTTTTGGTCCCAATGAAATGAAATAATGTTAGGGACCTATTTTAGGGGACTTCTTCAAGACCAGAGGTGCCTGGTTGCTTCTCATAAAACTGACTTAGGAAGAGCTACCACTTTATCTAGATCACCTCAGAAATTGTCGGTATCATAATCAAATCTCACCAACGTTTCTTCCTTTAAATGCTATCAAGTTAGTTCCTCTTCTCTTCAATGAGCTCATCCAAAATCACCACCCCTATATAGTGTCAGTAGACTTGTAATTTTCTAGAGAATGCAATTTTAAGCATCTATCTGTAAATTCAAGAAATGTGAATTGGACTAATAATCAGTGTAATCTAACAGAGGGAAAGAGCTCTTTGGGGACTGAAGGTGAGATGTCAAAGGAGCTCTATTTTTAACATTACTTAGTAAAGACGACTTACATGTAATTGCAAGTAAGTTTTGTGTCAGGAGATCTGGTTGGTGCTGGTGGTAACTGTTTCATAAATTTTCATATAAACTCTCCACATCTTCATCTATAACACTGAGTTAAAGATACTGACACTTCTTACATCACTAATTATAAGACCAAAGGTTTAGTAACCAGTTGCGAGAAGGCAGTGGACATTCAGAAGGTATTTGCTCTGTGCCTGACACATCTCAAGCAGTAAGTAAATGACTTCTATTTTCAAAGAAATGATGAACTTTCATGAAATGGCCAATTGAGATACTTTGATCCTAATCAAACTTCTGCTTCATTTTCTTGAGACTTCAGCAGGCAGGGAGTTATTGGACACCAGTGAGATGTCCTTGAGAGAAGGCAGAAACAAGAAGAGATGGGGTAGGGTGCCTGGGTGGTTCAGTCAGTTGAGCGTCTGACCCTTGAATTAGGCTCAGGTCCTGGTCTTGCCCTGTGTCAGGCTCCGTGTTCAGCAGGATGTCTACTCAAGGATTCTCTCCCTCTCCTTATGTCCATTCCCCTGCTCATGCTCTCTCTCTCAAATAAATAAATCTTTAAAAAAAAAAAAGAAGAAGAAGAAGAAAAAGCGGAAGAGTAAGAACATGGTGGGTGAGAGGAGCAGAAGAAGCCAGCAGAGAAGTCATAGTATTCAATGGAAGTGGATGATTCTAAGTAAGAGCAGATCTGGCTTCTCCTACTTAGTACCTGACCCCCTGTGTCTCATTCATGTTTTCTAGGCAACACCAGAGCTGGCTTGGAGGGAAGAGAGGTAAGGAATATTCTGTACTTTTTTATTTGTCTGTCAGGCTAGAGCTGTTTGCTCCACTCAACGCACAGTCAAGCTGTGACATTTCAGTTTCACCTGAAGTCAGGATGGATGTGGGGTACTAATGAGGCTTAACCTGCAAAGTATGGAGAGTAACAGCAGTGCCCCCACAGGGCTTATGCTGAAGGACAAACACACCAAAACCCAGGCAATTTCTACATCGTCATATAATGTTTGCTATGGAGGCATTCTGAACGTTCTGAGGCTATCTGGTAGGGCAAGGATTTGGGGTGGCACTCTTCTTAACTTCCCTCCAAGGAGCCCTTCCTCCTTTCAGCCAGTTTGACCATGTTGGCATAAAACTCTCCCAACCCCCAAGTTGAGCTCTAATTTTTAATGAGCAAAAGAAAATAATAAACTATGTTCTTCCTCTAGAAAAACATTCTATACCTAATTTTTCTTTTTTTTTTTTTTTGGTTCTGTGTTTATAAATTTATTAACTGCAGTAAATTTGAAGATCAGAGGAGGAAATGTCCCTTTTCATTTATATCTAGTGAGGAGATAGATGGCAAACCAAAAGGATGAGTGAATAAATTATTACACTAATGATAAGGGTTTTAAGAAATTCTGGTACCATCTGGAACCAAGCCTGGTTAGATCACAGAATGTGCCCCTAAGTGAGATATATTCTGAGCCATGAAGGGTAAGTGACTGTCAGCAAAATATAACCAATAGATAGGAGTAGCAGGCTGAAGTGGGTATGAGCCAAAGCTCAGGACCTAGACAAAGTGGGTCTGAATCCTGGATCTGGAATTACCAGCTGTGTAGCCTTGGGTGACTTAATCTCTTTGTGCTTCACTGTCTTCACTGGAAGAAGAGTATAATAAAAAATTCAGAGGATAATTGTAAGATTTAAATAAAGTAATACATAAACGCACTTAGGAAAGTGCCTGACCTATAACAGCCATTCCGTAACTACAAGTTCTTACTGATGTCAAGGAAACAGCCTGTGCAAGGGCTCCCAGGGCAGAAAGCATATGGTGTTGTCACATGACTAAGAGAAGGGCAGTGTGAATGGACCACAGTGTGCAAGGAAGACATGCCCACAGTGTGGCTGACCTGAGAGGAACCATCATTGATCTGCCGTCATCGCAAACTTGAACATGATGTCACTCACCTTATTTAAACCTCATGATGCCACCAGGAGACAGGTGTGGAAGTGATAATATCCTCCCCATTGTGCTGATGAAATGACCGAGGGTTGGAGACACAAGGAGATTTGCCAGCGTCTCACAGTCTGTAAATGGCAGAGGCATTGCATGCAATCAGGCATTCTGATTCCAAACCTTGGCTTCTTCCTTTCAAACACTCAGTATCACTACTGTCACGCCCACAACCATACTTCCATCTTTAAGCTGACCACTCCAAGGAAGTGAAAACCGTTTCCGAGATTTCACTATAAACTCAAAGAAAGTTAAATGATGGAAAATAATTCTGTTTAATTCCATTTTTAGGCTAAATGTAACACTGAAACAAATGCATGTACCAAGATCTATGATCCTGTCTGTGGGACTGATGGAGAAACGTATTCTAATGAATGTGTGTTATGTGTTCAAAATAAGTGAGTACAAACTCAAATGTCTTAAAACATAGTTTTAAGCTAGTTGTCTTCAAATTTTCATGTATCTTATCCCTCTAAGTTCCAGTCAATTTACCAATAACATTAATCTTACCATGAGAGAAACAAAACATCTCATCTTTCCAAAAATAATTCTCAATCTCTTCTTCTCATTACATATCTGGTATGATTATCTACAGAGATGTTTATGTGTGTGTGTTACGACAGAAAGCAACACTTACTGTGTCAGGCATGGGGCAAGGCATTGAATATTCACAAATCTCTGAGGCAGAGAATACTAAGCTCGTTATAAACATGAAGAAATTGAGACTGAGCTCAAGTAACTTGCAGTGACAGACAGACATGGGTCCAAATCCTTGCTGTTTCAACTGTGCTTTAAAGTCAGGTACCAGGGGCACCTGGGTGGCTCAGTGGGTTAAGCCGCTGCCTTCGGCTCAGGTCATGATCCCAGGGTCCTGGGATCGAGCCCCACATTGGGCTTTCTGCTCTGCAGGTAGCCTGCTTCCTCCTCTCTCTCTGCCTGCCTCTCTGCCTACTTGTGATCTCTGTCAGATAAATAAAGAAAAAATCTTTTAAAAAATAAATAAATAAATAAATAAAGTCAGGTACCAGACCAAGTATTTGTGAGATACAGAAGAAGCCCAGCATGTTTCAAGACTCGATTTGGTTACACTCAATGCTAATTGCAACGTAGTCAGTGGAAATAAGAGCAAAGTACTCAGAGAGCACAATATTTAAAAAAACTAATTATGCCTGCTAGGATTTTGAAAAGTTTGGAGGCTTTGTTTAGGATGTAAGGGAGAGAGAGACACTCCAATAAAAATATGAACAAAAGGGCGAAAGGTATTAATAACATAGTGTAAGATAAATGTGTTAAGGAAAAGAGAGTGGAATAAAGTGTTTGGTTCTCTGAATGAATTTTTTCAAAAATCACTTGTATAACAAAATCCCATGCTTTAATAGCAAATCAGTAGATAGTCTAGATTTTTAAAAAGCTAAGACACCCAAAATACCTTTAAAAAATCACAGAGCTGGGCGCCTGGGTGGCCCAGTGGGTTAAGCCCCTGCCTTCGGCTCAGGTCATGATCTCAGGGTCCTGGGGTCGAGCCCCGCATGGGGCTCTCTGCTCAGAGGGGAGCCTGCTCACCCCCCCCCCCCCGCCTACCTCTCTGCCTACTTGTGATCTCTCTCTCTCTGTGTCAAAGACATAAAATCTTTAAGAAAAAAAAAAATCACAGGGCCATCTGGCTGGCTCAGTTGCTAGACCATGTGACTTTTTTAAAAAATATATTTTATTTATTTATTTGACAGACAGAGAGAGAGATCACAAGTAGCCAGAGAGGCAGGCAGAGATTGGGGGAGGGAGGGAAGCAGGCTCCCCACTGAGCAGAGAGCCTGATGCGGGGCCATATCCCAGGACCCTGAGATCATGACCTGAGCCGAAGGCAGGGGCTTAACCCACTGGGCCACCCAAGTGCCCCTAGACCATGTGACTCTTGACTGATCTTGCAGTTGTGAGTCTGAGCCCCACGTGGGATGTAGGTACTACTTAAAAATAAAATCTTGAAAAAATCATTCTTGGTGATGGTAATGACTGTGTATACCAAAGCCCTCAAAAATGCAAATATGAATTATATAGATCAGGTGACCAAAAACATACTTTTGTAACATTTTCATTTATGGAGATGAGAACCAGCCTCAATGAATCTCATTTTCTGAAGTGATCATAGGTAGATGCTGGGAATCAAATTCATGCCCTCAGAGAAGCAGATCTGCCACAAATTTTCTATTTTCCTCTGCTCCTGAAAACCTAACTTGTGCCCAGCATCATGCTGGTTTCCTCTGCTTTCCTTGTGCTTTTGAGTAAAAGAAAATAGGTCATAAGTTCAAATAAGGCAGCTTCTGGTAACTTGGGACAAGTGCCATCAAATGAGGTGTGAGGAAAGTACTACCAGAGTGAAAGAGAGACAGATTCCTTAGTACTGAAAGGGTCAAGAAAGGATTCATGAAAAGGATGTCATTTAAAGAGGGCTCAGAATTTTGGTAGCACCGCAAAGACATCCCAGGTTAAAGAAAGGTGTAGAATGATCAAAACAAATAAAAGAGATTCCACAAGTAGCCTAGAAAACTCTAAGTTATTCTAAGAACTGATTTAGCATTAAAGACTTTGATTTAGACTCAAATGACTGCACGCATTTCCATTATTCATTATTCCATAGTATAAATTCCTGATAACATGACCTCTCTTCTGGGTCTACTTTAAGATTTTTTTTTTTTTTTTAATTTATTTGACAGAGAGAGATCACAAGTAGACAGAGAGACAGGCAGAGAGAGAGAGTGGAGGAAGCAGGCTCCCTGCTGAGCAGAGAGCCCGATGCGGGACTCGATCCCAGGACCCTGAGATCGTGACCTGAGCCGAAGGCAGCGGCTCAACCCACTGAGCCACCCAGGCGCCCCTGGGTCTACTTTAAATTACATCAGAAAATCCTGAGTGTTAGCAAGGATTGTTGAAATAGGGCCCCAGGGAGAGAGATTTAATATCCTCAAGTTTTAAGACCCAAATGTTAGGTGTTCTACTTTATGGTGAATTTATTGCTACAATAAAGATTTGTAAAAGGAACTGGAAAACACTTGTTAATTTTCTCATGACCTAGGCTGATGACATAAAGGTCAAACATCGTATTTCCATCCAAGGGGAGGAGAAGCAGTAAAACAGCCTTGAGGTTTAGAAAACTTCCAAGTTCCAAGAACAAAAGGCCCAATGCTTAAAATGAAATATTAGGAAAATATGAGCATACAGCTGAGCCACCCCACTCCTTAGCCTTTAAAACCCACTGTCCTGCTTACTCATTTTATTTTTTCAAAAATATTTAATATGGGAAGAACATTTGAATGCCAGAAAACGTAACTTTTCTTCCTGTATTTCTCAGATAAGAAAACAAGTCTAGGGGCGCTTGGGTGGCTCAGTGAGTTGAATGTCCAACTCGGTTTTGGCTCAGGTCAGGAACTCATGGGTCTTGGGACAGAACCCAAGTTGGGCTCCACACTCAGCAGGGGCATCTGCTTGAAGATCCTCCCCAACTGCCCCTTCTTCCACTCTCTCTCAAATTAATTGATTAAAAAAAAAAAGAAAACAGGTCTAGAGAGAAAGTATGGCTTTTCCTAGTGTAAAATACTTACGATGCACCATACCACCTTTCTCTCTACTGTCCATTAGGAGCCTCCCAAAATCCATTGTCAAGTTAACTTGAGCCAGGCTCTGACCCTAGATGTTGGGGTTTTTTTGAGATAGGTGGACAAAGGCTTGCATCTCCTTGAGCATTATGTGCTTGTCAGATATAGTCAGTAAGGACTTTTTTCTCTTTGTGTCTTCTCCGGGAATCTGTACTGGAAAATTCCATTCTATAGGCCAGCACTCTCTAGTAGAACTTTCTGCAAAGATGGAAACGTTCTATCACTCTGTTGTCTAGTATGTAAGCCACTAGCCTTGCCACCAGTGCTTAAAATGTGTCTAGTACAACTAAGAAACTTAATTTTTAATATCATGTAACTTTCACTGATGTGAATTTAAACAGTTAAATAGGGATAAACAACACAGCTATAGAAGGTAAGTCAACCTGTGTACTGTGTTTAGATGTTTGTGCTATGTATGCTAAACAACTCAGACATAAGTATTATGTATTGATAATAACCTATGGAATAACAAAACATTAAAAACTCTTAAAATGAAGAATCATCGGGATGCCTGGGTGGCTCAGTCGTTAAGCGGCTGCCTTCAGCTCAGGTCATGATCCCAGGGTCCTGGAATTGAGTCCTGCATCAGGCTCCTTGCCCAGCGGGAAGCCTGCTTCTCCCTCTCCCAGCCCCCCTGCTTGTGTTCCCTCTCTTGCTGTGTCTCTCTCTGTCAAATATATAAATAAAAAAAAAGAAAATCATCAAGGTCCAGATCAATACATGCATAGATATATGGAAGTCAGATGTCCTCAAGAAACAGAGAAATTGAAGAATTTCTATGAACCAGTATATTCAAGGAAGGGATGGTTTAAAAAATTAAAGGAGAGTGAGAGTGAGCTCTGTAAACAACCTCATGAGGCACAATTACAGGATTTAGGAATATTTAGCTAACACAAAAGAAAACTGGTTTGGGAAAGGTGGTGTCCTGGGAAGCAGAGAAGTTTTTATCTGGAAGGGAGGATGCTCAGACCTGGCAGTTATCAGTTAGGATATAGACATGATTTCCTTCTGTGAGATCCCACAGGTATTAACCCCCAGAGTTTTAAAGCAAAAGATCAGTTGATTAGAACATCCTGTAGTAGCCCAGACACCAGCTAAGATAGAAACCTTGTGGGTAGAACAAAGATATTAGAAGAAAAAGAAGCAACGATGAATTAGAGATTGACTTCAGAGGTTTACTGTAATCCCATAGTAGATCTGTAAACGTGTAAAGGCAGACATTTTTATTTTCTTTTGTATCCTTATTGAATGTAAGAAATAGTGTCTGTGAATATTTGATGAATTAATGAATAAGTGAATGAATAAATGAATGAAAGGCAGAGAAATGGGAATAAAAATCTGAAACCTTTCTATTTTAAATAAAGCTGATGTTTTTTCATTGTTTTCTTCCCATAGTCACTTTTTTCATCCGCTGTTTAACCTCTTTTACAGGAAGCGTCAGACCCCTGTCTTCATTAAAAAATCTGGACCTTGCTGAAAACCAAGGTTCTAAAATCACCTGTGGTTACCACAATGCCTAGCAGGCCTGACTGCTGAATAAAACGCATCTAAATACTTCCTGTTGTTCCTGAATGCTTTACCCTCAAAGGTATATTTGATTACACTGGGGTTAGGTGACTGAGACAAACTCAGACCGGATTTTAAAAAATACAGCCATTCTGAAATCTTGGACAAGGTTTCCGTCATGATGCTTTTTCCTTCCCCATTCCCTTCTTCACATACTGACGACTATCTCAGGAAATGTGATTACAGTTATTGACTGACAGGACAGGACCCAGCTGGTCATGAGGGCAATAATCCCATGAAGAATTAAACTAGCATCAGAACAATACTTGGAAAACTCTCAGTCCAGAAACATGTTATCTGCTAGCTTTCGCTGACTGAAATAAATTCTTTAGGGTTTCCTTGGGATTTAATGGAGCATCTGTTGTATGAGGTCTGTGTAGTTGACTTGGCTCTGTATGAGAGCCACCATAACCCTGTAAGGTTATCCTTATCTTGTGAGTCAACTTAGAAAAGTTCAGTAACCTCACTAACAGCACGGGCAAACAAGTTAGCAGAGTGAGGTTTTGTTCCAGGGTGGACCCAAAAATCTAATGCTTCGTCTAAACCACAATTACCTCAGGTGGATTATTCTTTTCCTATTTCTTCTGTAGAAACGTTAGGTAACTTCCTCATATTAAAAGACCTATGTGCTTAGAGACAACAAATAAGGTAGAAATAAGAAGTACCTCTGTAGAAAAAGTGTCTGTAATCACTAAAAAAGAGAGGGAAAAGCAGCTTGAATCCTTGAGTCCTTACGGAGAACTAGGTAAGAATGGAGACTTGAAGGGGGCAAAAAAAAAAAACCTGAGCTGTATCAGGTGCATCAAAACCGGTCCCAACACAGTTGCCTGACACCTGAGGTTAGGATAATTTCTCGTCCTGTTTAGAGTACGTGCAGCTGGAAGCTTAACTCTGACCACTAGAGGATGCTGTGGTCTCCTGAGTGACTCAGCCAAACTGGAGCCTAACAGCTCGCCAGATCCCACGTTAACGGAAGGTCTGGATGCAAGATGGCTTCCTGTGTCTCGTCTGGGGATGTTAGAGGACACTTGAAGGGCACCCTTCATATGAAACAATTTAGCCACAGTAAACAGAACGTAAGTCACTGAATGCTAGAAATCATCATGTCTGCTCTGGACCACTTTACAGGTCTGGAGAGAAGAAGCTGGAAGGTCATAGGAGAAACAATACATGATAAACCCAGTGCCCTCTCTTGTGTTCCCTCTCTCTCTGACCTGTGAAAAGGTAAAGAGAAGCAGCCTGGCCATAGTTTTGGAGCTGCCGACCTGACAGATGCCAAGCCAAGCTCTCCAGCTGATGAGGGAGCAGAAGGCTGGCTGAGGAGAAAGCAAAAGCTGGCACCTTGCACCCCCTCTCCACCCGCTCCCCTCGGTACTATGTGTGACATTCCTCAGGCACCCCTGGCTGCCCTAAAAGAAAAAGAAATAGTTAACTTGCAGAGACCACAATCCTGCAAGACAGGAGTCCCCCTCAGTTTACAAATGTCCCAGTGACTTACAACAAAGCAGCTATCTTATCAATAGGTCAATTTCCAGAGACAAACAGCTCAGTTCCTCAAGCCCTGATGTCGCCCTCCCCTCCATAAACAAAACTGAAGGAGGCTGAGGCAGAAGGAAATGTAAATAAAATTAAATTTCTTCTACACCTAAATCTCACTAACAAGGACGCTTGATAGCACGTATGTGACATTGCACCAGGAGACTCCCAATTGTCGTCATATTAGCGCCTCATTAGAGGGAAAGAGGGCCTTGGCTTGATAGTAACCAGGCCTTCAATATCCCGACAGTCTTCTTTACCCGGATAGCCCTCCGGAACACCCCCTTTGTCCTCACCTATCCAACTCCTGTGTATATCATCAGCCACTCCTCAGGAGAGCGGAGCAGCAGCTCTTTCTGTCCTGTCCCCATGCTTTAATAAACCACCATTTTGCACCAAAGATGTCTCAAAAATTCTTTCTTGGTCATGGGCTCCGGACCTCAACCCACCCAACCTCCCCTAGGTTCTAGAACTTCATCACAGCCACAAACCAGACAAATAAGCAGGGAAAGGATCGACAACTAAGGTAACTAAAAGCAAATTCATGAGTCCCAACTCGAGGATCTAATGTTGGTTTTTCTATTGGGTGGGGGGGGGGGGTGTTTGTTTTGTTTTTGCCCGCCAGTCTGGGTTTGGAAAGGAAGGGACGAAGGGCATTTTCCCTCCCCTATGGACCGGGCGCCGCAGGCAGACCGAAGACCGTCCTTGGGTGAGCATTCTTACCCGTGCCCGCTTCGGCCAGTTTTCCCAGGATCTGGCCTGCGGGGTGAGCCCGAGGCCCCGCGTTCTCGGCCTGGTCGCCAGACACGTCCGCCGAGGAAAAGTCGTTTCCCCCCAGCCTCACCGCTGAGTACCTGGGCGAGAGGCCCTTTTCTGTAGGGCGCCTCATAAATGGATAAGCTTACCTGCCGCGAAAGTTCCCCTGCGGCCGCCGAAACTCAACATTCTCTCTGGTGAGGTTCCCGTGCTCCCTCAGCTTCAAGCAGAACTTCCGCCTGAGGCCTCACAGGGAAACCGCTCAGGCCGCGGAACCAGTCAGTCTTGAAAGCGGACCCAGTCCAACCCTGAACTCGTTCTGGTTCCCACGTCAGACCCAGTGCTTCCCTGGACCCAGTTCCGCTTCTAAGTCTGACGGGTCTGACAGGGGACCCAGTCCGGTTTCTAAGCCGGAACCTGTGTGAGCCCGAACGTCGTCCAGCTTTGAAGTCGGACCCAGTCTGCCGGGGAACCCAGTGCGGTTCTCCAAGCTGGAACCTGTGTGACACCAAATGTCATCTGGCTTTGAAGTCGGACCCAGTCTGCCGGGGAACCCAGTGCGGTTCTCTAAGCTGGAACCTGTGTGACCCCAAACATTGTCCGGCTTTGAAGTTGGACCAAGTCGCACGTGGACCCACTGGTATGATCCCGAACGTCGTGGGGTTTTGAAGTCGAACCCAGTCTGACCTGGACCTATTCTGGTTCTCTAAGCCGGAACCAGTGTGAGCCCTAATGTCGTCCGGCTTTGAAGTCGCACCCAGTCTGCCGGGGAACCCAGTCCGGTTCTCCAAGCCAGAACCAGTGTGAAACCAAATGTCATCTGGCTTTGAAGTCAGACCCGTCTGACGGGGGACCCAGTCCGGTTTCTAAGCCAGAACCTGTATAACCCCTGAACGTCGTCGGGGTTTTAAGTCGCACCCAGTCTGACGTGGACCCAGTGGTGTGACCCCGAAGGTCGCCCGGCTTTGAAGTCGGATCCAGTCTGCTGTTGGACCCAATCCGGCTTTCTAAGCCGGAACCACTGTGAGCCCGAACGTCATCTGGCTTTGAAGTCGGACGCGTCTTAAGGGGGTCCCCTTCCGGTTTTCAGTCAAGCCCAGTCCGACCGCGGCCAGCTGCTGGGTCCAATTGGGAGAAAGAAAGGGTCCAGTAAAGCCTGAGAGCTTTGCCGTAAAAGCCGAAGAGCGGGGATCCGACGGGAACGTGCCCGACCTCGGGACGTGGCGAGAAGCGCGAGGAGCCGCGGGCGCGAGGGGCTGGTCGGGTGCCTGCGCCTGGGCTGCTGCTGGTCGCTCCGCGCTCCGTGGGGTCCCTCTTCTGTCTCCGGGACCGGAAAGAGAGAAACCCGAGGCACAGTACAGACTCCGGAGTTCACGCGGACAAAACCCGCTTCGAGTCGGGTAACTTCCGGTCTGGCAGGTGGAAAGGGCTGGACGGCAGGAAAGACACCTGCGGCCGGAAGGGAGCGGGAACACAGCCGTCACGTGACCCGACGATTTGCAGGTTGGTCACAGCAGTTCACTTGCCTTTCGGGCGCGGCCGAGGTCAGGCCGACGACCTAGCGAGGGCCCCTCGGTGGAGTCCCGGTTGCCGGACTGGAGATCGTTTCGGGGGAGCAGAAGCGGCGCTTCAGGTGTGGTTCAGGGCCGCGGGGCCTAGTGAGCATCATTGACTCCATTCTGGGCCTCTGGTCTTGCTTTAACGGACCTGTCGGAAGCGTGTGGAGGACGGCGTTCATGTCTGATGGTCACTTTTTTTTTTTTTAAAGATTTTATTTATTTATTTGACAGAGAGAAATCACAAGTAGGCAGAGAGGCAGGCAGAGAGAGAGGAAGGGAAGCAGGCCCCCTGCTGAGCAGAGAGCCCAATTCGGAACTCGATCCCAGGACCCTGGAATCATGACCTGAGCCGAAGGCAGCAGCTTAACCCACTGAGCCACCCAGGCGTCCCTGATGGTCACGTTTTTAAAAAGACATATTTGCAAGCGGAAATATGTGTAGAAGAGAGAGACCACAGGAGTCGAAAGAACTGGAAACTGCGTCCTAGCATACATGGTTGAAGGAGGTGGGAGAAGATGGTCCGAAGAAAGGAGAACGTTCAGGTATCTGGTAGGTTTTTTCAAACCATTTCAGAGAGTTAACACCACGGCAGCAGAGACATCCATCCTTGCCTTGGTCGCTGTGTGGTAAGCTGGAGGACAGTAGCATCTGGGAGCTGCTCCATTGGTACTCTTGTCGTTACATCAGGGGACGGGGAAAGGTAGGAGCGTGTTCTGGTTGGCCACAAGGGAGAATGTAGACTAACTGAAGATTAAAGCAGGCTGATGAGGGCTCAGTGGGAAAGCGTAGACTAGGATGGTCACGATCAGAGGCCCCGGTTTCTGGTGCTTGGGCTGGAACCCAGCTTTCCCACCATCAGCCGCATGACCTAGGAGAAGCCAGAGAATGTCCTCATCTCTGATAACGGGATGAGTAAACAGTTTCCCAACAGTTAGCACCATGTCTGCCATACAGTTAAGTGCTCAAGAATTACCAGCTGTTTGTTGTTACTATTTTTATTGTTACTCGTCTTGTAACACTTAGAACCCACCAAAAAGATCTCCTGGTGCATTAACATTTCCCCCGATAGCAGGAATTTTGCTTCTTAAGGTGCCAGTTCATCGCATTATTGAACTATCAGCGGTTTTATGGAAGAGATTCTCGGCTGCATACAAGGTGACACTAAATTTTCTTCGTTTTTAACTATAAAAAAATTTTTAGAATTATAGACCACAGCCCTCCGAATAGGAATGGGACTGACTGCAAGTATTATGGATGGAGTTTTATGGACGGGATTTGTGGTCCCTACTGTTAGGTCTCCATCTAGAGGAAACCTAAGAACTGTAGCTCTCTTTAAATGCAAAAGCACAATTACAGGTAAACTCCGAAAAGGCCTGGTCACAGGGCCAACAGATTTTTATAGTTTCCTTTGCTGGTTTCAGAGTATTTGAAATGTGAAGCTATCAGAGGGTAATAGTATATATAAAAAGATTTTTGTCTCATTGGAGAAGTACATGTGATTGAAATGAAACATTAAAAAAAACTGTATAAACCTCCTGAGAAATAGGAACATGACTGATACTGTAATTTTATTTCCATTTCTTTGACCCAATTTATCCCCAGAAGCCCTAGTTTAATCCAACTAAGTAAAAATACAATTGATTTGTATAATACAGGAAGTAATTACATAAAAAGGTACAAAGCTCTTACTTTTCAAAGTCTTAGCACTGCCAGCAATTTCCTTTGCTTTTTTTCCCCCATTGTTTAAATGGTAGCTAACTTTGAGCTCAAAATATAGAATGTATAGATACATTCCTTTTTCAGGAAAAAGGAATAGCATAAATCATCTGCTTTTCAACAAATCAGGATTCACTGAAAAGTTCTGAACAAGAAACAAATAAGGCTGGTTGGAGAGCAAAGCAAAAGACAGTTGGGTGGTGTGCCGTTTAAGTTCTTGCCTTTTTTATGTGTCAGTGGGTAACACGTGCTCCTCATAGCATGTGTAGTCATGAATAAGGAGTGTAAAATAAAATTAATACTATTTTTTTGGCATTTTACTATTCCCTGCTGAAGGAAGTAAAAGAAGTAAGAGGAAGTTGGGGATTAGGAGTCACCAAGGCAAACCTTGCATTAGAAACAGAAAAGTAAACACGAAGAGAAAACAGCGGAATAAGTAAGAAAAACACATACCTATGGAAGTAGGAGGGGGAAAAGTAGCAAGAGTCATGCATACTATTAAAAAAAAATTAGATGTAAATGCCTGAGTAGAAAAAGAATGAGAAGCAGAAAGAGAAAACCTAGTAAGTTTTTATTTTTTAGTTTTTTCAAGATTTTATTAATTTATTTGTCAGGAGAGAGTGAGCACAAGCAGGGGAGCAGCAGGCAGAGGGAGAAGCAGGCTCCCCACTGAGCAGGGAGCCCCATGCAGGGCCCCATCTCA
The DNA here is from genome assembly GCF_964662115.1 of Mustela nivalis. Lineage (NCBI taxonomy): Eukaryota > Metazoa > Chordata > Mammalia > Carnivora > Mustelidae > Mustela > Mustela nivalis. The sequence continues at coordinate 97,335,307 of NC_139022.1, forward strand.
GGACCCCGGGATCATGACCCGAGAGCTGAAGGCAGCAGCCCAACCGACTGAGCCACCCAGGCTCCCAAATTTAGTAAGTTTTATACTGAGTGTGGCTCTGGAAGGCCAGCACCTTATTAGATTTTGAACTGTTCATGTTGAATTTCAGCTTTTTAAATCTTCTTTATGTGCTGAAATGAATTATATGTTTGTTTTTTAAACTTACAACTTTTGAAATAAAAATTTGGGGGAGTTCTGGAGATCTATAAAACCTACAAAAAATGTCTTATTAATAGAAAATAACCCTCAAACGTTAAAGATGTTGCATCAGGTAAAAGTTTAATAAGAATAATAAAGCTCATAGGAACTAACCTGTGTTGAGTAATTCTACATGCCAGTGCCTACATTAAATGCCTCCCATGAATTCATTCTCCTCACCATGAACTCTGAGGTATTCATTTCAGTAATGAGAAAACAGAGATTCTCATGGACTGAAGGTTAGAATTAGTCAAAGTTCGCAGCTCCTTGGCTTCTCTGTCGTGTTTAACTATCCATCTCCCACTACTTGCTCCCCACTTTCTCTGCCTTCTGTAACAGTTAGCACCTATGGTTTTTCCTTCTTTCTAAATTATTACTGCAGGTTTTCTGAATCTGCCATGTTCTCTAGTCATTGCATTACTTTTCTTACTGAATTGTCCTCGTTGTTTTACTTCTCCATGATTCCCATACACACATACACACACAAGCACACATCATTCCCACACACCTCCATTTGTCTTTTAATTGGCTTCTCAGAATGCAGGTATCGCCTTCTCTGAGGACTCTTTCTTAATCCCCTATAACTCCTGTTAAGTGGCCTCTGCTTTTTGCTCCTTTTATGTGCTTGCCAATTTCCAAAATGTCTGAGAACTCTTGCTGCAGAAGCCCTGGGCTCCCCAAAGTTTTCTAACCTTTCCTTCTTTCTTGGATTTCTAGGCATCCCAAACACTCTGAGGTCCGAGGGAGTCACTAAACATGTTTCACAGCCAAACACTGGTTCCCCTTCCCCAGTCCATGCTCACTGGAAAATCTCTGGTATCGAGCTGAGCTACAAAGTGAAGACCAAAGAAATTTTCCATGGATCTTGGGCAATGGAATACTTCCCTAAAGCACACTATGCCTCAGATCCAACCTCCTCAGGAATTGCTGTCACTAAGCCCAGCATTACTTCTGATGTTGTTTAATGTACCTGACTAGATGCTCTGCCTATCCAAGGTTATTCAGCCTGCCTCCCTTCCAACATACCATGGTCTGTGTCCTCTTTACAGCGCCATCACTTCCTGAACCAGTGAATGCCTCCAAACCACAAAATAGTTACACTTTGGTGAAAAAGCTGTAGTAGCTACACATTATCTACTAAAGAAAGTTCTGATTTAGTTTAGCGGTTTCAAGCTCTCAGGAATATAAAACCACATGTGTTCCTACCTTCATTCTAGACACATTTTTTTTTAACCACGATATTGGCTTTCTGCACTTCTTTACAATGTCAGTATTCATGCCTCACTTTCCAGATATGTGGGATCAGTTGATTTGGGTGGAGCTCTCTCCACTTGTCATTTTACTCAGTTGTTAGGTCTCCCATAAATTTTTCCTGCCTTCTCAACTCTTCTCTTTTTTTTTTTCTTTTTTAAAAGATTTTATTTTTAAGCAATCTCTACAGGCCGCACATGACTCCTGCTCATAACCGTGAGATCCAAAGCCACATGGTCTACCAACTGAGGCAGCCAGGTGTTCCTCAGACTGTTCTCTTCTAAATTCCTGTAGTACTTTTTGGGTTCCTCTCTTGTTTAACTGTATACAGTCAACCTTGAAATAGAAGAAAATGTGTTCATGTTTGCTCATTTCCTTTTTTTTTTTTTTTTTAGGAACGGAGAGTGTGGATGCTCAAGAACAGGGGGAGGGGCAGAGGGAGAGAGATTAGTAAGCAGGCTTCACACCCAACATGTAGCCCAACCTGGCGCTCAGTCTCATGACCCTGAGATCATGACCTCAGCCGAAATCAAAAGTCAGATGCATAACCAACTGAGCTCCCCAGTTGCCCCCGTGTTTGTTCATTTCTTTGTTTTAGTTTCCCAAGGGGAGTAATTGAATTCATAAGTGTCTTTGTATCCCATATTATGAGACTGATGTACTACCTACTGCACTAACGAGGCATCTTGTATCCTGTATTATACAACCACAAAACATTCTCAATACACTGGCTCAATAAATAAATAAATATTAATTTTATATGAAGAATCTGAGGGCATTCAACACTTTTTAGAATTTGAGTTTTCTTCTTTCACATTTTGTGACACTCCTGTTTGAAAATTGTAGTGTGGGGAAGAAACTTCCTCAAGCAATTAGACTCAGTGACTAGGCTCCCAAAATTAAACTGACAGGTAACCAATTAACAGGAGAAAAAAAAATCATTCTTGTGCATATGGAAGTTAACAAAAGAAACAGGTGGCTCACTAAATCATTAACTTTATATAGACTTGTATGCCCAATTCAATAGAGGAAAGAGAGAGAGCAGTAAAGGCTTCTATGAAAAAAACAAATAGGTTTCTTCAGGAAAGACAAATGGGTTTTTAGGGGAAAAGAGATTTAAAAATTGGCCATGTTTGTCTGTGCAGGTGTGAGTGGTCTGTCGTCTTCAGGACCGTATTTGTATTTATAGTAGTATACTCCTATTCTTCTTCCTCCTACTAGACCTGACTCAAAGAGGGAATTTATGGCAGCCTTATTTCCCAGAAATTGCTGCTTTTTGTCAGATAAGAGAAACTATGAGAAGGTTTATTTCTGTTTCTGTTTCTGTTTTTTTAGATTTATTTATTTGAGAGAAAGAGAGGGCTGGGGGTGGGAGGGGCAGAAGGAAAAGGAGAGAAAGAGTCTCAAGCAGACTCTGTGCTGAGCATGGAGCCTGGCTCAGGTATCCATCTCACAACACTGAGATCATGACCTGAGCTAAAATCAAGAATTGGACACTTAACTGACTGAGCCACATGGGGACCCTTCTTTCTGTTTTCGTTGAATCTCAGATATCTTTAGCTTAAAATATTTATCATGTTTATCATACCAACTCTGGAATTCCTAGTAGGTCACGTTTTTAAAGAATTTAACTAAATATATTGATTAAGTGGGGTTGTGATGAAATTTTGAACAGTAGAAACCTAAAAAGAAATAAGACTCCTTATAGGAAAAATAGTGCCTTCATTAATTAGGTGGTTAACTTTTTATTTTCTACTTGATTGAATATTGTGTATTTATATTTTTGTGACCTTCAAAAACTGATTTAGGTTTTATTTTAAATTACATATATAATATTTGTAATATATAATAATGATTCTGCAGTTGCAGCTACAGTTTTACTGTGCTACAATAATTAATGAATTATTTAATTAAATAATTATTTGATTTTGCTTTCATTAAAAGATACTCCCACTATCGGGGCATGAGAATCTTTCCTTGTCATAATCCAAAGGACCCTAGAAATAAACCCTAACACCCCTCCCCACCCAATCATGTCCATTACAGTATTATCCTTAATAGTCAAGATATGGAAATAACCTCTCTCCGCTGATGGATGATGGATAAAGAAAATGTGAAACACACACACAAATATTATATAGCCATATAAAATGAAATTTTGCCATTTATGACAACATGGATGGACCTTGAGAACATTATGCTAAGTGAAATAAGTTAGGCAAAGACAAATACTATATGGTCTCACTTACATATGGAATCTAAAAAAACAAAACACAAGCTCATGTATCACAAAATACAGAGAACAGACTGATGGTTGTCAGGAATGGGGGAAAGGAGGTAGACTGAGTTTGCCAGGAATTATCTGTTCATGGAGTTATTTCTTAGGTATTTCCAAGAGTGAATACCAACTGGAATTTTTTTCTGAATTGTTACATGTTGAATATAAAGGTTATTAATCATATTATGATTAGGGAAAAATGTAAGATTTTCTCCAGTCTACCTCCTTAAAGTGAATGGGACTCTGTTACTATCCTTCCAATACCTCTTACCTTCATCAGCCTTAGATGAATAATGTATGTGCTTTTGCCTCTGTTCTCTGTGGAAGAAAGGAAAAGGTTAGTAGCTGAAGAGATTGGAGCATTTTGTAGAAGGACCTTTCTTAATCTCCATAACACCTTGTAGTTGTTGATGAGAAACTGGAACTTAAGATGGAGCCCATTTATTTGCCTCATATTATGACATGTGACCTGTAATACCAGTAAGACTATCAATATTTTAATGTATTGTCAAAATATTCTAACTTATTAGAGGGTTTTGTTGTTGTTGATTAAGTATATGATATGGATAGTAACACTCAGGTATTGTTTTTACGTTGTCAATCTTCCTTCATCCTTCCTCTTCTGGAACTTAGAATATAGCCCCCCCCCCCCCCCCCCCGCCTCACATCTCTACTCTTATGCTCTAACTTGCTAAGTAGATGAAGTTTGTTTTTGATAGGGAGTGGGTATTCGCTGTCATCAAGTAAGCAGTGTAATCTGCCTGACCCCTCAGGGACTAGACCATTCCTTTCATTCTCTCCCAGTGATCATCCTATAACCCCTTAGTCATCGTCCTATAACCTAGGATTTATACTGGCTTCTTCTCTGGTAGTGTGTCCCTCTTGTGAGGACACTCTTTCTTCTTAATCTTTCCCTTCCCCTTATATCACAAGGTCATTTATATCTACTCCTTTAAAAATTAATCAAAGTAAGACCTTTTAGTCCACTTTCTAGGTGAGGATATTGAACTTGAAGAGGTTCAGTAATTGCCTACTGCCAAAGAAGAGCAGGATGAGAATGCCTAACTGTTTGACTCCATTATACCTTGCTGCTTCCTCCATACATTAAATATTGTCAGTGTGAATTACAGTAAAAAAGATCAGGTAATGTCTACATGTACCATGCATTTGGTAGGCAAAGGGAACAGCTCCCACAAAGTAGTAGCAAAAGTGTTCATATGTATGTACCTGAGGTTTTGATTCTTAAAAAATAACTTAAAAACACGATTATACTTTTTAACTTTAAAAACAAAGTTTTTGTCTCTGAGTATTTTCTCAGTTGAGAGATAATAAACTTCCAATTTTTGACTTTAAAAAAGAATTCCCTTAAATGCAAAGATGGTAGGAACCTGTGGCCTTCAGGATAAAAGAAGAGCTTTTACTTCCTGGTATACCTGCTGGGATTCAACCTTTGCGGAAGTGCTAAACTTAAACTGCAGTTACCCTGCCCTTAATCCCTCACGCATTAAATCTACTTGTCTTTACTTGGAAAACCGTTTTTCTTCTGCTCATTCACTACCCTGTCCCCACTACTTTATTCTTGTATGGGTGGAGGAGGTGGGTCAGTACCCTTCTGTTGAGCTCTGCTGGCCTTGTGTGCACACCACTCAGCATGCACTTACGAGTCATGCTTTAGTTACCCCTTGTGTGATCCGTATCTCTCATTAAAGTCCAGTAAGAGCAGAGGACATGTCTTATCCATATCTTTGTCTTCAGGAGGCTCAATAAATGCTTGGGAAATGAACTTTCCCAAATAAGTCTTACTATTAGAGTCTCCCCAAAACTACAAATCCATAAATTAAAATGAAATCATACTTTTCAGTCTGAAAACAAATTTCAGTTAAATGCAAAGAATAGGAGCGCCTGGGTTTTTTTAAACGTTTTAATTCCCAAGGGACAATGTTTCCACCACATGACCTAAGGGTTTTATTGAACTGGAGGATTATACCATCACCTGGCTGTTTGAGTATCCTCATGCCACTGAGACAACAAGCAAAGCAGGGGCCTTGATCTCTATTATTAAGGAGGATGCTATTTCACATTGGGGACAGGGTGGATTATGTCTAGACCCCAGTGGATTCACCAGGGTGCCTCCTATTTCTTCTAAGTTCAGTAGCACAGTTAATGGAAAACTAAAGAAACCCAACAAAAAAGATGACTAAGAACTTTAAGAGCTGATGTTTGAATTACTCCACCACATAAAGAATCTTAACTGGAAGAGGTGCTGCTTGAGGTCAAAGAGAACCTAGAGTGAGGAGAAGAGTGAATTACAATTATCACCGTAGACTCAAGACCCACTACATTTATAGAAATGATGACTTGGTGGCAGTTACATATGATTTTTTTCTTACATTCTTTCTTTCTGCATAATTAAGTATTTAGATTACAGGTAATCCTGGGTCTGAACATTCCTATTTGTAAGCAAAGTAGCTAGTTGTGTTAGGTGAGAGTATGATATTGTTGCAATTGTTGTTCAATGAAGTTAAAGGGCAGAAGAGATGTGAATGAACATAATAACTAAGGGATAAGGGTAGACCCTGGTGAATCTTTGTCTGCTAATTGTCAGCTCTATCCCCACTCTCTAGTACTCTTTTCTATAAGATTGGGAAAATGGAGGCCCCAAAACTCTATTTTCCAGGTTCCTTTGACACATGAGGCTAAGAGATGCAAAAAGGAGGTAAGAGGAAAGTCATTTTATTTTCTGTTATTGATGGTACATCAAGAAATGGCAGCAGCATCAGTGGGAGTATGATCTGAGTTCCTGCTTAGTTCTGAAGTGTGTGCGCAAACGGAAGCTGCAGGATTATAAACTTTTGCATTCCTGCTCAACCACAGGGGGCAGTTTCAGCATCAATGACAGCACCTCTGGCACCTCCCGCAAAAGCAAGCGAGACTCCAATCCAGAGTCTATTCCTTCAGCTCTTTTAAGAGCATTGTAACTAATTCCTTGTATTAAATGCCTCTTCTAAATATCTGGAGTAGTCTGGCTTCTCAGCATGACACTGATTGATACAGATACGAACCTCCAGTTTAAAAAATGTGTGAGAGAATTATTTTTCAAAGTTGTCTGCTGTTTCTAGTCACTGTTTTCTACCTTAAGTTAGAATATTGTTTGGGAAATTGGGCTAAGCGTCTCAGCCAGGGGAACAGTGTGGCATGGCTAAAGAGGATGGCTACACAAGAACTTGGTCCAGGCTAAGGGTGAAGGATCAGATCCTATCCAGAGATGAAGCTGCTGTGTTGATGGATCCTGGAATAGAACTACCACTCACTCCCTTTCTTTCCGCTGCTAAATCAGAGTCTTATGAAGGAAAGAGTGCAAGGATAAGAAGTCAAAGAATATGCGGGGTCTGTGAGCTAGCACAAAAAGAAGATGTCAATCTGGGGAAGAAAGAATTATACAGAAGATTCTCCCTTCTCATCCAAAGAGCCCCTACCCCTACCACTACCCCTTTTTGTTCCCTAACAGCTACTGCTAATGGGTAGCCTCTTGTGAGTCCAAAGGTGTAAGTGCCTTAGATACTCAGCCTCCCTAGGCTCCTCAGTGAGAGTGCTGCTGATCCCAGGCATAATCAAGCAAAATGTCCTGAGCCTGGAGGATTCTTGGATGAGCTACTCCTTCTGTTCAATAGATAAAATTCTGAACAAACTTGGACAGGATAAAAGACCACTGTCCATGGAAAAAGAAAGCACAGCCATGATAGGAGACAAGGTCTAGGGATGGAAGATTGATGTTGATTAGCCCCCTGCCATCTGTGTAGACAGCAGTGAAAACAAGGCTTCTTAGAGGTCAGAGGAGGAAACCTGTAAGGCAGGGGGAAACATACCTGGGCATAGGGGCAAGTTGTCTGCAAGGAAAAGATTATCACTATTCTCAAAGTGAACATGCTAGATTTCTCACTTGTTTCATGCCCCTACTACCAAATCCTACCCTAGTATAACTGATGCCCTTACTTCTCTCATTTCTACTTTCCTCTGATCTTGCCTTTATTTGTTTTTACCATGTGTAGTTAAGAGTTCTCTTGCAAGACAGTGAAGCGTATCATCTCTACCAATTGTATCTATGAGAACCAAAAGGGATATTTTGCCCACCTAATGAGGAAGGAGGCTTGTTAATTATGATTTCAGAAAGCTAGACAGAGTTTTCCTCTCAGACATTCAAATAGTCAATGGCCAGAAGTTACTTACCTGATACAAAATACTTTCAGCCAAGTATAGCAGAGAGGGTGGTATCAATGATGTAAGTTTTTAAAAAGAGAAGATGTAAAATGTGGCCTATTTTAAGGAATTAGTGTGAAATACTCTTGAGTGTCACCGGGGCAGGCAGAGAACAAGGCTCCCTAACATTCAGACAGCTCCTGTTGTTTCATAACAACACTGTCTGAAGGTCATTTTCAGGTGCTAGGCAAGGAAGTAAGGAAAAATTCAGCACTGTAACAGTATCTTTTCGGCAATGAGAAAGTCTGTGCTTTGGTCCTAGGAGAGGAAGTTGTGAACTTCCCTAGAATGGATGGAAAGGGAAAGTATGAGCAGTCCTCTCCACTCTGACCTGTGCATCCTTGAGAGTCCTGTATTGTCTGACATGAAGTTTCTCTTAGAACCCAGAAAAGCCTTGTGGGAAGACTTGGTGCTCTTTATGATGCCTGGTGTGGCCCTGACTCCAGCCAATGAGGTTACGTGTAATAATTATCCACCCATCCTTTCAGAATAAAGTATATTTCAGGGCTCATTTGTTTTCTATTCTGTGAAAAGGAAAACCAAGAGTTGGGTGACAGATGGAAATATTTGCCCGTATCTTCCTGGACTTCTGATTTCTCCCCTTTGACAGTCACCAAATCACCACCTGTCTAATTCCCTTTGGAAATGAAGGAGTAGAGAGGTGTATATACTTTAGTTTCTCTCCCGATGCCTCTACATTCCAGAAATCAGTTAAGCATACTTCAAGGTAATCGTTTGAAATTAGCTGCAAGTGGGCAAGGATATTTGCTAGGATAAGTTGTTCCCCCTAAACTCAGAAAGAACACTTTAAATGTGAGCGAAGGAACACCACTGGTGTAAGGGGTGTTGAGGACAGGACTGGCCAGAGAATGTAAGGTAAGGGACAGAGCAAAACCAAGTCAAACATTAGTATAGGATTTCCCAGGGCTGAGATCACACCAATATTATACCCATATGATGGACCGTTTTTAGTGTTCCCCTCCCTCCATCCCAATTTTCCAGTTCTCTTTGCCGAGCCTCTGGTTAACCACTCACCTGACCCAGCTTGTAAATCTTATCTTACTGTTTAACCTGCTGTTTTCTCAACATTTCTGGCTGGATATATCTTTTGCCCCAGGCAGGCCAGATTTTAAGACATGTCCATCTGTCTCCCCAGATCAACTTAATTTAAATAGGTACATCCTCTTTGCTGCCAACAAGAGGGTTTTTTATTGATGTTTCAGGAAAACTGGAATGGAGTTAACTTCCCCTAAGAAAGAGCACTGCATTTCTTTACTCAAAGCCCCTGGGAAAGAATGACTGATGAGCCAAGGTTTGCATTTTACCATACGTAACCAAAGGAGTATATATTCAGTGTGTACTGTATTTTTCAGTATGTAGTAAGTGGAAAATATTTTTTTCCAGCATTTTCTTTTGGAAAATAGATTTTGTTGAAATAAGAAAGAGCTATTTAAGTGGCCTCTTTTATGTTAGTGTTAATACTAGACCACAGAAAAGTCAATTTTCAGTGTAAAAATTGGTATTTTAAAAAGTCACTAGGTAAATACAAAATCACTAACTTTCAGCACTTACACCAAGGATGATCCATATATTGAAACATGAGAATTTTTAAAATCAGAAATACTGATTCTTAGGCCTAAAAGACTATTATAAAAATGAACAGGAGTTTCTGACTAAAAGACTTCTTTCTATATATTGGTGTAGCATATTCTATATGATTATCTGGGTCCTGCAGTAAACCTGCCCTCATGGTAAACTTGTTTTTGCCATGTTTGCTTACCTTGACTCTCTGATCAGTCTTTATCTCACTGTCCTTTTAATGGAGGCTACTTTCCTAAATGCTTAATTTCAGGGAACTCTGTCCCATTCCAGAGAATGTACTCCTGATGCTCTTTACCATACCATACTTGAGATATTTCCTTTCAGCAAGGATGGGCAGAGAATCATATCAGTGCCCAAGCAGTGAGATTTGTGAGAGGGGAGAATGGAAAAGGCAAGGTCTGGCTGTTTTTAAACTCACCTGCATAAGCAGTCTCTATAGGGCATTTGAAGTGTACTTCCTTGAAGATTAATTACCTCATAAAATTGATCAACAATGAAAAGTATTCCTGGACTGGGTACAGGGCTAAGAAAATACCACCAGCCATTCAGCTCCACCGAGCCCTCCTGTCGCGTGAGAGCCATGGAGCAGGACCTCAGGAGTCCAGCGGAGGAGACAGAAGATTTTATTTCATTTCCTACCTCTTCTAGCATCTGCTTTACTCATTTCCTCTAAATTAAGTGTGTTTTCTTTAGTCATTCTTTTACTGGCTGCCTTTATCATTTTGGGAGAGTCAACAAATTAGAGGAAAGAAACTCTGAAGGAGAAGGGACTTTTCATTAATATTAAAGCCCTGTTTATTCCAGAGCCTTATAAAGTGAATTAAAGAAATCTCTCCTGATGATACAAAAATGGGGGCTGGCTTAAGCATGATAAATAATCACATATAAAGCTTTCAAGCACCTCCATATTTAGTATTAGTCCAGTCTTTGGACAGAGGAGGGAATAATAGATGCCTGTAAAGGTACCTACTGATTAAACATTTTGTGATTTCAGCGTGGAGTGTAACTCTGAGCACAGCCAAGACTTCTGGTAGAAGTTCTTGGGGAAATAGGAACTCAACTCAGGCCACAGAGTCAAATCTAAGTAGTCTATCAGGGACTGAGATGTATCTCAAAGCTTAAGAAAACATGGGCTAGAATACTAGAGGCCAGAGAAGAGGAGAGAAAGGACAAGGAATATATTATCAGGTCATGATAAAAATTAAATGAATTCTAAATTTCTGGATTCAGAGACATATTATGAAATGTTAGTTTTCTAAGAGAAGAACAGAAGGAAATGAAGCTTAAACATGTTTTCAGTGTCAGCTTCTCAGGGTTTCTCCTTGATGCAGGAAGCCTATTCAGAGTAGCTCTATGGAAGGGACATTTGACTGGCACAGAAGGACTGCTGGGAGGGAGGGGTCCAGGGCACTGTTAGAAATTGCCTCCAGGAAGAGCCCTTAACTCCAATCTATAGTGCAAGTGATGCTTTTCCTCTCAGAGGAAAAAAGATAACCAATTACAGCAACTGATTTTAGGGATTCGGCTTGAATTTTAGGTGTATATTGATTGTTTTGTTTTACTTCTCAGTTTCCTGACAAGTAGTAAGCCCTCCCTAAATTAATGAAGAAATAACTAGACAGAGGCACCTGGCTGGCTCAGTTGGTGGATCATGCATCTCTTGATCTTGGGGTCATGAGTTCAAGCCCCACAGTTAAAGCATTTCCAAGGTTTTCATTCTAAGGAGTTAAATTTAACCCATCTGGGAGGAAGGAGTGGAATTAGATAATCTCTAAGTGTCCGTGTCTAACTTTGGAGACTCTGACTTGTCATGGCTACCCACAGTACAATGACAAAACCTGAATGAAAACCTGGCAGACCACGGCCACCTCAATAATGAGGTATCAGGCTCAGAGTCTGACAGGATAATTTGCTTTCTTTTAATTGAACAGCAGAAAACCTGGACATGTATACCATCTTAAAGTATTCACAGACTGGGTCTCGCATTCTAAGAACTGGGGCATGAAGGCCCCTCCTAGACGGATCGGACAGACTTAGCAGAGGTTGCAAGAAGCAGTTTCTTCCCCTGATGTCTCTTGACTGCATTGCTCTGCCATTAAGCATGACTATAAAGTGGGCAAAAATCTCAAGGAGTAAAGGCACAGAATCCTGTTCTTTCTTGCCAATCTTCTCTACATGTCAAGGCTTGAGGCAATGGGGAAAAAACCTTGGGAATTTAGGGAGCACAATAGAACATGCGATATGAAGCTTTATTCCTCCCAATTCTGCATTTCTGAATTTGCTCTCAAATTGTACATGTAAAAGCCCACCCCGATTCTTTGGTGTTAAACAGAGCACACCACACAGTTTGCTGATTTATAACTTGATGATCTTCTTCCAGAAGGCATCATTTATTAAAAATAATATAAATAAACATCTCAGCCTTGAAGGTTAAATTTGGAGAGATTTGGTTATGCTATTAGGAGGGAGAGACACTCAATATGCAATGAAAGGATCTTACATCTAATAAAGTCTGGAGAAAAGAAGTAGATGATTTCTAAACAGTCTTCCCTTCCTTTACTTGATTCTCAAGTAAACTCCCAACATGAGTGCTATGAAAATCTTGCTGAGAATTTTATAGAAATTTCTTACCACAAGAATAGAGCATATAGCTCTCTTCCTATGGGATGAAAGAATCCCTTCTAAGAAAGGACACTAGGAATTATGAGTGCTTATAGGTTAGAGTTCTGCCTCCTTAAGCAGCAATATGAAACTCCCCCTGCAAAGCTGAGTCTCTCATACTGAAGTATAAGTCATGAAGACACTCCCACAAGCTCTGAAAGCTTAAGAGACAGGAGGCACTGTCTCTCACACCTTGTCCTCACCCTTCAGTACTTTGATTTGTGATATTAGGTCTGGGGCTATGCAAATCTCATTGCTGCTTGACCAGTCAGCCAGTTCTACCAGTTGGGGAGTGCTGGCGAGAGTAGGAAACTGTAGGAGAGAGAAGGGACTTTCGTTTTCGTTTGCATACTGTGTACTTGAGGTTCTTGTTAGCATCACTCCAGCAACACTGGGAGGAAGAGAAGGAGGTGAGGAGACAGATAGAAAGAACTGGAGAAGAAAGGGGAGGAGAAACAAAACTTACAGAGATACGTTCCAGACATCATGTTCTTTCTTCCAAGTACTTTAATGCATATTTTCTAAAAGTAAGGACAATTTCTTTCATAACAAGAGTTCAGTTATCAAAATCAGAAAATTAACATTAATATAATTCTTTCTAATCTATATATCTTATTCAGGTATTGCCAGTTATTCCATTAATGTCGTTTATAGAAAATTGTTCTATTTTGGTTCCCCAGGATCCAGTCCCAGATTTCACAGCAATTAATAATAATCATGTCTCTGGTCTTCTTTAGCCTAGAAGGTTTTCTCAGTTCTATTGCCTTGTCTATTACTTTGACATTTTTGAAGAGTGCCAAGTCAGTTATTTTGTAGAATGTCTGCTGTTTCTTCAGTTTGTCTGCTGTTTCTTCATGGATTAGAATTGATACATAAGACATTTGAGCAGAAATACCTTTAAAAGTCATCCTGTATTCTTTTCAGTGCGTCATGTTAAAGAGGCACGTGATTTCTATTTGTCCTCTTCTTAGGGCTTTTAATTGTAATCATTTCGTTAAAGAGATGTGAACCGGCTTAGCTTTCTTCACTGAGAAGTTACTATTTTGCCCTTTGTAATTAATAGGGGCCTGTGGGGAGGATAGTTGGAGACTCAGAATATCCTCTTCCTCATCAAACTTGCACTTACTAGTTTTAGGATCCATTGGTGATTCATGCCTAAACATTATTGTTATAATGTTTGCTAAATGACGATTTGCCAGATGATGGATCATTCTCTGTATAATTAGTGGCTGGCATTCGACTGTAAGAAAGAACTTTTCCTTCTCCCCTGTCATTCCACTTTATTTGTTTATAACAGTATATGGTCATGGATTCTAATTTTATTGTATGGATTATATTCCGTTATTACCATTATTCATTTTTATGCTCCAGCTTTCCCATATTTTGCTATGGCAGTCCATTCAGATTGTCTCCTTTGACTTTTGAAGTGTCTCATCATTCTTTGAGTATTTCCTTATTTTTTGATACGGCAAGGTGTTCCAGCTCATTTTGTACTTTACTTCCCCAGCCCGGGAATCAGCCACTTCCCCAAGGATCCCTGGCTTCTTTCCTTTTAATGATATTTAGAAATTGTGATTGGGATGCTGGTGTGTCATTGCTGCTAGGCCCTCTCAGTGGACAGAGCTAGTGTTGTCTCTATCCACCCAGCCCCTCTCTGCCTTTCACTACCAATTTCTATTTACACAAGCTATCTATGAGAATGTCTATTTTTCTACAACCTCATCAACAGAAGTTGTTTTTATAATAATCTGATTTCATAAGATAGTTTCTAGTGGTGTGTTCAGGTCATAAAGGCCAGATTACAAAGATCTAGGAAGGGGCAATGGTCATTATGCCTCTTAACGGTGTTAAGAGGCCCATTCCATGCCATGGGAGCCCCTGGCTGGCCCATTTGCTGGAACATGTGCCTCTTGATCTTGGGGTTGTGAATTCGAGCCCCACATAGGCTGTAAAGATTACTTAAAAATGAAAATCTGGGGGGGGAAAGTGTGTGGGCTCTGTCCCAGCCTGGAGGCACAGGGTGGTTACCTGTCTCCAAAGGACTCCTCTTGTTGTAGCTGTCTGTGACTGAAGTTCTGCCTGCAGCTTTCAGTACAAGACAGCCTAGGTATTTCACAGTAATCTCTGTCTATATATCCCTTTGTATATGGGAGACATAAGAAGGGCCAACATAAATCAGAGCACAAATTATAGGAGGTTTATGAAGCCCTACCTGAAAGGCTTTCCCTGATAGTAAACTTGCATTATTAAGACTCAGCTGATTCTGGAGTCCTCAGGAGTATCTCAGTGGAAAAAAAAAAAAAAAAATCCTCTCTTCTGGCTTTAAAAGCAACACATAAAAACAAATACACTTATGAGTAGAAAAGAATGTTGGGAAGATAAATATATGACATAAAGCAAAGAGTTGTATTACTCCTCTTTGTCTGCCCTCAATGCTGAGATACTTGGCCAGAGTACAAGGTGACTGAAAGGAGAAATAGGATAAGACAGCATGAGGGGTGCCTGGGTGGCTCAGTTGGTTAAGCATCTGCCTTCAGCTTAGGTCATGATTCCAGGACCCTGGGATTAAGCCCCATGTTGGACTCCCTGCTTAGTGGGGAGCCTGCTTCTCCCTCTGCTTGTGCTGTCTCCCTTTCACCACCTCTCTCAAGTAAATAAAATAAAATCTTTAAAAAAAAAAAAAAGACAGCATGAAGCCATATTCCCCTTGATTCTGCTGTGGCACATTTGTTCACCAGAATGTATGTGTGAAAATCAATCCCATACTGGTTAGTGTTATAGGACACAGTAGATCCATAACTGCCCCATACTTCATATGAGATCATGCCAGAAGGCGTGACTGAAAAGATTTTTCCTTGTCTTTATGGTTAAACTGAACAAGTTCTGGAGACTATCCTGGGGCAGGGGGAGATTCAATATTTTGTTGATGAATTTCTAATCAAGCCAAGACTAGAGGAAGAGTTAAGCAAGATGTGTTTTACTGAAGAAGGCTGTTCACTTGTGAAGGAAAGGTACACTTCTGTTTTACAATTGCAGCTGCCATACATAACTAGAAAGACTAAGGGTCTTGCAGGGACCTTGATAACAGCTGTGGAGTCACTTCTCTATTGAGCAGTGAAGAAGGAGGGGAGATACCCTACTTCCAGGACAGTAGGAATGCTGGTGGCTCATCATTCCAATATGTCTTAAAAGAAAAGAAGAGAAACAGCATCAGGATTCCTCTCCAAGCTTGGTCTCCTAGACCAAGCTCTGGACTAAAAAATTGACATCATGTACCTGGAATTTTCAGTCTCAGCCATTTTCTCCTCCTCCATTTTATACATGAATCTGTCTGATCTGAGAATAGGAAGCAGAGTGGAAGAAGGGACAGAAGAGGATTGAGGACACTGAATAAAACAAACAATTATTTGGTGTTATATTGGCTAAAGCTTAGATTAAAGAAATCTGGGGAGCCCAGGAAATGTTTTTTAGTCAAAGTATGAAGCTCTTTTTTCTTGGTCTCCTTTCACTTCCTCCTAAAATCCTGATTATAGAGACTTACCCAGTTTGATCTGAGGAAATTCCAACCTTTGGTTCAAGAGATAAAGATTGTCATGATGACCTACAAAAGGCCTGGCCTTTGACTTAGTCTAATTTAGGTCACAGGGGCCACAGTTAGACATAAAATATTTTTTCTGGCATTATAGCCCATACTGAGGTCTGGGAAATGAGGACTTCTCCTTCAGGGAAGAGATAAGAAACACACCAATACTTGTTCTGTAATACCTCTGTACAGATCTCTGCATAAAGTCAGACCTAGGTTGTTTTCCAGAAAATTCTGGGAAATAAAGACACTTAATAAAACACTTTATCTTTAACATCCTCATGCTGTGATGTCTTAGGGCCAAAATAAAAAATGTTTGGGAAAATGGAGAAAATATTAGGAGCCTCATCACCTCTGATTCATAGTAGGTGTTTTAATCCAAAGTAATTAGGTACCAAAACCAGATAGTCACTGTTCATTCCACTGTATGGAAAGCAGGAATAAAACTCTACTCTCAATTATAAAGGCTGGACAAATATTAAGAGTTAGAGAAGAGGGCTTTTGGGTAGCTCAGTCGGTTAAGTGACTGCCTTCAGCCAGGTCATAATCCCAGGGTCCTGGAATTAAGTCCCATGTTGGGCTTACCCTGCTCTGTGGGGATCCTGCTTCTTCCTCTCCCTGCCACTCCCCCTGCTTGTGCTCTCTCTCGAATAAATTAATAAAATCTTAAAAAAAAAAAAAATTTACAGAGGAGTTTGCATGAAGTTCAGTATTCCACATCTCCTTTCACGCTTGTGTTTAAAAATTGTCCCGGGCGCCTGGATGGCTCAGTGGGTTAAAGCCTCTGCCTTCGGCTCAGGTCATGATTCCAGGGTCCTGGGATGGAGTCTCAAGTCAGGCTTTCTGCTCCGCAGGGAGCCTCCTTTCTCCTCTCTCTCCGCCTCCATCTCTACCTATTTGTGATCTCTGTCTGTCAAATAAATAAATAAAATCTTTAAAAAAAAAATTAAAATTGCTCCATGTTACAAAGGCAGATTATAGCTTGCTGGGAACCTAGTGAAAATAATCATGAAGCAGTGTGATTTGTTCCTCCTGTCTGGGTCTCCAGTTACTCAGTGATGATGGATAAAATAAAGAAGGCTTGGAAGTTGAGCTGTTCAGAGATGTAGAAAGAAGGAACATTTTTCTCACTCAGTTTTAATTTTCTCCTTCTATAATAACTTTTAAGACCTCATCTTAAATGGTTCAGTAGCCTGGAAGGGGATGTTAAATTAGCTATATTCACGGCGTTCTTATGCATAACCCTTTCACAAGATATGAGGATGGTTTAACAATAGTACAATCTCGATTCTACCACTGATCGTCTGCTCTCAAATTGAAGGCCAAACCCCCCAAACTTGGGAAAAGGGTCTGGCGCAATTTTCCATAATATTAGTGTAAAAATCTGAATCTACGTAGACTTGGGATGATGTAACTTACCCCCAGGGGATTTCTAAGGTGTAAAACCCATGGACTGTCTGTAATGCCCACATGTGTGACTATTAGAACTCCCTAGGGAATTGGGGCTGCATTGTGGTAGGCTTTCTAAGAGGAGCTTCCACTAGAAGGGGCACTAGAGCAGTAGTGGCCAAAGAACCTTCAATTCTAGGGGTACCTGGTTAAAGCATCTGCCTTTGGCTCAGGTCATGATCCCAGGGTTCTGGGATTGAGCCTCGCATTGAGCTCTCTGCTCAGCAGGGCGCCTGCTTCCCCCCACCCCGCCCCCTCTCTGCCTGCCTCTCTGCCTACTCGTGATCTCTGTATGTCAAATAAATAAATAAAATCTTTAAAAAAAAAAAAAAAAGAGCTTACAATTCTATGAAACAGAAGAGTCATGATATCCTCTCTCTCAGCTTGGTTTCTCACATTGACTCTGGTCTATGACTCTGCCAGACCACACTAGACAAATCAAGGGAAACTCATAGAGCAAAAATCCTTTTCTCTTCCTGTGCCTTCAAGAAATTCTTTTCTATGAAGCCAAACCATGAAATTAATAGGTGATTTGGGCATGAACAACTTCTCTGAGTAAAAATTTGTATTTTTCTACCTATCTTCCTGCACTGGAGGCAAGGAAGCATGATAAATCAGACAAATGATGGGGACATAGCATGATGCTGCACTGCATGTCCGTAGCTCAGTTTCAGTTTACCTGACTGCAAGGAAGATAGGAGGGGTTGGAGATCAAACCTAAAGATAACTGCTTGTTATATAACCAAAATATCTTGAACCTGGAGTTGCTTGAGTGAATGAATGAGCCCTGACCTACTCACACTGATAGGTGGGTTACATTCCTGTCAGATACACTCCCTAAGCCCTCCACATCTTCTGTTTCAGTATTTCTGTATAAATCACTGAGAGAATTATTATGTGAGCTCAAGAATCAGCGTGGAAGCCTCTGGTCTAATCTTCTCACAATTGGTGTTACTGAACATACAGACCCTGCTGCTTCTAGATGCTTTTACCATGTGATTTGCTACGCTTCCCACCACTCTGCACAAGGCCTCTGTGGAGCAGCAGTGGACCAGTTCACCCTGCGTACCGATGCCCTCATCCTTGTTCGGCAGACATGCGTAGTGGTCCCTTTCAGAGTAGGGAGAGTTAGCTTGCACTTCTGCCTTATGCTCTTGTAGGGAAGGAAAAAGCTCTTTTCTCTCTATGTAAAGCTCTTTCAGTGAGATTAGAACAGTTCTCTCTGCCTCTTTTAGAAGAGTTGGCAAAGCAAGACTACTTGGTCCCCAGTGTGTGGAAGTGTTGAGTAGGATGGATCTTTCAGTTTCCACACAAAATACAGGGGAGCTGACACCACCCCCCTCCAACCATAAGCCACCCCCCCTTCAACCCTAACCCACCCCCAGTGTGATGAGGTCCAGGCTGATGTAAGGCCCAGGGCCATGTTCCACCTGGAAACATTGTTTTTCACTCATTCTCTTTTTTTATCCTATACTTTTAGTTATTTATCTCTGTGCCATAAATATAGTTGTAAAATGGTAGAATTTTGTAAGAGATAAAGACATTGCTTGAAATGAGAACCCCCAAATTTAACTTTGCCAGGAGGAGGTAGTGGGCAGACACAAGACACCTCAAAGATTTCCTTAAAAGGTTGTGTTGTCCTTGGCATGTTGTGATCCAGTTGAAGTTAAAAAATCATCGGATAAGACCAAGAAAGTTTAGGGGAAAAGGTATGAAATTCCATTTCTTTGACTTCAGTATCAGACCACTGTGCTCTTAACATCCTATGTGAGGTCTCTCCCCAGGACAGTAGAAAAGATTAATATTCATTTCATCTGTTGATTCAGGTGGCACAAGGACTGGCCACCAGGATCTTTTGTATGACCTACAAAAGATCGACCAGAAGCATAGTTTATTCAGGGTCATAAAGATTAATCTTGTGCATAAATTTGTATCTCAAGGCTTAAAGTTCACATGAGACTGCATAAGTAAAACCACTTTTGTCCTCTGATTTCCTTTTTACCTATAAATATCTAGCTTTTTAAATGCTCTTTGGGCCAGTTTTAGCATCTTATAGTTCTGCTGATTAATTAGCTAATTAAAATAAAATCATTGATGTGTACATTTTGCATTTGCCTAAGGGTCCTAATTTTATCATTTTGAAAGTTAGTCATCAACAAGAGTTAAGAGATTTACAGATTTATTTGAGAGATGGTTTGGGGTTTTGTTAAAGACTGAGAAGTTTATTATAAGGAGAAACAGATGCAGAGAAAAGTGAAGGAATTTGGAATTAAAAAGAAGAGAGGCCCAAAAGAGTTAAAAGGAGAAAAGTGGCTTTCCCAAAATTGAGCTTCCCCCTCTGGGTTTGACCTAGCTTTCCCTCCATCATTCCCATTCTACAATCAAGCCCAGTTGGTCCATAATGGGCGTCGCTGGTTCTTGAGCTTATACCAGTGTACCAGTGTTATAGCTTGTACCAGTGGCTAGAAATAGGGGTCTGTTAAGCAAGAGTGCCTCAGGAGGAGGCAGTGGGCAGATACAGACATGGACTACAGGACTACAAAGATTTCCTCATGAGGTTGTGTGGAAGTGGGGGGGAATCCTCAGAACACAAATTCCTTCACTGTGCATTTTTCTATCATAGAAGTGTTAGCAAGCTCCAGGCTCTCAATTTCACACTTCAGATCAACTGTAAGAAACCAGTCGAATAGTAATAAAATGTAAATATTTAAAGAAAGTTGGCTCATAAATAATAGACATACCAGGCAGTCTGTAAACTCCACTCATAGACAACTCTTTTCTCCTTTCAGTGCCTCTGCACCTAGCATATCTGCCAGACAAAAATAAGTCCTCAGCTGTTTGAGGTATCTAAAAGATCATTTGGGGGTTTGAGGTGGGAAGAAACATTTTCTAAAATTTGAGATCTGTAAGCAAATGTTTGGGGCTACAAAGGCTTTCACAAGAAAGGTTCAGATGTGTGGGTGGGTGTAACAGAACAGCTAGAAGTCACAGAGACCTGTCTACATGCCAGGCATGTGCTAAGGTTTTTATAAACACAACTCATTTAGATGTCCATTTAGTAGGCAAGGGCAATTTCTACCCTGGATTCATAGAGGAGGACATTGAGGTTCAGGGAAGATATGGTTACAGGGTTTTATGGTTAGAAGGTAGCAGACTTGGGATTATAACCCAGGAAGAAGCCAAACTAGTTGTGGTAGAGAATATGGTTTAAATATTCAGGAGGCTCAGAGTAGAAGAAGGCCTTTTTTTTTTTTTTTTAAGTTTTTATTTATTTGTCACAGAGAGAGAGAGAGAGAGAGAGCACAGGCAGTGGAGAATGGCAGACCGAGGGAGAAGTGGGCTCCCTGCCAAGCAAGGAGCCAGATTCAGGACTTGATCCCTGAGCTGAAGACAGATGGTTAACCAACTGAGCCACCCAGGCATCTGAGGAAGGCCTTTTTTTACCATTCCTTTTCTTTTCTTTCTCCCTTCCTTTCTCCCCCCCTTCCTTCCTTTCTTCCTTCCTTCCTTCCTCTCTTTCTTTCTTTCTTTCTTTCTTTCTTTCTTTCTTTCTTTCTTTCTTTCTTTCTTTCTCTTTCTTTCTTTCCTTCTTTCTTCTTTCTTTCTTTTTAAATTAACATATGTATTATTTGCTTCAGGGGTACAGGTCTGTATATCATCAGTCTTACACAATTCACAGTGCTCACCATACCACATACACTCCCAAGTGTTCATCACCTAGCCACCCTATCCCCCCCAGCAATCCTCAGTTTGTTTCCTGAGATTAAGAGTCTGTTACAGTTTTTCTCCCTCCCTGATCCCATCTTGTTGCATTTTTCCCTCCCTACCCCTCACAACCCCCTGCCTTGCCTCTCAGATTCCTCATATCAGAGAGATCATAAAATAATTTTCTTTCTCTGATTGACTTATTTTGCTTAGCACAATACCCTCTAGTTCCATCCATGTCGTTGCAAATGGCAAGATTTCATTTTTGATGGCTGCATAGTATTCGTGTGTGTGTGTGTGTGTGTGTGTGTGTGTGTGTGTGTGTCACATCTTCTTTATCCATTCATCTGTTGATGGACATCTAGGTTCTTTCCATAATTTGGCTATTGTGGACATTGCTGCTATAAACATTCAGGTGCACGTGCCCCTTTGATCACTACATTTGTATCTTTAGGGTAAATACCCAGTAGTGTGATTGTTGGGTCACAGGGTAGCTCTATTTTCAACTTTTTTAGGAACTGCCATGCTGTTTTCCAGAGTGGCTGCACCAACTTACATTCCTACCAACAGTAGGAGGGTTCCCCTTTCTCCACATCCTCTCCAACACCTGTTGTTTCCTGACTTGTTAATTTTAGCCATTCTGACTGGTGTGAGGTGATATCTCAGTGTGGTTTTGATTTGTATTTCCAGGATCAAGGAAGGCCATTTCTTGATGGCAATCCACTTCTCCAGATTTGGGGAATTTTCTGAATCTAAATTATGGTATTCTTCCAGACCTCATCTACCCTTCTCAGCCAAGTTGCTTCCATTGCCATGAGCTCATTGGTGACTTGTTTAGTGCACAGATTCTTCTGGTCCTTAAAGCCTAATTCTCCAGAGCACTAAGTCTGAGGAGGGAGGGAGGAAAGGGCCCTGGAAGTGAGGCACTTAGAACCCCTTTATGTTTCCCCACACTTTCCCAGAGTCAGAGCACTGAGGCCTTTCGTCCCTATAGAAGGGACCAGTGTGACCTCTGAAATGGCAGTGTTGGCTGTCTACTTAGAAATGATCTTGCTATCTCCCTCACCTTCAGCCCCAGGATCCAATCCACCAGAAAGTCTTCACAGTGCCACCTCTAAAATGCATTCATTCAAAATAGTCCAGTGTTTTCTATATCCCCTGCTACTACCTCATATAACCTATATCACCTCCAGCCTAGATGTCCACAGCACCCTAAGGGCATCCACTTTTACCCACCACCAGTTCCTTCCCCACAGTACTTTAAACGAAATTTAAACTCTTCAATGGCTCTTCACTACATTTACAAAAAACCCCAGTTACCTGACAGTGGGCTACAAGGTGCTGCATAATTTGGTTCCTGCCCACCTTCCCAACCTCCCTTCTTACCACTTTCCACCATGCTTACCATTTCCAGCTATACAGACCTTCAAAAGTATTTCTTATTCCTGGTTTTCTTTCTCCTCAGAGCTCAGCCTTCCATGTGAACCTCTCTTTTCTCAGCTCCTTCATGACTGCCATAATCCATACTTCATTTCTCAGTTTAAATGCCGCCTCCATAATGAGTCATGCCCATTCTCCCCACCCCCATTCCTCATCTTCCTCTGTAGTTCATTGCTTGTGAAAATTTGCTATTTTTTTAAGACGATTTAATTTATTTATTTAGAGAGAGTGCGCACGCACATGTGCGCCTTGTGGGGGAGTGGTTAGGGTCAGAGGGAGAGAATCTCAAGCAGACTTCACACTGAATGCAGAGCCTGAGGTGGGAGTTGATCACAGGACTCAGAGATCATCTCCTGAGTCAAAATCAAGAGTTGGATGCTTAGCTGCCTGAGCCACCCAGGAACCACATGAAAATTTGCTGTTACTTTACTGGTTTGTTTTCTTGTTCTTTGGCTGCCCCACCCACTAAATGGTAAACTCCATCATGGAAGTTCACTCTGGGGAAACCTGGGTGGCTCAGTGGGTTAAAGCCTCTGCCTTCAGCTCAGGTCATGATCCCAGGGTCCTGGGATCAAGCCCCACATCAGGCTCTCTGCTCGGCGGGGGGCCTGCTTCTCTTCCTCTCTCTCCGCCTGCCTCTCTGCCTACTTGTGATCTCTCTGTCAAATAAATAAATAAAATATATTTAAAAAACAAAATCAAAAACAAAAACCTCTGCCTTCAACTCAGGTCATGATCCCAGGGTCCTGGGATCCAGTCCCACATTGGGCTCTCTGCTCAGCAGGGAGTCTGCTTCTCTCTCTCCTCTCTCTCTGCCTGCCTCTTTGCCTACTTGTGATCTCTGTATGTCAAATAAATAAATAAAATCTTAAAAAAAAGAAAAGAAAGTTCACTCTGGGATGTATGTGCTTTTTATGTTATATAGCTTAAGTTCTCTACTCTTAGTGCTGTGTGTAATGAGATGTTTTAAGCTACTAGGCACTATAAGAATTTTGAAAATTATGGTGCCTCCCATAGACAACTAAATGTAAAAACCATGCTAAAATTAAAATTAAACTTGCAGGGACACCTGGGTGGCTCAGTGGTTAAAGCCTCTGCCTTCGGCTCAGGTCATGATCCCAGGGTCCTGGGATCGAGCCCCACATGGGCTCTCTGCTCAGCAGAGAGCCTGCTTCCCCCTCTCATTCTCTCTGCCTACCTCTCTGCCTGCTTGTGATCTCTGTCTGTCACATGAATAAATAAATAAATAAATCTAAAAAAAATGATAATCACTATTAGATACTGGATCTAAAGAGATAAATAAATAGAAGATAGATTATAGATAATAGGTGACAGGTTTATTAAAAAAAATTAAACTTGCATTTATTCTGAAGTCAAACCAGCTTATTTGTAGATTTTCTGATTGCAGTATTTTGGAAAAGACCACTGAAATGGAACTTTTCTCATTTCTTTGGTGTCCCTGATTTGCTGATAACTTAAGTCCATCTGTTGTCTGCCATTGGGTAATACACAATTGCCCTGGACCTGAAAGGGAAAAACTATTTCATATCTCAATATCAAAGCAAAGGTTTGTATTCTCATGTAAATCTTACTTAATAAATCTGTAATGGAACAGTGGTCACTGTTAGCATTACACCTCTTTTTCTACTGTAAAAACAGTTACTCTTTCGACCCCCCTTCATTTCTTCTCATCCTACATAGTCAGCCAGCTCCTTAGCTATTGACAAACTAACTTCTCAAATAAATTAACAGAAACAAAACATAATGGAAAGAAGTTATGTGCTTATGTGTGTGAGTTGTTGGGGGGAAAGGAGGCAAATTCTTTCAACAAACACGTAAGTGCCCGTAATATGCACAGATACTATGCTAGGTGCGAACATTAAATAAAACATGAATTACTTGCATATTCTTCTCACATTTTCTTCCCTTCTCCTGAAACCAATTGTTCCTACCCTACCTTATTATCCCTCCAGTAATATCTTCCTTGGGCTCCTAAAGTCAGTTTTATCTTCCCTTTATATCAGAACTTCCAATGGTTCTCTGTTGTAGCCCTCAACATAATTTAATTACACTTAATTATGTAGTCTGTCTTTCCTCTTAGATTATTATCTCCACGGAGAATGTGTTAATGTTGTCTTATTCACAGCTATATGCCTAGCCCCTAAAACAGTACACAGTAGCAGCTAGCAATAAATATTTGTTAGGTTGGCATAGCAATAAATGAATGAACAGTATATTCTTGACCTCAGAGTGCTTACAGTCAAATAGGAAAGAAAAAGAAAGAAAAAGCTATTTGCCATTTAGCATCATGAGGGCAGCAATAAAGATGTGATGGGGACAATGGGAACTTTACTTCTTTTTTTTTTTAAATTTAATTTTATGTTTTCAGTGTTCCAAGATTCATTGTTTATGCACCATAACCAGTACTCCATGCAATATGTGCCCTCCTTAGTACCCACCATCAGGCTCACCTAACCCCCACCCTCTCCCCTCCGAAACCCTCAATTGAACATCACTTCTAATGCTAATCCTAGTATCATTGAAGACTCCCCAGAGGAGGTGATGGAGAAATCATTAAGATTGAAGAATTGGGATAAGGAAGGCACAGCCAGATGAAACAAGGTAGCAAAGGCCAGTGCGTCCACCTACTATGCAGGCAATTATTCATAAGATGGTTGGCCTTAGGAATATGGAGTTCATGGGAGGGTTCTAATATTTTTGCTTACTGGTAGCATTTTTTAAAGATTTTATTTTCTTTTAAGTAATCTCTATCCCCAGACTTACAGCCCTGAGATCAAGAGTCACATACTCTACCAACTGGCTAGCAGATACGCCATTACTGGCAGTATTGATAAAGGATATTCATTGAGGTCCAAATGATGTCTTTTTTTCTTAATGAACTCAGAAAGATCCTGACAGCTCACATTAATGTTCTCTGTAAATACATAATATGTTAATAACCTCTTACAGAGTAGACAAAGAATAAATGTTCACTTCTGACGGTGACTTATCCCTTTTTGGTCCCCTTTTTGGGGGAATTCAAGACATTGGCCTATCTCTGAGATAAACATCTCTAGAAATCCTCATGGTCTGCTAAAAGTTCGTCTGCAGTCATAACAGTTTTTTAGAATAACCTTGAGTGTTTTGCAAACATCCAGAATGATATGCATACATAACCATAGTTATTTAAAATAGTATTTATCATGATATGAGCTGCATATTATTTATTGTTTATTCCATGCCAGGTACTTGCTAGTTTTTGCAGCAAAAAGCTTTGCTCTTCAGAACAATTCAATGAAGTAGGTACTGCTAGCATGTCATATAATGAAGAAACTGAGGCATATAAAAATTAAGCAGCTTGCCCAAGGTCATTCAGGAAACAAATGGTGAAGCATGAACTCATTCCAAAAAGTCGGTCTTCAGAGCCTACACTTTGCAGCTTCCTCCCATTATGCTGTGGTTTCTCCTGAAAATTTAATGCTGCTTTTGAAGCCAAGACCCCACACCCTGTACTTTTTCAGACATCTCATAAAATCCAGAAGTCAAAATTGGAATGGTCCCAGAGGAGGTAGACAGTCTGCTTACTGTTAGTACTACTGGAGAAGACATTCTTAGAACAAAATCAGTATTTCTCAAATAACATGATACATACTACCGGCGATATGCTAGATGGCTTTGAATATGCATGAGCAAACGTTTCCATTTTCATAACTATATATATTTAAAATACGTATCAGACATTATGCTAATATGCATTATGCTAATAAGGTGCTTTGTATCATTATCTTAGTTTTTAATTTTGAGAAATATAAAAATACATAACTGGACAAATACTATTATAACATTATATAGACATTATATAACATTATATAGACATTATAACATTATATAGACATGATTCAAGGCAGAAGTTGTTATTTTGTTTATTTACTGGTTTATTCATTGAACAAATATTTATGGAACACCTAATAGAGGTCAGGAACTGTTCAAAAACAGACAAGCAAACAAAAATCCCTGCTGTTTCATAGCTTACATTCTAATGGAGAGAAAAAGATAACAAAAAATGTAGAAGCACAAATAAATAGTAGAGCGTAATATTAGAAGATGACAAATACCATGGAAAAATAGAGCATGATTAGAGAGGAGATGACAATGGAGAGAAGGAATGAAATTTGAAAACTCAAAAAAAATTACAGATAAAATTAGTGTCTCTTTCAGTCTTCCAAAATGTATGGTTTTGCTTTGAGTTCTTTTCTCTGAGGACACTCTCTTTATGATGCTTATTTTTATTTATATTCTAGCGAAGGCAGAGACAGATTTCATTTTAAAATAACAAATAAAGTAAATAAATGGCAAATAATTAAACATTTTTAAAAAACTATTACAAAATAATGATAACAGTGCTTCATGGATATGGCAGAAGGAAGATGGGAGAGCATTTGAATGACTAAATTGTTTGAACACCAAACTTCGTTTTCTCCCTCAGTTGATTCTGCCTGTGTTGATGGGAGGAGAGAAAACTGGAATGGCTCACTCAACCAAGTTACCTCTTGGCGTGAAAGATGAA
Organism: Mustela nivalis; assembly: GCF_964662115.1. Classification (NCBI taxonomy): domain Eukaryota; kingdom Metazoa; phylum Chordata; class Mammalia; order Carnivora; family Mustelidae; genus Mustela; species Mustela nivalis. The sequence goes on from NC_139022.1 coordinate 97,362,337, forward strand.
ACGCTCCCTCACCAGCCTGGTGGGGCGGGTTCTGTCACCCAGACATGTCTGAGCTTCTACAACCCGAAGCCTTCCTTTCTGCTTACTTAGATGACCATCTCTGTGGAGACAGCAGAAGGTGAAATACAGAGAAGAATAAAAAAAAAGCAAGACAACCCATTCCTTCCTGTTGCATGACTACTGTTACGTGATGCTCATGTAGACGTATGCGCAGACTGTGTGGTTGCTCAGTCTCTGGTGGGAGGCACGAACCACTAGCTGCACAGAGCAGGATGCAGACTTCCCTCAGGAGAGGACCAAGAGGTGAGTCCAAGGATGGTAGTGAGGATGACTGCAGCCCTTTCCTTGACCACCTAATTACCTTCTATTTAGTTTTGTTCGAATAAGGCCCTGGCATCAAGAGTGACCCCACCTAAGGAAAAAAACCTTACATTTTAATATTAATTATTTAAGAACGAGCAATAGATAATCATAGCTACCATTTATTGAACAGTTACTATGTACTAGACACTGTGTTAATGCTCTACATACATCATTCTGTTCAGTTCTTATGAGGAATCCATGAGGTTCTATGATTATTTCCAAAAACATCTGTTCAGGGAAATTAATTATTGTGTCAAGTCATATCTATAGTAAATACTGGCAACGGAAATGGATCCCAGGCTGTCTGACTCTAAAAATTACATTAACCCTATTTGAACTTATAAATAACCCTATGGGTTAAGAACAAAAGGTATCTCCATTCCATGGAGGAGTGGCAGAAAACTGTAATGATTAGGGGGGAGCAAATGTTACTATTAGAAGGGTCATAGTTTTCATTGTGGTCCTATCATTAATTAGCTGTGTGAATTTGGGAAATTTATCTAAGTCCTTTAAGAGTCTTTTAGAGTATCCTCGACTGTCCCATTTTAGAAAACCTTTATTCTTTCAGGATCTTTCTGACTTTGCCATCATCATCACCAACACATCTATCATTATTGTTTCCTCACCTTAATTTTTTGCCTTGTCTGAATTTGCCATGTTATTGCCTTGATCCCTTGAATTAAGAGGCAGCTACAATGTATTACTACTGCCACCACTACTATTAGTAAACATTTATTTGCATTCTTAGTATATGCCAAGCGCTGTTGATGCATTATTTCATTTGCTCTTTACAACTACTGCATGAGATAAATACTTGTGTTATCTATAATTTATAGTTAGAAACAAAACTCACAAAGAACTCAGAACACTGCTGATTTCACTTTTTTTTTCCTGCCTACCACCCTGATTACCAGCTGGCTTGGGAACACCAAAAAGGCATCCATGAAAATGGTGTCCATGAAAATGGCTTAGAATTTTTTGCAGGGAATTTAACACTCCAGGAGTTTGATATTACAAAGGCTTGGAACTATCCACAAGCTGGTTGGTGCTCGTGAGAACCCTGTGGTTGCTCAAGAAATTTCTGTTCCCTCTGTTCCATTTTACTTTTCCACAGGGGTACCAAATACCTCCAAGTCCTGTTCAGAGAGAGAACTGGCAAAACAGTGAGACCAAGTGACTCACTTGAGAAGAACAAGCAGAGAGTAGTGTTAAGGACTCAGACTTACTTTATTGCAGTCCAGCCACTTACTTTGCCTTTTAACAACCTTGAGTGACATTGAGTAAAAGATACTATCAGAGACAAACATATTTGGAATAATTATAATATCCCGAGTACGTGATATGATTTTCTCCATTTGTTATTATTTTTTTCTGATGGCAAATTGTAATACATTTTGTTGGAAAACCATAGTAAGTGCAAAAAATAGCTAAGTTATTTTGTATGTTTCAGTTTTGATTTAGACTACGTTTAAATTATTCTCTTCCTGTGCCTGTACACCCTTGCCCCATTTTTAAAGACCCAGAGTCCAGGTAGGAGAGACCAAGAGCATCCCAGAGGGCAGCAGCACAAATTCACTACCCTCCAGCCCCTGCAGCTCATTTCACCCATCTCCCCTCCCCCTTAGTCTGGTGGTTCACCATTGGTCGTTGCCATGACAACCAGCAGCTGCCGGGACAGGCAGCCTCTACCGCAGCAGGGGTGGGGCTTTGGGGGAGGGGCAGGAAAGGAGGAGCCAGAGGAGGTGTCTGCTGCAAGTTCCTGGCTGCTTCTGAGCTCACCCCATCCTCCGAGAGGGAGGAGGCCAAGTGGTGATGCCGCTGCTCCTGCCGCCTCGACTGCTGATGCTCTAGTGAGGCTGGAAGGGTGGTTCCTCTTCGTACCATCGCCAACCAGAGAGTGAGGGAACAAAATCCCAGCAGCAGTGCTGATGTTGCGTTCGGAGGCTGCATCCGACACGGTCACAAGGAAAATGGATTCAGTTTGCATCTTTCCCTCCCTTCAACAGCTTCTCCAGGTCTCAGCATGGTAAGTAGGAGACTGTGGGGCTGTCTTCCTCGTTTGGCTGCCGGTTAAAAGACCTCTGTGTACATCTGTGGCCAGCACTTGAACAATGACTCCCTCCGAGTAGGAGAGGAAGATGTAGAGACAGAGATAGGGATGGAGAGAGAGGAAGGTTGCCAGGAAGAGAGAAGTAAGAAAGCATCCGCTGTGTTTAAAAAAAAAAAAAAAAAAAAATGGTGCTCTGATTTTATCTTGAACTGGCTCAGAATGCAGACTGAGCCACTTGGTTCCTTTCCTTCCAAGCTTAGCAGCAGAATCAGGGGGTGGGAAAAGAGCTAACAAGAAATGGGTGTTATTGAAAGGACTCGTTTAATTTGCAGCTCTCACATACAGGGTTGGGCCTTCTTAAAAAACCCATTTGGTGCCTCCGAAGCTTCCCGGCCTAATTATGAGGTGATTTTGCTTATTTCCTTCATCGCTAAGAAAAGGTGGCCTCAGAATTTAGCATTCTACTTCATATTCTGATGTACTCTTGTTGAGAAAGCATTTGCTGGATAGAGTTTGATTTTTAAGTAGGTAGATGTGATTGTGAACATGCAAATGTGTAGCCTATGGAAATGCATATCCATATATACACATGTTTCTTAGCATAAGTAGTGCATTTATGAAATACATTTATATGCATACTGTGCTCTGCAATCATATTTATGGGTTATAAATGCCCTTGCATGCTTGGAGGTAATTGAATATTTTTGAAACTGTGGTTCTGGTTTATATTATTCACTTGCTTCATTTGGATTAATGTGAGATTTTTTCTTGTTATTGTCCATTAGTTTCATTGTGACCAATTAGGACAGATGCTTATCATTTAATCTGTATCTTAGCACTAGATGCGAATTCATAGCCTGCCCCTTTTCTTCATTTTTAATTGGTTTTGTGGGGGGTGACTTGAGAGCCCTGAATTTACAATAATGGGAAAGGGAGGTGGCTTGAGATATTATTTTGTGTCCAGCATCTTGCCAAGTAAATGTTGAAACAAATCAGTTTTCTTGAAATTCTGCTCCATCCCTTTCATGTTTGTGCCTTGTGTCCAGGAAGCACACATGAGCTGGAAGGTGAAATGCATTCATTTTATTTGATAGTGGTGCTTGCTATTTGGTCTTCATTCCTTCAGTATCCAGGCACCATTTTACAGTTCTCTCAAATATTGTATTTTGGGTCACTTCTTTAGGTGGTTACGTAGGAAAGTGGGATTGTTTTGAAAATCTAGGTGTTCCCAAATACCCTAGCTATTTCCAAATTAGCCTGCTTATACAATGAAATGAAACAAGAGAGTGAGCAAAGCTTAGCAAGAGAATGTATGGCAGGTAGCCTGAAATGGGGGGCTGTGTAGTTTACAAATGCTTACTAGGATCTGTTTGACCTTTTATTATGTCAAGGCTTTAAGGCAGCTCAGGAGACTGAAGATGCAGGATATGAGTAGGGTACAGGACTCCATTACTACTCAGGAGAATGGATTTCATTGAATTAAAGCCAGAAAAATCCTTGCAGGTAAAAGTGTATTGCATTCATCATATGGTCTAGTTTTTTCCATCGATCTCTTCTCAAACAATATCATTGTCAGTGCAAACATTTTTTTACAATGTAAAGAAACACTTTTTATCTTGATCTTGCATTTTATTTTATTCACTGCCCCTTCTTCATTTAAAATTTTTACATGTATTTGAATGAAGTTTATAGTTTTAATTTCTCAGAGAATAAGTGTTCCATTTGGTTTATATATAGGGAGACTTAATGGAAACATGGATTTAATATACTCACAGCACATTATATATTATATAGATTCACAACACTGTAAAGTCATGCTATCATGTGCCTAATTATAACTAAATAAAGTAGAGCAAGGAAAGAAGTACTGGGCTTATATGTCACATAAAATTTTTATAACACACTGCATCCTAAATCTTTTAAATGATAACTTTGACTTTCAAAAATTAAGATTTCAGATGTATCTATAATAAGCTTTAAGAAGTAAAGACGCAGTTGACCCTGTTTCATGCATGAAAGCAGCTATCTTGGGGCTTTGTTTTATTTCCTTTGTGTTGAGTTTTCATTGGGTTGTGGTTTTATAGGTGAAGTTGGTACAGTTTAGTCAGAGGTCAGTGACTGTAGGCTATCAGCACAGAACTCTCAGTAGTAGCATGTTTTACCTATGTGGTCAGATCCTGATGGGACTCTTATACCTAGTTTTTGATCCCACAGCTTGAGACAATTATATGGCCTTTACTGAGAGGCCACACAAAAGTCAAGTGTGTTTAAAGACTACAGGTTGTATTCTCTAACAAAGGGTAAGGAGCCTAGGATTATTTCATTAGAAGAAGAGAAAATTGAGAGTTGACAGTCATTTGCTTCAGAAGAGCTGGGGGTTGTTTGGAACCTAAAATACAGTCAATGAGCTTCAACTTCATTAGGAAGAATGAAGAATAGAAATACAGAATGTGGAACTTACTGATAGCAAAGTTGAGTTGTCAACTGGGCAACCAGATAAAGCAGTGCATTCTTCATAAAAACCTCTGAAAGTATTCTCTAGATATGCATTTATTTGGGATGGCATAGACTAGATTCTTTCTCAAGAACTTCTCTGGGGGCGCCTGGGTGGCTCAGTGGGTTAAGCCGCTGCCTTCGGCTCAGGTCATGATCTCAGGGTCCTGGGATTGAGTCCCACATCGGGCTCTCAGCTCAGCAGGGAGCCTGCTTCCTTCTCTCTCTCTCTGCCTGCCTCTCAGTGTACTTGTAATTTCTCTCTGTCAAATAAATAAATAAAATCTTAAAAAAAAAAAAAAGAACTTCTCTGGCTTTTTCTAGTATAAATTGTCCATTTTAGAGTGTGCTTTAGCTGTTTAATATCTGGCACTTCTAGATCTCTAACAGTAAGACTCCATTTTGCTTCTAAATTACAAAATATGAATATTTTTAAAGAAATTGGTTGACCATCTACTTGGAAAATATTATATGTTACCTTGTCAGGATGCAGGGAACTGAACACTGGCCTCTTCATAAGAGTCCTTTTTCAGCAACTTTGTGGAACGTGATGTTTAACAGCCATATTAAAATTATTCCATTTTGTATGGCTAATTTTGAAAACTAAAATGGAGTTGAGTGGGGTCTAGATACAAAATAATTCAAGAGCCTTGAAGGTGATGTCAGAAAGAACAAAGTATATGAAAGATACTTGCAGGTTATTGCTTAAATGTATTATTTAGCAATATTCAAATTTGATTATTTCTTGATTTCTCAAACACTGTCTTGGAAATGCCATTCTTATTGGGATATTAAATATTTTGACTGGCATTTAAAGTTTAGTAAAACTTGTTTTAATTAGAGTAAAACATACGTTATCTAATTCCTCACTTTGTGATAGGATGTTCCTTATTTCTTCAAGTGACCTCAGAACATTTTTTTTTTTTTATTTGACACAGAGAGAGAGAGAGAGAGAGAGAGAGAGATCACAAGTAGACAGAGCAGCAGGCAGAGAGAGAAGGAGAAGCAGGCTCCCCGCCAAGCAGAGAGCCTTATGTGGGGCTCAATCCTAGGACCCTGGCTGGGATCATGACCCTAGCCCAAGGCAGAGGCTTAACCCACTGAGCCACTCAGGTGCCCCCCTCAGAACATATTTTAATTTAGATACATGCTTCTGCTCTCCATCAGGATGACTTAGAAAATATCTGAAAAGACAAAACCATTTTCTGTATTTCTCACAGGTTCATAAAAGGATTAATTCTTTATTTTCCATGATTGTAAAAAGAAAACCAAATATATCATGGAAGTTTCAGCATAATTCAACAGTCTGTTTTTATCTGAAATAAATAAACCAGATTTATACTTGAGTGTTACTATGAGAGGTCAGTATAATTCCTCCTTTTTGTATATCCCAGATATTACTCTATTGATTAAAAAATCTTTTTACACAAGAGCAATCATATAATTAGACTATTTGTAGAGCTCTTATATGACTAGAACAATTTGCATATACTAGGAACATAGAATTTCCTTGGGGTATATAAGACATACAGACGTGAAAACAATATAGTTGTAGTAAGTACCACCATTACACCTTATAATCTTTTATAGTTCTCAAAGTCATTTTACATTCTTTATTTTTCATCTACTATTCCCCCAGATTCTATTGTGCCAGGAAAACGGTGTCATCATAACTATTTTAAATAAGTAGAAACAGGCTCAGAGAAGTTAGACTGGTCCAAGTTTGGGTTTGGTAAATGGTCTAATTGGACCTGGATTCCAAATCCCATGAGCCCAAATCTGCCATGTTAGAACATTTAAAATATTATCTTGCTAATTAGAATTTAAAAATATCAAATATAACAAATCTGTATTAAAAGTGACTCATTTTATTTGAATTTTTTTAATATGTCAGGTGTCATGATTTGTTCTTTGATCATATTGAATTGCTAAATAGACTAAATGTATGTTTAGGGTATCAGCCTCCGCTGATCAGAACTTTATTGGATTGATGTGTCCTTATTTTATGGCTAAGTATTGTCTTTATTTTTAGTAACATCCAGGTTAGGAGGTAACATAATTTTTTTCTATGCTTAGGACCAAATTAAGATTCCTGTAGATCCTGGACTTTTGAAAAAAAACTCAGCCATACCTCTTACCTATATGCCCCAAGCATCTTTTCACCTACATGTTCTTAAAATTAAAAATGATATTAAATCATTGAATAGTATACATCAGGGGGTGCCTGTATGGCTCAGTCAGTTGAGCAAACACCTCTTGGTTTCCGCTCAGGTCATGATCTCAGGGTGGTGAAATTGAGCCCCTTGTCATGTTCTGTGCTTACTGGGGAGTCTGCTTCTCTCTCTCTCCTTTTGCTCCCACCCCTGCTTGCATGGCCCCTACTCACTCTCAAAAAATAAATAAATAAATCTATAAAAATAAAAAGTGTACATCAGTTCAATAACTTTCTAATATTTTTCCTATGCAAATACTTTTACACTTCTCTGAAATTTCAAAAAATAGTCTTTTTTTTTTTTTTTTTTTTGGTGTTTTCCCTTTTTTGCTAATGCACTAGGCACATTCTTTGTGTCTGACTGTTTGGCAATTCAGCCCTGGCCAAAGAGCAAATTATGCCATCTGAACTATCATTCCACATTTGGGAAATGTCCTTTAAAATTAATTAGCTTGCAGGAAAGTGAGATCTGTCACACTAAAGACATTTTGCTTTAAATCAATATATACCAGTACAGTGAAATTTTATCTTTTAAAGGTCTTTTTCTACATTTAAAAAATACATCATTGTGAGAAACCAACAAAAAGGGTATACAGAAATATATAAAAAGAAAAGAAAAAAATTAAAAAGAAAATCACCCATGAGCCTACCATCAAGAAATAATTACTATTAGCATTTTGGAAAATTTCCTTCTAGATTTTTTTTTTACATGTGAATATAAACACACTCAGACATACAATTTTATTAATGGGAGCATACTCTAAGCATTGTTTTGTAGTTTTTTTTTTTTTTTTTTTTTTAAAGATTTTATTTATTTACCAGAGAGAGAGGGGGGAGAGAGCAAGCACAGGCAGACAGAGTGGCAGGCAGAGGCAGAGGCAGAGGGAGAAGCAGGCTCCCTGCCGAGCAAGGAGCCCGATGCGGGACTCGATCCCAGGACGCCGGGATCATGACCCGAGCCGAAGGCAGCTGCTTAACCAACTGAGCCACCCAGGTGTCCCATGTAGTTCTTTCACTTTATATAAGTGACTATCTTTCCATGTCGATGAAATAGGTCTCTACTAAATTTTTAATCTCTATGTGCATTTTTTCCGGATGATTCAAGATTTTTTTCCCCATTAGGGGTCTTTATACTTTGTTTTAAATAGTTGTCATGATACAGGTAGATCCTGCTTGATTTACAGCAGCTGTGAGTCAAGCATTATTTTCAGGAAATCTGAGCTCTGTTACCCTGACCTGGCACTGCATCTTACAATAGGTATTAAATTAACTTTGGTTATCTCTTCTCTGCTCATAATGAGTGAGTTTTAAGCCCAAGTTAATGAAATATTTGTCTAACTCACTAGAAATGTCATCAGATGCTAGCACAAGCTCACAAACAAGCAAAACAAAGCAAAGATAAATTTCTTTAAGATTTTTGTCCTTCTTCCTCAGTATGGTAGTGATGACCTACAGTCTTAACCTCTGTGTCCAAGTCAAATGCTCTAAGAAAACATATTTATTTATCTTATTTATTTTTATTTTATTTCTTTTTTTAGAGAGAGAATGAGCGAGAGTGAAGGGGCAAAGGGAAAAGGAGAGAATCCCAAGCAGATTTCACACTGAGTGAGCAGCCCAAGGTGGGGCTCTGTCCCACAAACCTTTCCCAGCTCACACACCTTAGTAATCTCTCTCAAAAAAAAAAAAATAAAATGAAAGGCCAGTCATCTGACTCTTCCCCTTTTAAAATATGAATGGTTGGAATCTCCTTATGCTTTAAGTTTGGGCTTTAAATACAACTCTTGGGAAAGATTTCCTTAAGTATATCTCCACTATTATCCTCTGCACCCTGTGGGTTTCCTTCATAGCATTTATCAAAGTTGTAATTGTAGAGCTATTTATTTGCTTACTTGATTTTCCTCACCCTTCAGTAGATTGTAAACTCTATGAGGGCAGAAAATGAAACCATTAATGACAAATCTAATGGCACAATGTATGTGCTTGATAAATATTGACTGACCAACTAGATGGATGGATGGTCTCCCAAAGGACCTCTGCCTAAGACTGTGGGATAGCTTTTCACTGGTAGTTTTTTGAACTGTGATTATTCATCCTTTTATTTTGGCTGTAAAAACAAAGTGGATTGTATTTATACCTATGACATTCTCAGGATTCTAAGGTTTTTTTTTCCCCCCGAAGATTTTAATAAAGGGAATTCAAATTCTTAAAGGCAGTAAATCACACTTTAAAAATCCATAATTAAAACTTGTTCAGGGGCGCCTGGGTGGCTCAGTGGGTTAAGCCGCTGCCTTCGGCCCAGGTCACGATCTGAGGGTCCTGGGATCGAGTCCCGCATCTCGCTCTCTGCTCAGCAGGGAGCCTGCTTCCTCCTCTCCCTCTCTCTCTCTCTCTCTCTCTCTCTCTCTCTGTCTCTGCCTGCCTCTCTGCCTACTTGTGATCTCTCTCTGTCAAATAAATAAATAAAATCTTTAAAAAAAAAAAAAAAAAAAGGGCGCCTGGGTGGCTCAGTGGGTTAAGCCGCTGCCTTCGGCTCAGGTCATGATCTCAGGGTCCTGGGATCGAGTCCCTCATCGGGCTCTCTGCTCAGCAGGGAGCCTGCTTCCTTCTCTCTCTCTCTCTGCCTGCCTCTTGTAATTTCTCTCTGTCAAATAAATAAATAAAATCTTTAAAAAAAAACAAAACTTGTTCACTATGTGCTATGACATAAATAAGAAAAGCGGGGAACATTTCTGTGGCTCCTTTTATTCCCTTCCAAAACTAAATTGCAAGTCAGAAATAATGACACTACCAGTAAGGAAATACCTTTGGATTCACTGAATTTATTAAAATAAATTAGTAATTTAATTATTACTAGCATCAAATTAAATGATCCACACTCACAGTTATTTTGCTTTCTGGAAATCCACTCCAGTAAATTCACTAATCATAAATAAATTATTCCTTCAAATCTGTATCCAGAAATTAAGACTAAACAGAAATGGTAGTAATAATTTAACTCAAAAGATAAATTAGGGCGGCATCTTGCTTTCATGGAAGTTCTGAAACTTAGTGAGGTAGAAGTCTTTGTTCCCTTTCTTTGTTTGAATCTAAATCAAGATGATTTACTGCAGTGCTTGAAATTCTGGAATCTAACTGCAGCAAAAATATACATAGAAAACCAAGTCTGACTAAGTTTAGTTGACACTGTTTGGTCAGAATACAATTCGCCTGTTATTTTCAAGAACGAAATTTGCTGAGATCACTGGGACTCTAAAAAAGCCTTGTGAACATGTGCTCAAGAAAAAAGGGTGATATTTTCCTCATGGCTTCTGTTTCAAACTGGAAATATTCCCCTGGAAAATGCTACCAGTATAACGACCATGAAAATGAAAACCAAGCAAATGTTTCTTACCCACATTCCTTATCTGGTCCTTTCTTTTACAGCATTTAATGGAGAAAGGTACCTTCCAAAAATAAGCTGAGTTCATGGTTCATGCTCTGTGATCATTATGTCCCATAAACTATTAACATATTAAATTATAATATTTATATTATTAAACTATAAATATATTATGTCCCATAAAGTATTCTTAGGTCAGATATATCTACTTTAAATGTATTTTTCAGTGCAAAAGCCTTTTTTTTTTTTTTTTAATGCAAGGATGCTCATGAAAACAACTAGTCAGAATACTTTAAATAAGTACCATTCTTGGGGGGCCTGGGTGGCTCAGTGGGTTAAAGCCTCTGCCTTCGGCTCAGGTCATGATCCCAGGATCCTGGGATCGAGCCCCACATCAGGCTCTCTGCTCAGCAGGGAGTCTGCTTCCTCCTCTCTCTCTGCCTGACTCTCTGCCTACTTGTGATCTTTGTCTGTCAAATAAATAAATAAATAATTTAAAAAATAAATAAATAAATAAGTACCATTCTGTAAAATCCACGTTAAGGTGCCATTCTAATGATAAGCCATTAGAAGAATAGCAAGACAATTGATAATTTTTTTATACAACAGTACCCAGCCTGTAGGTGGTACAAAAAAATTAACACTCTGAATTCTCATGAGAATTCTCAAAATTCTGCTAATTGGCACTGATAAGACGGAGAGAAGGATCTAGGTATTTTGAAGATATTATAGACCCCAAAATTGCTCTGTTATGAATTTCCTAGCTAATATAGTTTAAGAAGATGTCTCTGGAATTACTGGGATTTCTGCATTATCTGCTCTGCTCTGGTTACCTAGACCCAGAGGAAAGAATTACTCCCACTCCACTGGTTTAGTGTCTGTCTCCTACATCTGTTAAGGAGGAATATAAGTGGCAACTAGTTAACCATAAAATGAATTTTATATTTTAGAAAATACATGATTTTGATTTCTTAAGGAAAATATTTGTGTTATGATTTACTTTTATTTTTAAAACACTTCATTGAACAAAAGCATCTACAAAGTGTAGAATTTATCATGTTTTGAGCCATATGCCTAAAGCATCAGCAATCATTAAAAATAAACCCTTCATTTTAAAAAATGAAGGAACAAGGAAGCCATTACCCTCGTCAGTTTTACACAGAGAGAACATTTTAGCCACCTTGCTCTCTTTTAGGTACATTGTGCACGTTTGGGGACCCACAGGGTGCAGTGCTGACCTCTGAAACAAGAGAAAGGAAAATAGCTTAATATCAGGGAAATTGATTCTTCCACCATTGTGTGACCATTAGGTTTTTATCCCTATAAATTTAAAGGAACCCAGTCTCTGCATGCATGCTTAAACATGTCTGATTCATACCGATGCTTTTGTTTAGACAAGTTTGACTGCACATACTATCTAATCTCTTTTAACTGTAATATGTGATTTTACACTTTTCTTCTTTCACTTTATTTACAGTTTTTGAAATCAGACCTAAATGGCTCTGCCAAGGCGCCTAGAAGGTAATAAAGAGACAGGATTCGTATTGCTAGTCAGTCACTGGTCATTTGCTTACTGAACTTTAACATTTGTATAGTTAGAAAACATTAACTGTCTAAATTTATATTATAATCCTCTTGCTTTGAAACATTGATCTTTGACTGTGTAGTTAACTGAAGTCTAAACAGAATTGATCTGTTCTTAGTTCATATGGTGCCATCACTTACCACATTCTTGATGTCCTTAAATGCTGTTTGACTAACAAAAGAATTTTTATGACAGAGGGGAATAGATGAAATAATGGAAAAGCATTTTGCTCAGGAGATTATCATTTTGCAAAGAAGCCCTCTCTCTTGAGTTAATCTGAAAACATTTTCAGACTTGATGCTGACTCGTCTCTATTCTTTAGAATTGGGGATATCCATCATTTTTAAAATTTTCTTTATAATTCAAGTAAAACAGTTTATTCTAACAATGAGTGAGATAACCCTGGCCTCTTAATAATAAGAATATCTGATGTGCTCTGAGTATAACAAGTATGAAAAGGAGAAAACAGAACAACTTACTTTTTAAAAGTCATCCAGCAAAAGAGAAAAAGAGCTGTATTGAGTTCCTGTAGGTACCCACCATCCTGCCATCCCCCTTTTCACAGTCATCAGTGCTATGGCCTGTGGGTGTATCTGTTAGATCCATTAGAATGTTTCCATCCATGTCCATTTTTGCAATCCTCACAACAGGCATTGTTCTTCCCACTTTGCAAGAGGAAAATGAAGCTTGGATAGTTTAAATTTCTTAGCCGAAGTCATTCAGTTAGTGAGTTTAAAGTTGAGATTGAAGTAAGATCCATACATCTTACAACACAGTAGTTCAAAGCTGGAGCCTGTGGACTGGCCCCAGCATGGAAGTGTTTGTGCATAAAGTGCTTGTAAACAACAATCTACGGTTCCAGCACAGTATTTTAGTATTTTTTAAAACACACTTTTATCCCTAGACTATATAATTTTAACATTTAAAAAAAGGAACACCTGAGTATCTGCCTCCTCTTAGAAAATGAGAAAATCTGAGGGCGCATGGGTGGCTCAGTCAGCTAAGTGGATGACTTTTGTTTTTGGCTTAGGTCATGATCTCGGTGTCCTAGGATTGAGCCCCGTATGGGGCTCCATGCTTGGTGGGGATTCTGCTTGAGGATTTCTCTCCCTCTTCCTCTGACTCTCTCTCTCAAATAAATAAATCTTAAAAAAAAAAAAATCTGGCATCACAAGGCCCATATCTCGTCATGACAGACACATCTGGACTTGGGTAATGGGTATTCTTCTGGGTGGGTCTTCTGCTCTACAGCGTGTGCTTCATTGATGCCCAAGCCTCTTTCCCCCTCATTTGATTCACTGTGACTCTTTGGCACTTGAGACAGTTGGGTTCTTAATTCCTGGCCAGCCCATTTTCATTTCACTACACCATGTTCTTTCCCAATAAAACATGTATTTTGTTCTTCAGGGAAACATCCAGATTTCATTAGTATAGAAGCTGAAAATGAACGTAAAAAATGACCCAGCAGATAAGCATTTGATAAAAATGAACTCTGTGAACTTTAATGCTATTGATCTGGTTTTGGGGCAGTCACAATGACAAATGATAATTTGCAACTTTAAGTGTTTCCTTTTATGCCCCATCAATTATTCATCTTTTTTATAATTAGTAAGTTAAGGCATTTTTTTCATAATAAGTGTTTAAAACTTTATTTTACATGTTACAAAGAACTTTTGATACTACAAACTCTCTCAAACATCTAAGTAGAGAAGATGTTATATATTATGTTACATTCTTTGATATTACATTATTTATGATCATCCATAGAGTAAAGTGTCTATCTGTGCTTAGTATCACCTAATGACAAGTGGAAGAGTATGGAACTCAAATCCAGATTTCTTTACTTCAGAAATTTTTTTTCTGTTAAGATCTGCCCCTAAACAACCAAATGATACACCAGTCACATGAATCATGGCCAAAGAATTTGGGCATGATCCAACCTGGCTTTTAAGCCCTAACTCAGGTGCTAAGGTAACTTAAGGTTTTTTGGGTCTTCCTCCCATGTTCTTCTTTTCACAAATAATCTAAGTGTATGTGTCTGTATCTGGAAACAAATAAATCAAGAGCTTTGGGCAGATGTATGAAAAAATAGTTCCCGTGTGTGCTTCATCATCATCATCATCATCATCACTAACACCATAAGAGCCTAACTGAAGTTCCTCAAGAGTGAGAGCACTCATAGACTCCGATAATTAGCCCTTGTCCCTGTCCGAAAGGAACTTAACGTTTTCACAAGGAAAAAGGGTCAAATTTAATAGAATGTTCACACATACTAACACAGAGAATGTATAACTATCCCCACCGTTGCCAGCAGAAGTCTTCTCTGTTTTTGTGACGTGACCACTATAGCGTCTAGCTAATAAGCCTGAACTATGGATGCACATGCTGATGAGGATGGTTTTGAATCAGTATTTAATCCTACCTTTCTCCTCCTAAGGTATATCATTCATTTGATGAGCCAAATGTAATAATGCTCCCATTAACAAATAAAGATTGCTGAGGAGTATTGATCTACTTTTTACACTGAATTTTGGTTTAAAAATGTCTAGAAAAGATTACTTCCCAAAACATTTGACATTAATGTCAGTGGTTACTGTGTTGGTTTTTATTTTACTACTTTGCCTAGATGCCAAGCATTGCACTAAAGTCATTGCATACCCTGCACCAACATGCTTTGAAGAAAGTAATAGTATTCCTGTTTTATACAAAATGAAACTAAGGTTTATTGAGGTAAAGCAGTGTAAAACTTTATCAAGATTATCTAACTAGTGACTGATGGAAGCTGACTCTGATCTCAATTATGTCTGACTCCCATCCCAAATCGCTCTTAACTGATATGCTAATTAGTTCCCTTTTGTAATGAAAATTTGATTTTGCTCCTGAGAATTAAAGTAAGGTAAGAGAAAGGCAATATATTCTGAATGTTATTGTTTTTATTAAATATTAATCAAAACACAGTTCTTGCTAAGTAAAGGATAGCAACACTCTGAAAAAATGTATATTCAAGAACAAAGTCCATATAACCAGTTCACTTAGTGAAGAAAGAAAACAAGGGAGGGATGGAATGAATCCCAATCCTATTATTAACCATGTAGAGATTTTGTGTTTAAGTAACTATTTGATGTTACATGAAGTAACATGCATGAGTTGTGTCTATTTGTACAATATAATCTGGGATTCTCTTTTTTAAAAAAAGCAAAATTTTAAATAGGCATTAAATGTATTTTAATAAAAGAAAATTACCTAGTTTTCCTTCCTACTTTTTTCAAGTGATAAAGGAACAAGAAAACATTTTGTGCTGTGTTTTCCACAGTTCTGTAAACTATGAACATTTTCTTTTTCTCTAAAGAGATTCAGAGAGCAGTTTTACAGGAATTTATCTCTGGAAAAAAAAAATCCCCAAGTGCAAAATAGATTGAGCGGCACAAATCCCAGAACTTAATGCTACAAACAATACAGTTTCTGTGCCTTTATAGTTCATGGTGCTAAAATTCATGCAACTTAAGACTTTTTTGTTTCAATTTTTGTTTATAGTGAATAGCAGGAATTTTGACAAGAATTGGTTTGGGTGACAAAACACAAACCTTGATTTATCTGTCTCTGTATAGATCCAATATATATGATAAAGTAACTGTGACCTATCCCAACTGTGGAATACAATGAGGCCTTTCAAACAGTATGCCGTAGAAAAAGGTTTACTAACAGAGGATTATATGTAAGATAACGTCTTTTTAAGTTAAAACCTCAAAAATCAAAACATGGAATTTGGGCGCCTGAGTGGCTCAGTGGGTTAAGCCACTGCCTTCGGCTCAGGTCATGATCTCAGGGTACTGGGATCGAGTCCCACGTCGGGCTCTCTGCTCAGCGGGAAGCCTGCTTCCTCCTCTCTCTCTGCCTGCCTCTCTGCCTACTTGTGATCTCTCTGTCAAATAAATAAATAAAATCTTTAAAAAAAAAAAACAAAAAAAAAATGGAATTTGATCCCAATCTTATGAAAAGAGAAAAAATATGCAAACACACATATATGCTTTTTAAAAGATTAAAATAGTGTAAATCAAATATTAATAAGAATTCTGCTCGGTGACTTTATGAAAAATGTCTTCACTGGGTTTTTTATGTTTTCCAAATGTACTAAAGTGTGTTTTAGTTATTTAATTAGCAAAATGTGAATATTTTTTAATGACAGATTTTGTCATCAAAATCAGTAAATTATCCATAAACCCATATTCAACTATCTGAAGTGACTCTTCAGGGCTTCTGGAAGGTGGAAGGTTTGCTCTCTGCATCAGAGGTTCTGCACACTGCCACAGTGTTCTGGTGAGCTGCAGAGAGAAGGGAATGGCTAAGAGAACAGGATACAGGCTCTCTACACAAAATACCCATTGGGTGTCCTCCTCCTAAAGTTTTGAGAACAAGATCCTGTCGCAAAATAGTCTGAGAACCCAATGATATAATTGAAAAAGTTGATATTCTATGTGCCAAATATTTAACTTCTTTAAAAGCTAAATTTTTCCGTTTGCACTTGGATATTCATCATATTGTCATAGTCCTCAGTGTTTTAGTTCACAGTAGTTTAAATAGACTCAGTGTTAATAGGATAGAACTCGAAGCTTAACTCCACATGATTCAGTCATGATTCATTTTAAAGAAAAATTTTTTTAAGATTTTATTTATTTATTTGAAAGAGATCACAAGAAGGCAGAGAGGCAGGCAGAGGGAGAGGAAGGGAAGCAGGTTCGCTGCTGAGCAGAGAGCTCAATGCAGGACTTGAGCCCAGGACCCTGGGATCATGACCTGAGCCGAAGGCAGAGCCTTTAACCCACTGAGCCACCCAGGTGCCCCCATGATTCATTTTTATTGGAAATCTTAAACAAGGATTATTACAGCATTCTTTTTTTTTTTTTTTAAAGATTTATTTATTTATTTTAGGGAAAGAGAGAGTGAGTGAGAGTGTGAGCTGGGTGACGGGCAGAGGGAGAAAGAGAATCCTCAAACAGACTACCCCTTGAGTGTGAAGCCCAATGCTGGGCTCCATCCCAGGACCCTGACATCATGACCTGAGATGAAATCAAGAGTGGGATGCTCAACCAACTGAGCCACCTAGATACTGCTACATTGTATATTTTATTTTATTAATTAATTGATTTAATTTTATTTATTTGAGAGACAGAATGAGAGCGAGAGAGAACATGAGAAGGGGGAGAAACAGATTCCCCACTGAGCAGGGAGCCCGATGTGGAACTCTGTCCTGGGTCTCCAGGATCATGACCTGAGCCAAAGGTAGTCGCTTAACCAACTGAGCCACCCAGGCACCCTTAGATTGTGTATTTTAATATTATGCAACCAAACCTATCTCAGGGATGAATCTTAAGGTAACTCATATATCTTGTTTCTTATGTGATTAACTAAATGAAGGTTACCTGTTTTTCTTCATGACATCCCTTGGTAAACCTGTTCAATTAAAAACTGGGAATATATTTGAATATTTTGAATTAAAATGGAACCTTAATATTTTCTTCAAACTGAATGCAAGTTAGTGTTCTTTAGATTTGTGGTCTGGCTTTTAATAAAAGAAATATTTAAGTTTAAAAATAATTTTGAGGGGCGCCTGGGTGGCTAAGTCTGTTAACATTCTGCCTTTGGCTTAGGTCATGGTTCTGTGGTCCTGGGATGGAGCCCCACATAGGGCTTCCTGCTCAGCGGGTAGCCTCCTTCTCTCTCTGCTTCTGCTCACCCTGCTTTCTCTCTCTCTCCTCTCTCTTTCTCTCCCTCTCTGTCAAATAAAAAAAATAAAATAAAAATAATTTTGACACCTACAATGTAGTCTTTCAGGTGTATGTGTGGAGGAGTAGAGAGTGGGAAATCTACAAAGATGAGTAAGACTCATTCTTAAAAGTACAGTAAAGCAGTAAGCACTTAGACACTAAAATCATGCCAAGAGACACAGCGACTTTATCAGAACATAAGAATGTTTGCAAATTGGGTATCAAACTTGTGAACATCTAACCAAGAAAACTTGGTTAAGAACATCAGTCAAGGAGCACAAATGAAGAAATACAGTAAATTCACAAAGATTGGGTTTATGAACCTGGAAGTTTGAGAGGGGCATTGTACTCTGCCTTTTCCTTGAAGTTAAAAAAGAATGTTACAGCCACAGGGAGAATCAGGCCACTACTGGCCTTTTTCAGAGAATAATGCAGAATATGGATTTTCAAAATGAGGCAAAACAAAACCACATAAACCAAGCACTTTGCAGCACGTATTTTCTTACTGGACTCTGAGTTCCAGCATACCCAAAGCTTTTTCACTTGGGATGTATTAGGAAAGAGACTATCAGACAAGTATGGAATGACCATTAAATCCTGAGGAGAAAATTATGAATGGCTTTCTAAAGTTTTTTTTTTTTTTTTCTTCTGTTTGAACCCTTAGTGGCAGTCAATCTAATGAGGCCATATGCACAGTAAGTAATGGAAAACATGTTAGATACATTGATTCCAGTTATGGTCAAGGGACTCTTTTCATTATTATTTTTTTCTATATTTAATGCATAAAAAGCATCCCAGAAAATGAGAAAAAATATAAATCCAGAGGGGAAAGGTCATTGAGTATTTGATGAGAGTATTGATTCTGATTCGCCTGCCTTCACTTTGGTGTTTTCCCTTTTTTGAGCTATGATTATTACTTGGACCTCTGTATTAAATCTGTAAATTCTTTCCCTCTCTGGGAGTAGTCAGATGCCACCGAGGCAGAAACCTATAAAACCCTGGCAAATCTCTTAAACTCCTATTTCCCTTTAAGCAAAAGGAAAGTCTTGGGCTAGATTATATGACTATTCTAACCAGAAACCCAGAAACCAGAAATTATGAGTCTGTGACTGCTCATCCTGTTTTCTTTGTCAGTCCTGTGTCATAATAAATGCTTCCCAAGGTAATATAGCAATACTGGCTTTTGATCATTTTCCTCTTTCACTGTGTACAAGTATGTATGTTTGTGTGTGTGTGTGTGTGTGTGTGTGTGAGAGAGAGAGAGAGAGAGAGAGAGAGAGAAAGAGAGAGACATTGACATTTAATTCAGCAAACAACTCATTAAATCCAAGCCACGCAGCTTAAAAAACAAATAATTTGGTATGCTGCCGGACTAATTAGTCCAGTGCATAAAGGTGCTGTGTTTACTTTTTCTTGATTTGAGCCCAGATACTGCATCCAGTAATTGCCAGTGTTCAAGCACAAGGTGAATGATTGATTGACAGAGATGTTATTGAGAGGATTTCTAGCTTATTTAAAGGGTTATATTGGATTATATTTAAGGTCTCTTTCCACTCAACATTATGAATGTGTGGTAAATAGACCCCTCAGGCAGGAGCATTCTCTGGCACATAAAATATTTGCTGTGGCATATTCAGAAAGTCACTTCCTAGATTTTTCTTTTTAGGGGCCATGTTGGAAGCCAGCTTGCATTTGTGCGATTTTATTTTATTTTATTAATTAATTAATTTAATTTATTTAGTGGGCAGCAAAGCAAGGTTTACTGAGTGAAGGTAAAGTGATAATACAAAGCTCCTGAGGAGGGAGGGGACCCAAGAGGGTTCCCCAACTTTTGTGTGATATTTTGATCAAGATATAAATATAACCATACTTGAAAGAAAAAAATCAATGAAAGGATACAGGATTATATTTTTTATTCTCTTCCATTTTTCAGGACATGTTTTGCTGTTGTAAAAAAAAAATAATAAAGAATCCTTTGACTTGACAAGGATTCTTTTCCCACAGTTTTGTATGGGAATATTAGGTATTTTTTTAGGATGAACCATTGTGCCGTTGTGAAAGCGCAAACCTGAGATTCAGAAATCCTGAGTCTAATCTCTGTTTAGCTAACACTCTGGGTGATATGAATAGGTATCCTGTCTATTAGTAATTTTTGTTTTTCCAGTTGTAAAAAGAGAGAGAAAAGATATCACTTCCTTTTTTTCCCCTGTTGCTCCCCTTCAAAGGAGAAAAAAAAAGTACAGATAGGTTTTTCTTAATTCCTTTGCCATCCAGTGTATAAGTGTATGTGCACTCTGAAGGAATCTTCTTCTGAATTTGGAAGTTCTTCTGTTTGCTTTGTTATTTATCTCTAGTAGTAATTCTAATTATTTATGGACCCGACTTACTTCCCCCGTTAACCTACAGTCTCCTTGAGGGATGGTAGGGGTAGAGAGAAAGAAAAGAAGGGGGAAACTAAGGATTAAATCAGAATTTGGGGAGGGGTGAGAGAATTGCAGATGACACAAAAACACATCTTAATTAAACTTTAAGTTTGTAATTTCTGACTACAAAATGTAAAATTGCCTTCACTGGTTGGAATATAGTGAAGATCTGGTGAAAGAACATTGCAGAGGGCATGTGTTATCAACGTTTTAAACATTACAGATTAAACAGTTTTTTTAATGACTTGGAAAGATATCTAGAGTACCTTTGGTAAAAATGTAGACCTAACAGCACTGTGTCTGTCAAAAATGTGTTCATATATGCATGGAGAGAAAAGTCCTGCAGGAAATATGATATAAAAAGTGTTAAGTGGTAGAAATAGAGGTGAGTGGGGCTGGGTGGCTCAGTGGGTTAAGCCTCTGCTTTCGGCTCGGGTCATGATCTCAAGGTCCTGGGATCATGCCCTGCATGGGGCTCTCTGCTTGGCGGGGAGCCTGCTTCCCCTCTTTCTCTCTGCCTGTTGCGCTGCCTACTTGTGATCTTTCTCTGTCAAATAAATAAATAAAATTAAAAAAAAAAAACTTAAAAAAGAAATAGAGGTGAATTTAATTTTTAATTTTAATTTTCTGTTGTCTTTTAAGTTTTTCCCAATGAACATTTATTACTTGATTAATAAGAAAGGAAGCAAACCAAAAAAACTTTTTTTTTTTTTTTTTTTTAAAGATTTATTTATTTGACAGAGAGAAATCACAAGTAGACAGAGAGGCAGCCAGAGAGAGAGAGAGAAGCAAGCTCCCTGCTGAGCAGAGAGCTCGATGCGGGACCCGATCCCAGGACCCTGAGATCATGACCTGAGCCGAAGGCAGCGGCTTAATCCACTGAGCCACCCAGGCGCCCCCCAAAAAAACTTTTTGAAGTTGCCTTTACCTCAACATTTTTGGAAGGTTCCTGATGGATATTAGGTAGGTGAAAGGCAAAGCTCATATTCTTTCATATTAGGGCAAATGATTTCATTGTTACTTTTTTAAAAATGTGAATTAAAATAATTATCAACTGGGGCACCTGGTGGCTCAGTTGGTTAAGCATCCAACTCTTGGTTTCTGCTGAAGTCATTATCTCAGGATCGTGAGATTGAGCTCTAAGTAGGGCTGTTGTGTGCTTAACTCTGAGTCTGCTTGAGATTCTCTGCCTCTCCCTTTATCTCTGCCATTCCCCACCACCCCTGCTCTTATGTGTGTGTGTGTGTGTGTGTGCATATGGACACATGTATTCTAAGATAAATAAATAAATTCTTAAAAAAAGTAACTGTAACAAATGCAGAGAATGAAAACCCTAGGAATTAGGCAAGCCAGGTGAAGACCAGCAGCAGTGTTCTGTCAATAATAAAGTGTAGTGATACTGAAGCCCCAAGATCATGTTAAGCAAAGCAAAGTAATTATATCATCACCAACAATTTTAAAAATAGAGCTTTCTTGATGTCCTTTGTATTAATAGTTATGCAGATTAATATGGGGGTCATTTCTTTTTTTGAAAATATGACCAATTAGTTTATATTCATAGATCGTTTTCTTAGTTCAAATGAATTCTGATAAACCATTATTGTCATCTATTAGTATTTATTCAGTATGTACTCAGACTGTAATTCTTCTTAGTCATTCTGCTTGTTTTTTAAATGTATCCACTATGAGCATTGCTCTTTCCATAAATTATAGATCAATTGCATAGTTTCATTTGTCATTTTTGCTTAATTTTATTCAGCTTCTCTACCATTTATTTGTGTCTTTGCTTCTGCATCCCCCATCCCTCTCATCGCCTTTCAATGTCTTTTTGCCTCACTTTGCTTCTCTGTTATTTATCCCAGACACCCGATATGTAAAATAATTAGGCGCATTTTTGACTGGCAGAGTAGTCTGGTGCACTCAGATCTCCCCTTGTCTAAATTCCTATCATACTTGCAATCACTACCACACTGTTTAGCACATAATTGTTGTCCTTGTTCAAATGTTCTCATTTTGTCTCCGCATCTAACTTGAAAGGTTGAAAAATTTACAGTCCTCCTCCTCCTGTCAGGAATGGAGGGAAAACTCTGTTTTATGAATGAATCCTATATGGCATATACCATGGCATGCTGGGTGTTTTGCATGTTTTATCATTAATGCCTCATAACTACTCTGTTAAGTGGGTATCAGTATCCTCCTATGTCATGGGATGAGAGTGAACCTGAAAGAGGTTTACTTTGCTGAGGACACACAGCTGGTTACAGCTGTCTGCCTCTGCATCTCTAAACATTTTGCATTCCACCATATTGTCTGACTAATAAGAAGTCACTTTATGTGATAGGTCATTTATAATTTTATTTAATTTTCTACTTTTCCATACTCTTGCTTTATTTGTCATAAGTGAGGTAAAATGTAATGATGAAAACATTAAATATAGTCAGCTTTCTGTTATTTGCTTTTAAATGGCCTTCCCGCTTCCTGCCTTCCCATTGAGGGAATTTTTCTTTCCCTCTTCTGTGATATTTTTTCCACTCTCCAAAACTAGATTCAGCCTCAAAGTGCTCAGTTCATTAACTACTCTGCCAGCCCAGGAACCATGTTAAAGACATGGATACATGGACAAGTTCTTTCTATTCCCTGCATGTAAGAATGTACCTTCTCTCTATTTCATTTATAGGTTCCTTTCTGCCTCCAAATTAAAATAGTCTTCCAGTTGTGGAGGCACCAGACTCCAGAGACAAAAGGCAGTGAAGAGAAAGCAGTGATTGCAAACTTAATTCCCTGCAGTGCCTCTCAGATATTCAGAAGCCTGTGGTAACCTGACCCCAGCGGGAGACAGCAGAACAGAGTATTTATGGAGAGAAAGCCGAAGGTGAAAAGGCTCCCCTTCAACTGTGTTAGCTTAGCCGGAAGCTAGACAAGACAGACTCAGAGCCCATCCCAAATTAACCAGCACATTCCCACACCTCTTCTGCCCTGCTGTGTTCCTCTTTGTCAGAGAGATAAACTGGATTTCCTCATCCCATTAATGCAATGTGAAGAACTGAAAGGGAGTAATTTAAAACAAGCAGCAAAGATACTAAAGAAAGCTGTCCGAATGCATCAATCTGGCTATTCTCTCTTTTTGTCTTCACAAAGTTCTTCTTCACTTCCCAGAATTCAGGTGGAATTGCAGGAACAAACAAATGGCTGCCAGTAATAGTCTGAGGTCACTTGCTTCTTGTCACAGTTAAGTCACGACAGAGCTAAGATTTAGTTCAGGGCTAGAGATTTTTACACACATATATTCTTCTTTAAAATGGTTCTCTTTTCATTTCAATGCTCTGCTGGCAAGAGTTCCCAGGAGAACACATTTCCAGAAGGCAACTTGGCAGTTAATATCAAAAGCCTTAAATGACATATCCTTTGACCTAGCAATTATGCTATTAAAATCACTTTATCATTTGCCATCAGTATGAGTTATACTACCAAAAAATTGGAAACAATTTGGTATGAACTGGTTTGTGTTTGTCTCATATCCATATGCTGAAGCTCTAACCTGGAATGTGGCATACAATGTGATGTATTTGGAGCTAATGCCATTAAGGAGGTAATGTGGGCTAAAGCCATTAGAGTGGGACCCTAATCCTATGTGAGTGGTGTCTTTTAAGAAGAAGAAGGGACAAAGAGGAAAGGCCATGAGAAGACACTCTCAGAAGGCAAGGATTCTGCCATCAAATTGCCTTGGTTTTAGTCTTAGCTCCCTGAATTAGCTGTGTGGCTCTGGGTAAGTTACTTAGCCTCTCTGTGCTTCAGAGTCTTTTGACTTCAACGTTGCCTTTAATCACTGCCTCATTTATATTCTGACCTTGCCAGCAACACCTGTTGAGAAAGATGTTTCTCAATGCTGCCTGCACCTACTTATTACATACCTTCTCCTTAACCAGCTGTAGAATGGATTCCAATTCCATCACTCTCCTGGGCAGATGCTTTACCATCTGAGCCACCCAGGCGCCCGCAAGAATTAAACAATTTAAATAATTGTTGTCAGTAATGGAAAGACTTAGTAATTGCTAAAATGCAAATGACAGTTAATTTAGGAAAAGCTAAAAAAGGGCAACCCTGGGGCGCCTGGGTGGCTCAGTGGGTTAAAGCCTCTGCCTTTGGCTTAGGACATGATTCCAGGGACCTGGGATCAAGTCCCACATTGGGCTCCCTGTTCAGCGAGCTGGCTTCTCCCTCTCCCTCCGCTGTTCCCCCTGCTTGTGCGCTCTCAGTCTGTCAAATAAATAAATAAAATATTTTTTAAAAAATTACTTAATTGTTGCACTGCCATGTACTTTTCTTTCTTTCTTTTTGTTTAAGATTTTATTTATTTATTTATTTATTTGACAGACAGAGATCACAAGTAGGTAGAGAGGCAGGCAGAGATAAAGAGGGGAATGCAGGCTCCCCGCCGAGCAGAGAGTCCAATGTCGGGCTCAATCCCAGGACCCTGGGATCATGACCTGAGCCGAAGGCAGAGGCTTTAACCCACTGAGCTACCCAGGCGCCCCTGCCATGTACTTTTCTATAACTGTTTTGATATGGCTGTAGATTTGAGAAATAGTGGACATTATTTTGATTACCACAGTATTTCTGTGTTCTCATAATTGGTCTAGTAGCATTTTAATTGGACGAATCAAACTTCAGGGACTCATCTGCTGAATCTTTAGTAAACTGTTCGTTCCTCCTTCTGACTATTTTACCTAAAATAAAGTCTGTGATGAATAACATTTTAAAAAAATCTTTTTTAAGAGAGAGAGCTCATGAGTAAGGAGAGAGGGAGAAGGGTAGAGAGAATCTTAAGTAGGCTCCACACTCAGCACAGACCCTGAGTTCATAACTTGAGCTGAAATCCAGATTCGATGTTTAACTGCCTGAGCCATCCAGGGTGGCCCCGAATAACATTTAAGTAGATAAATTAGTCCTTAAAATTAAGTAACACATGATACAGCTCATGTATGTATATACAGATATGTATATGTAAACTTTTATACTAATTTATATATATAAATCAAATATATATATGTCAAAATCATATCTATTTATCAAAAATCATCAGAATGCTTTTCAAAATGGTATGGATGGATACTAGGCAACATCAATGATGATGCATTATCATCCCAGGATTTTTAAAAATTGCTACCAGCAAAAAATAATGTATGTTGAGTTCTTACTACTTGGTAGACACTTTGCTAAATGTTCACACGCCTTATCTCATTTCATTATGACAGTTGTCTTGGGAGGTAGATATTATAGATATTATTACTCATGTCATTAAAAAAGAAACTGTGTCCAGAGAGTACATAACTAGATTACAGAACTAGGCCCAGATTAAGTGGCAAGGGCTGGATTCATACCCAGGCCCATCTGACATCAGAGCCCCTGGGATACTATACCTGACATGGTTGATTTCAGTAGTTTTCTTGTCTTGTGAAAACTATAATTTTTCAAAGGTCTTCTTCAGTTTTTTATAAATGTCTAAGAAAAGTTCAATCTTGTGGATAGGTAGAGTAAGATGTCTCCCTAATGCCACATCACAGCCTCTGCTCTGCTATCAAAATCAGGAACCAAGGCAATGACTTCATTTATGAGGAGTTTCCCTACTCTGAATAGTCCACTCCACTAGAGAAGAGATTTGTGGAAAATTGGTATTCTTTATCCCAGTGGCTACTTCTGTCCTTTATCCCTTAGGTTCTTCATTTTTGGTAGTAATATTTTTTGTGAATGGAATGGGTCTTACCTGGGTGTAATCACTGTACACAGTATATAGGCTGACCTTGACCCAGCGCTGTGACCCTGTTTCCTTCATGCCTTCAAGTCCTGATAAATAAATTAGCTTCTTTTATGATTAGCAGTTGTAATTCACAGGAACTCTCTTTTTTTTTTTCTTTACAAAAACCAGTTTTCTTAATAAAAATAAATAAATTAGAGCATTTATGTCAAATTCTGCTAGTTTCTTCCTCATGTTCATTGAACATAGCTAAAATTGGGTATGAGAGTATTTACTGGGTACATACTATAAATGTGACAGTGTCTAGCACAGTTTGCTGAACACACGAAGCACTGTCATTATTCCTCTTCCTTGGTCTTCCTTCTTCTGCTTCCCTACCCTGTGCCTTTGTGGTGTTTTGTTCACTGTTCCTCACCTGTGTTAACAGATGGCAAAATCTGGACATAGCAGCCATCACATGGGAAGGGTAGAGCACTAATTGTTTATGTTGACAAGTCCTACTGCAGGACAAATGTGTGCAGCCCTGGGCTGCTTTGGTGACTTCAGATGACAGCGGGTGCCTATCCACCCTCCTTGTCGCCTCTCCGTCTCTGATCTCCCTTTACCTGCCCCCAGCCTCCATTCAGGGGCGAAGAGTTCCCACAAGCAACTGCCTTAAAGAGATTTATTAGGTCTTGTTTGTAAAGCTTTTTCAAATCCTCAAACAAAAAGAAATATAAATACAACATATCATGTTGGACAAGTTTTTTTGTTTCATAACCATGAGAACTTTTCATGAACAGAGCCTTTCTGAATAGCTCAGAAGATAAAGTATGCAGTGATTCTAAAGCTAAGTGATTAGAATGTTCTAATCTCTGCACGTACCAGGGTAAGGGGTGAGGGCAAGAGCCTCCTTGTTGTTTTTTTTTTTTTCGACCTTTAATGACAAATGATTTCTCCTGTAAAGACAACACAAATGCAAATTGTCTTCTATAGCACTCTTATATAATATGCTTTAAAAAATAATTCTTTCAAAGCATTGTACTTCCATTTAATACCCTGTTGTTGAAACACTAGTAATCACAGTGACTGTTCCTTTTTAAAAAACATTTAAATATTCGTAATGGACCCTTCCCTTTGCAGTGATAGATTCATCTGTTTATGATACTTTCATATAGACGTTTGTAGGTAACCTGTGTTCTTTTTTGTTAAAATAGTATAAAGTATATATGCACATGTAGATTCATTAAATGAGCTAAATTCTCTCTGTAGGTTTCCAATCGGAATTGGTTCAATACACTGATACAGGGGTATCAGATTTGCCAGCTCAGATCTGCTGGCTCAGATCCACCAGGCATTAAATGCTTGTAAATGGACTAGTTATAAAAAGAAAAGCTACTCGGGCTTGGTTAATTTCAAACAATTAACAAAAACAGATTACAGAGGCACTGGGAAGACTCATGTTATTGTCAGGTTAAACCTTACTGGGAACATCCATGTATGAGTATAGCTGCTGGTATTCCTAGTGTGTCTTAACGTCCTCTTTTTCCTCTCATTGTCACACGTTGCCTGGGTGCAGATGATCTCCCCCTTTTTATGGCTCCTAAATCTATATTTTCAAGAAAAGTTTTTATATTACCAATTATTTCTTTGACTTGTCAGCTTGAAAGTCCATGGACCTGCCCCATATGTTCCAAATTCCACATCAACACCTAACCAGTTATTCAAGCCAGAATCCCTAGTGTTCCCCATGGTACCTCCCTTTCATCCCTCCCATCAGCCATTCTGAAATCATGTTTATTCTCCCTCTGCAACATCTTTATACACCCTTGTCTTTTTCTTTATCATCACTGCCAGTACCTGAGTTTAGACCATCATCTTCTTTTATCTGGATTATTTCAGTAACCTTTTAATAGTTTTTCTAGCATTTGGCTTCTCCAAAGCTACTTCAGAGCTCCTGGGTTTATCTAATGAGCTCATTCTTGGTCACATTATTGTGGTTCTTTCATGCATCCAGGGTCCTCGCTTGCCTATCTAGTAAAGCTCCAACTCTGTAGTCTTAAAGTCTGGACCAAGTTTGTAAGCCTTACATTGAAATTTTCCCAGCTGCTCCTTACCTGCACCTCCTACCCCAATACACGTGAATGCAAACTATTTTCTACTTATAATGGACTAATTGCTGATCCTCGGACAATTTTATTTTTTGTCTACATGCTGCTTATTCGGCCTGGTGATAGAGTATAATGTCCAAAAGCCCAGGCTTTCAAGTCATATGGACATGAAATAGTCTACACGTTTTGTCAACAACTATCTGTGAGGCCCTGGCTACATTATTTTACCTTTCTGGACCTCAGTTTCTTAACCTGAAAAATGGGAATATAAAACCAGCTTAATTTATTGGATAGTTGTGAAGAATGAGGTGTAAGTGCTCAGTACAAACACCTAACTCATGGTAATCTTTGACAGCTCTTGCTTGTATTACCCAGAATGCACCTGGGTAACTGCCAGTCAACCTTAAAGCTAGAGCTAAGTTGTAACCTTTTCTATGTAGCTTCCCTTGACCTAGACTTCTCCCAACTCCACCCCATGAAGACATTATTAATCATCCTTTTATTTAAGTTTCCAGTGCATTTTGTAATCCTATTATACATATGTCTTAATCTATTATTATTTATGAGTCTGTTTCCAGAACCCACTGGAACATGAGTACTTGTTGGCAGGGGCAATGGCTTGTTCATTTTGTATCCTGGGACCTACCACAGATCCTGGCATATAATTGGTATTCAGTAATTGTTCACCAAACTGAGTTTGTTAGATATTTTAAATATCTTATTTCCCTCCTTGCTACACTATTGTAGAGGTGGTTGTGCTAAAATTGAAATGATAAGCCCATGATGGCATTTTTTAATCTCCTACTTTATCAACATGATATCCAGTGTCCAAAAACCAGACTTAGTAACAAGAAAAAAAAGGAAGCATTTGGTATCTCTAGTTCTAAGATTGCAGGGCTTGTTGGCACAGTGAGGTCAGCATTGTTGCATCAGCGCATCAGGAGGACTGCATGAATTCATTAGCCACTTGCACAATATGATTTGGGCTTTCACTCTAGTCATCAGGCAGATGTTCAAACACCAGAGAATGGCTACAGTGTTCCAGACACAAAAAGCAAGTGCCTAGTGCAACTCTTAGCTATTATAAGAAGCATCTTCAACAAAAAATACATTTGGCTGAGCACACAGGGACAGTGTGTTAACACCAGACTCACCAATAATATTTACCAAAGAGTATATGAGCTTTTTCTCCACCAGAGAGTGCATAAAGGAAAGTGTAAGGGGTGTCTGCTAGGACCGGATTTTTTAATGCTTGATCTAGGACATTGTCTTTTATTTTTTTCCTTTAACTGAGAGATTTTACATTTATAAAATAAACTGGGCTTCCAGCTTCTCTTGGAAGATCAGACCTGGCAATATTGGGTGTCTGCTTTTTCAAAGAGCAAGTCTTGATGGACGCTAATAAGCAGTTGGATGGATGGCATAAGGAAGGATGTCATTGTAGTAGTTCCCATTATTCAATATATGGTTCCTCTCACCCATTTTTACCCCCTAACTCAACTCTGTAGTGCGGGCATTCATATTTGTGAACCCTTGCTCTAAGTCTCAGTTTCTAATTCTGTAGAATTGGTGTATCAGCAACTAGCTTGTGGGATTTTTTTTTTTTTAAGATTTAATTTATTTATTAGAGAGAGAACACGAGCAGTGGGGAGAGGCAGAGGGAGAAGGAGAAGCAGACTCCCCCTGAGCAGGGAATGTGACATGGGTCTTGATCCCAGAACACTGAGGTCATGACCTGAGCCCAAGTCAGATGCTTAACTGACTGAGCCACCCAGGTGCCCATAGCTTGAGGGATTTTTTATAAAGATTACATAATGTAATTTTTGTGAAGTACTTCATCAAGTTCCTGATGTTATAGAAAGTTCTCTGTACATGGCTGCTGATTATTTTTTCAGTATACTTTGAAAACTTGTATTTATTGAGCTGCTGCTATGTGGCATCTACCAGGATAGGCATGGAGACACAATGGTGAAGAATACAGGCATGGCCCTGCATGCAGAATGTTTATAGTTTAGCATCCAAGGAAATGTCAGTTGTCATTTTCCTGGGTGTGTGACTTTTTTGTTTGTGTTATGGAACAGGGAAGGAGAAGAAGTCATTGGGTTATTTTGAGAATCACTGCACTGGATTGAAGTCCTTATAAAAAGGCATTTTTCCTTTTTGAACTGAACATTCCCCATTAGCTATTTATTCTCACCTGCCCCACAAAGCTACTCCCCATCCAGAATTCCCTAACGCAGCACATGACCATGTGGATTAAGATTAAACATCATGTTTAATCCTTTAGCAAATTCTTTCAGCTCTTCTTGCAAAGCCTGCCCTAGATCTATTTACCTGCTCACCTCTGTACTGCTCCCAAGCAGTCTGGTCCAAGCCATCCTCATCTCTGCAGTGGATGATGTGCAGACTCTAAACAGCTCCCTTCTGCTTCCACTAGACCACACTTTTTCTGTAAAGGCCTGGATAGTAAATTGATTTTAGGTGCTGTGGGTTATCCAGTCTCTGTCACAACCACTGGGTTCTGAGCTTGTACACAAAAGCAGGGATAGGCAATACTTAAGCTCCTGGGCCTGGCTCTGCCCCAGACAAACTTGATTCACCAAAACAGGCTGGAGGCTCCATTTAGCCTATGGGTAATTGTCTGTGGTTAGATTCATTTAACTTAAATCCCTGCTTTGTTTTCTCAAAACAGTAAGAATACTTCCTCAACTCTCTTGATCAAGTTCTGCCTGGCTCTTTTGATCTAGTGCCCCTTTTTACTCCAGTCAAGCCATCCTTTCCTTTGATTTTCAGACACACAAAGCTGATTCCTTCCCCAGAGCCTTGGTACCAGTTGTCCTGGATTTTCCTCACCCCATCTTAGTGTGACTGCAATTCAGACTCACTCCACATGACAACTTAAAGTCGGTCACTACTATTTTTTATGATCTTTTAAGCACTTTCATCATTGCAAAAATACCTTTTTTTATTAATTTGGTTAATTTTAATTGGTAGTCTGTATTTACATACTGGTTTGTAAGCTGCTGCAGACTGGGGTTGTGTGTATCCCCAGAGCCTTGTCCAGTACTGGACACAGAAGAGGTTTCAAAAGATACTTTTTTTTTTTTTTTTAAAGATTTTATTTATTTCTTTGAAAGACGGAGATCACAAGTAGGCAGAGAGGCAGGCAGAGAGAGAGAGAGGGAAGCAGGCTTCCTGCGGAGCAGGGAGCCCGATGCGGGGCTCGATCCCAGGACCCTGAGATCATGACCCGAGCCAAAGGCAGCAGCCCAAACCACTGAGCCACCCAGGCGCCCCTCAAAAGATACTTTTTGGAAGAATGAATGAATGAATGAATGACTGCTCTCGAACGGTGTTAAGCCCCAGTACCTCTTTAAGCCTGGAATCCTAGCAGGTCGGCAGAGCCTCATTTGTCTGTGCAGACCCTGGCTTTATTCTGCTGTCCTTGACCAACAATTACCAAGGGTGGCTAGCCTAAAAACAGAAATGTAAAATTTCTTCCAACCAGAAAGAATTTAAATTTCAGAAGGACAAAGGGTAAATCCATGTAACAAAGAGCTTATATCAGCTAAGTTTGTGCTGATTTCTGCTGTGTGACTGGTCTTTGTTTCCCTGTGGAACTTTGCCTGTGCTTAATGTCTGGAGGGAGGTACTTAGGGAAGAGATTCCTAATAAAGAGATACTTTATAAAACAAGTGTTATGTGTGGGGATGTTAATTTTTCTTTCTTTTTGTCTGAAGTGTGAAAGCTAGAAGATCCAAACGACAGCTCCCAAGTGGACTCCTTGACTCGAAAGAGACACAAAAGTCCTTTATTCAGTAAGCCATCCTGGCTCTTCATCGGAAAAATATAACCAATATTTTCATAGGAGGACAGGAAATTGTTTAATACAAATATTAGTATATGAGTCTGCTTGTGCTATCATAATGGAATACTTTCAGACTCGGTGGCTTCATCTCCCAATTCTGGAGGCCTGAGATGGGGGTACCAGCAAATTGGTCTCTGGCGGGACATTTCTTCCCAATTTATAAATGGCTGCCTCTCACTTTGTCTCACATGATTTTTTCTCCTGTTATGTGGAAAAAGACCTCTGGTGTCTTCCTCTCCATGTAAGGACACTGGTCCTATCAAACTAAGGTCCCATCCTTATGACTTCATTTAACCTTCATTACTGCTTCAAAGGCCCTGTCTCCAAATACAGTCATATTGGGGGTTAGGACTTTAACATATGAATTTTGGGAAAACACAGTTTAGTCCATAACAATCAGGAATCTTTAAAACTGTAATTTCATGTAATACAGACTTCCTTGTTGCTTAAAGGAATATATCTATACAAACATATTTGTATTTGCTGGCAATGTGAATGATACCTTCTTTGGGAAATCTTTGCTTACTCTTTTTTCTTACTGGCTCTAATACTTTTCACCCAGTCTCAGTCTAGCAACTCTTAGTAAATTAGAGATCAGAGTTTACAAATAAATGAGTACTGCAGTGAAATTCACTCTCTCAGTGAAACTGGAGAACAAAGGGAAACCCTCACTGTGGGGCCTTCATGACACATCTTAACAACACAAAGGTACCCTCTGGAGACTGTGTCCCTTGGGTTAAGAATGAAGCTGTTTACCACAAAATGGCCTGCTTTCCTGCCATTTCTCACATGTTTGGCCCTTTTAGGGCACCTTTTCCTAGAGAGTTATTTATTTTCTCTTCTCACACCTTCACTCAAGTTTATTTCATAATATGAAATTTGTGATCCTCCTCCAGGAAGAATTTTATATCTGAACAAGGGTAGTTGCTTGGATGATCAAGGAGCTATTCTTTAATTATTTGACTTTAAAAACATAGTTTTTACTTATCTCGCCAACTTTGCTGAGTGCTTATCGTGCATGGGTCACTGTGCTAAGTAACTTTCATGAATATTTTCATTTAGTAATATCAAAAACCCTAAGAAGGAGGTATTATTCTTCTATTCAAAGATAAGGAAATAATGTTTAGAATGGATAAGTAAAACAAGCAAAAATGTTAATAAGCTTGGGTCTTGATTCCAGCTCAATCCAATTTCAAGGCAATGTGAAAGTTGTCTCTCATTCATTAGTCATTCTTAGAGGAACTGGATTTGAGCCCTTTGTCATAATAATTTAAAGTGTCAGCATATATGCAAAATATTTTCTATGCAACATTTGATTCTTTATGATCCAAGTTCCAACATGAAGTTCACTTCAGTCCAAGATTTCTTAGGCTTCCACTATTTGGAAGACACTGTTCTCCAGGCAATGTGAATGGGACAGGGTCCAGCTTTTCAGGTGATTGACAAGTTGGTAGTGGTGTCAGACATGAGCACAGCTAATCAAGTGCCCAGTGACAGAGAAATACTTTCCACTAAGGGAATGGGAAGAAAGGAGAAGTAAGGGAATAATTATAGCTAAAAGTAAGGCAGAGTATCATCTCAGTAAGAGTCTAAGTTTGAGTCCTAGCTCTGTCACTTTATAAGCTGTGTGACCAAACAAATTTCTCTAAAGCACTTTCCTCTATAAAGTGAGGGTAACGATGGTCTCCAGTGAAGTCAGCTATGAAAGTTAATGAGCTAATGCACAAAGCATTGAGTAGTGTGCCTGACACATACTCCATAGTGAGTATTCAGTTAATGTCAGCAGACATGTTGTTATTGTTTAACCTCCAGTCAGGAAAACTACTAGATTGAAACCAAAGACAGCTAATCTGCCTGCATTACAGAAAAGATTGAAGTTTACCATTGACAGATTTGTGTGTACATTCTGATCTGTCACCTGTTAGCTATGTTACTTTGGGCATACTTTCAACATTAGTGAGCCTCAATTTCTTTATCTTTGAAATAGGAATAATGACAACATCTACCTTGTAGCATATTGTGAGGTATAGTAATAGCAGGCCTCAATATTTATATTGTAATTACAGTGTGCTAGGAATTGTTCCAAGGGCTTTATCATTTCACATTATCTCTATAATAATGTTTTTAGTATTAGCTCTATTATAACTATCTCCTTTTTACACATGGCAACACTGTATACACAGAAAGTAAAGAAATTCCCAAGTTGATCAGCGAACAATCTATAAAGCCAAGATTTGAACCCTGGCATTCTGCACTCTTTCACAATGTTCTACTTTTCTCATTTTTTGCTTAAGTCTATGAAACGTTTAGTAGAGTGCCTAGCATGATGAAAACATTCAGTAAATGTTCCCAGGTTTTGTTATAAATGATAATGTTTGGGAGAATGGCTCCTCCCAGGAGGTAGCATATATGAGATACACTTTGAAGAATATATGTCAGCAAGTAAACAGTTAAGCAAACCCAGGCTTTGTGGAGATTTTTGTATTTAGACATTCTAGACTGAGTAAATAGCTCATACAAAGATACAAAGGCAGGACATATATGGAGAATAGCGAGAGCTCCATTTGGTTGGAACAAAGGATGAGGGAGGAGTCTGGGACAATAAGCCTGAAAAAGATCATCTTGAGTTGAACTTTGGAGTGGTTTAAATAAAACCAAGAGATCTGATAGGGAGAGTCACTTATGATTGTGAGGAGAAAGAGACAGGTCAGTAATAACTTCCATGGCTCGTTGAAGATGGGTTGCAGGAAGCAGAGGCTGGACGAGAGGAGACAAGGGGAAGTCTACTGAATTAGTTCACGTTACATATGATAGGGTAGACCAAGTGGCCATGAGACCACATCAGAAAAAAGCTCAGCCTCTGTCTGTTTATTTACATTTTTGGTAATGACTAGTTTTTATTGCTAACATCCTCATGTTTTCAGGCCAGTTGTGTTCATTGTTGCAGTTTTTGTGTTTCAACTTGTTTAATATACCTGATTAACGGAACCTGTTGGTAGCTAGATAGAGGTGATATTTGAAATGGTTTCTCTGACAGCAGTGTTTATATAGGTCATGATTTTCAGTCTTTATCTCCAGCTGAGAAATAGGGAGAAATAGGGAGCAGTTCATTTTCCTCACTTGGTTACACAGCCTTCTCTATTTGCACCACGGCACCCCTAAAATTGATAAGGACCTTGTTTTTTATAAGAACTCGTAATGACTCTACTGGGTACAGATATGCCAGCTCTATGGTACATGGGCAAGTAAAAGGACATCTGCACATTCATGGAGTCTTTTTCACATCCTCGGAATTCAAATGCTGCCTCATTGTTAATGGACATTGAACACCTAAGACAGCTTTTTCTGCATGGAGGGTTAGCATGGGAAAAGCTATTATGAGAAAAACTCAATCTTCTGCCTTAAAGCACTAATTTATGGGCCCTGGCCCCTTCAGTGACTGCATTTTTTTATTAGCAGGATAATTGGCTTATAAATGTTTAAAGACATAGAATTCATGAAACAAGCTCTGCTGAATCAAACCAACTGACTACTGAGTTACCCATTATAAGGTCAAATACGCAAACAGCAGTAATGCTTCCAATATATGTAAGAATTCTGAGTAATAATCATTTTTACAAAAACAAAAAGTGTATATCTTTATACTAGTGAATGAATGAATAAAGATGCGTGTACAAAAATAGATCGTATAATTGGTTGATATTTAGGCAGATAATTCTGCAGTGATGGGACTAGCTAATTTTTCATGAATACTTTACATGTTTCAGGCTCTGTGATAAATGCTTTGCATATATATAATACACTTCTAAATTATATATTTTCATATCATACATTTATTGTTTTCTATATTTATATATTTTTATGTAAATAATAGTTCTTTTAAGGATTTTATTTTTATATTATTTGACAGAGAGGGGAGAGATCACAAGTAGGCAGAGAGGCAGGCAGAGAGAGAGGGAGAAGCAGGCTCCCTGCTGAGCAGAAAGCCCGATGCGGGGCTCAATCCCAGGACCCTGAGATCATAACTTGAGCCGAAGGCAGAGGCCCAACCCACTGAGCCACCCAGGTGCCCCTGTAAATAATATAAAACGTAAGAGTATCTAAAGTCTCAGATGAGCAATTGGCTTCATAAAATGATTCTTCTGACAGATTCAAGGTCTATTTCTGATTAAATCTGTTCTTATTTTTTTTTTAATTTATTTATTTGACAGACAGAAATCACAAGTAGGCAGAGAGGCAGGCAGAGAGAGATGGGGGAGCAGAGAGCCTGACACGGGGCTCGAGATCATGACCTGAGCTGAAGGCAGAGGCTCTAACCCACTGAGCCACCCAGGCGCCCCAATTCTGTTCTTTTTTTTAATCCATGGGTAGAACTTAGGTCATCAGGTTTTCTAGGGACAATTAAATAAGAAAATGCCTCTACCAGACACACCTAAATGAAAGGGTTAGGATCCTGCGTGTTAGGTTAGCTTGGATGCTCCAAACAATGCTGAGAAAGTGCATCTATTTCGTCTGGCTGGGTCTGATTAGTGCAAACGTCAACTTCTTTCTAATCATATATTTAGGTTTTCTCAACTTGCATTGTGTACCCTCAGAATTTCAAAATCTGGTGTCACTTCCCCAGAATACAGCTCTCTAGAAACCTCATCTATGTACACAACGAATAATCAGAAACTTAATTAATAACTCTAAATGTCTGTATTACTATAAGGACACGTCCTCTATTTCTATTGTATTATATGACTATATTAATACTTACCTAAATTGTGTGCACAATCTTATGGGTGATGAATCTGAAGCTCAGAGAGCTTCTGAATAGGCAAAAGAACGAAAATAAATTAACAAAATTTCAGGTTCTGAAGTTAATGTCCTGTATTTGGAATTCATAATGACATTACTCCAAGACTGTGTTTTTTATTTTTGTTTTTAAACTCAGCCATCAAAGTTGGTTCCTTAGTCTTTAAGCTCTCAGGAGAAAAGCAAAAGGACAGGTCAGAGGAGAGATTATTATTTGCAGGTTCAATAGCAGATGTGAGAAATACAATTGTTAGCAGTAAGGAAAGGGTACAAAAGGCCATAAAAATCAGACATAAGCGCTGAAACCTGTATGTCGGTCTGTAGTGATGACAGAATGATGGACATTCTTACCCTCTTGTGTGGACTCCAGGGCCACAGCAAATAAAATCACTAGTCATTACAGAGATGCAGAGACTGCAAGCCAAGACTGCTACTCTTGGTAATTTCTGTTTTAATAAAGAGTGGTCAATCAAGCAGAATGTAACAAATGAAAAAGTTTGGGGTTCTGAAAGAAGAGATCTTGAGTGGTCCAGATCATTTCAAGACAGTTTTAGTCTTCATTTTCCTGCACTGGCAAACATTTTTGCTAATATGCTGTCCTCAGGTCATTGGTGTTTATTAGTATACATCAAAGTTTCACCCCCCCCCCCCCAGGTTTGTCTGTGTTTTCCCAACAGACATGTTGTTTGGGGAGTGCCCAATGGGCCTCTAATAGGGGCTGAATGCAGACCTCATTTCCAGAGTCTCCCATTTGAACTTCGATGTCATGTCCAAGTAAGGATCTATGTACAGTCAGAGAGATACCTTGGCAGGATGGAAATACATCCATCACAAAATCTGAAAGTTTTGTCACAATGCAAGACCTTAAGGACTTCAGTGAACTCTGATTAATAAGTAAATACTGTAATTATTTTTGTAAGCAGCACAGTTATTTTTCTTTGCATCTCTTACTTTGAAATGGTATTGATGATAAATAGGTTTAAAATATATAACAAATTGTGAACAACTGTTTTGGATTCTTATTCATTTTTTAATACAGCTGGCCTTGAGAGTTTATTTATAAATATCACAGAATGTTTCATCAATGAATGTTTAAGAATCCGAGCATGTTCTTAATAATGTTATACAAAGAAAGTGTCAAGTTGGAAACTGGTGGTTCCTTATCATAAGCATAGTGTCCCTTGTCATTACAAAATATGGCTTGACAGGCTGGGCACGACTTGGTTTGCTTTGCAAGAGTAGTTGGAAAAAAATTTCGTTAGCCATCCTGAGTCTTGTTGCTATCTCCAGCTACCCTTTGGAGACAGGACAACTCTCTGTGTTGGCTTATTTGTCTTTTCTCTGTGAGACAAATGAAGCAACTTGCTAGGAAGGAAAGGAGAAAGGGATAAAGAGAGAGATAGAGAAAGAGGGAAACAGCTGGGTGCTGCGAGGAGGGATATTGAATTCAGGCTTTGATTGACCTTGGAAAAATCCTCAAAAGAGGAGCAGATTTTCAGTTCCGTTTTTTAACACTGAGCCTTTCGAGAAGAACATTACTACATGGTTAAGCACTTCAGGGGACTTACGGTAGCTCTAGAGAGTTCACAGGGCCAGAGCCAACTAGAATGTATTATCCTAGACCAAAAACAAGAGAAGGTAGACTAATCCCCTAACAGATTCCTGGCATCCATTAGGTTCTATGGAATAGTCTCAAATAAAAACTGAATAACACTAGACTGCCCGATCAGGTAATTCACTCATGGATTATTTTCTAGGATAATGGAGAGACAATATGAATAATGTACTAATTTGAGTTTCTGTCTTGCCCAACTTCAACTTCATCTAATCAGTGAACAGATGAGATTTTTAAATATCTGGGGCTCTTGGTTTCCTTTGAGATCAAAGTCTAGTGTTTGCATTTTATTGTGAGGAATACACAGATTCTAAATAGAAGAGAACGTTTCGCTCCCATATACACACCCACTTCAGCGCTGTTATTCAGGTACCGTGAGTGCTTTTTGTGCCTTTAACAGGTTAAACAGCCTCTACATAAAAGCTATTTCAAATTGAATGGATAATATAAAGTTTATTTAAACAATGTGTTTGAGAGTGTTGAAGAGTGCTGGCTTGGCTTAAATCAGACAACCTTGGCTCCAAACCTTTCATACCCCATAGCTGTGTGATACAGAGCAGGTCACCTAACCTCTCTGAGAATGTTTTCTTGTTCATAGAAAAGTAAGGGTCAATGAGTGCTTCCTTCATAATATTGGTATGAGGTTTCATGAGATGATTATCTAAGGAGTTAACATAGCAACTTATTTATCACAGTAAGAACCCAGTAAGGTCAATTATGGTTACAATTATTATCTGAAATTTTTCTCACAGAGAGAGGATTGGGATTCTGTTTGGAATTTTAGAGGGAGAGTCAAAATACAGTTCCATTTCAGGTTTTCAGTGCTGTAAGTCAACCAGCCTTGTAATATACATACTATATGCCAAGCATTGTGCTAGACGTTTTTCTAAGCCATTAATATTTACGTTTCAATAATTAATTTGTTCCTAACATAAAAATAGTGTAGGATGATAATTCAAAAAATTAAGATGGAAACACCTGGGAGAGAGGATAACAGACTTAAACACAGAACATCATTTCTTGAAGGACCGTTGAACTGAACAAATATGAGACTATGTACAGTTGCACTCATTCACTTATGCAGTAGGCATTTATTGAGCACCAACAACACACATTCTTCCCCATGCTGCATAAGTAAACCCCCATCCCTCCCCTCACCCTGCTTTACTCTTTCCACGGCATACGTAGTTTTGTTTTATAACTATGTGTCTGCCCTCACAAGACTGAAAGATCTGCACAAGCCCTGCATCATTTGTTGTTTCCTGGTGCATAGTAAATACTCAATAAGTACTTCTTTTTTTTTTTTTTTTTTTTCTTATTGGAGTGTAGCTGACATATAATAGTATATTAGTTTCAGGTGTACAACATAATGATTCAGCATTTACATACATTACTAAGTGATCATCACAATAAGTCAACCTACCATCTATCTCCATACATAGTTGTTAGAATGTTATTGACACTATTCCCTATGCTGTATATTACATTTCCATTATTTATTTATTTTATAACTGGAAGTTTGTACCTTTTAATCCCTTTCACCTATTTCACCCATCTTCCTGCCTCTCTTCCCTCTGGCAATCACCAGATTGTTCTCTGTATCTTTCATTCTGTTTCTGTCTTATTTTGTTTGTTCATTTGTTTTGTTTTTCAGATACCATATATAAGTGAAATGATATGGTGTTTGTCTTTCTCTCTCTGACTTATTTTATTAACATTTTATTTAGCTTTACTTATTTTACTTACATCCATTTGGTAGCAAATGGCCATATCTCATTCTTTTTTATGACTGGGTAGTATTTCATTATATATATGTGTGTGTGTGTTCTTTATCCATTCATCTCTTTCTTTTTTTTTTTTTTTTTAGATTTTATTTATTTATTTGACAGAGAGAGATCACAAGCAGGCAGAGAGGCAGGCAGAGAGAGAGGAGGAAGCAGGCTCCCTGCTGAGCAGAGAGCCCGGTGCGGGCCTCGATCCCAGGACCCTGAGATCATGACCTGAGCCGAAGGCAGCGGCTTAACCCACTGAGCCACCCAGGCGCCCTAGCTCACTCTAGTTTTGATTTGCATTTCCCTGGTGACTTCTATTGGTGAGCCTTTTTCATGTGTCTGTTGGGTCATCTGCATATCTTTGGAGAAATGTCTATGCAGGTCCTCTGCCCATTTTTTAATTGGATTGTTGTTGTTTATATTGAGTTGTATGAGTTCTTTATGTATTTTGAATATTAACCCTTTATCAGATATATCATTTGCAGATATTTTCTCCCATTTGGTCTCTTGCCTTTTCATTTCTTTGATGGTTTCCTTCACTGCAAAAACTCTTTAGTTTACTGTAGTCCTATTTGTTTATTTTTGCTTTTGTTGTCCTTGTCTGAGGAGGTGGATCTAAAAAAATATTGCTGGGACTGATGTCAAAGATTTTACTGCCTTTGTCTTCATCTAGGAGTTTTATGGTTTCTGTTTTGCATTTAAGCCTTTAATCCATTTTTGAGTTTATTTTTGTGTGTGATATAAGATGTGGTTCAGTTTCACTCTTTTGCTGTGTGGTTGTCCAATTTTCCCAACACCATTTATTGAGAAGACTGTCTTTTTCCCTGTGTATATTCTTGCCTCCTTTGTCATATATTAATTGGCCATAGATAGTTGGGTTTTTTTCCGGTCTCTCTGTTCTATTGATCAATGCTGTTTTTGTGCCAGTACCATACTGTTTTGACTACTGCAGCGTTGTGGTGTATTTGAAATCAAAGAGGGTGATACCTCCAGCCTTGTTCTTTTTTTCACTAGATTTCTTTGGCTGTATGGGGTCTTTTGTGATTCCTTATAAATTTGGGGGTTTTAATAAATAGTCCTTGAATAAATGAAGGAATGAATTAATTAAAATAAGTTTGCTCCTTGCCACAGAAGAGCTCAAGAATGAATCAACTTAAGAGGACAGGATCTCAGAGGGTATGATCCTGGGAGGCCAGGGTTGAGGGGGAGCTGCTCTTGGTTGCATCACATAAACAAGCATCAGGGTATAACATGCATATTTGAGCCAGTAGATCAGTATTTGCTAGCCCTCTTTTTGTGACAGCTCAGGGTGTGTTTATCTTAATAAATATGCTGTAATCCCATCAAAGGTCCACAAAAAAATACCAAAAAATGCAATACAGTAATGTATATATGTATGATCCATGTGGTTTGTGGGGAAGAGACAAGGTTAAAGATAATGCTGTATTAAAGTAACATACTGTCTGGCAGTATGGTTTGATAATGGCAAAGCTGTTGTCTTTTAATGTTGTGTGTGTGTGTGTGTGTGCATGCACATGTGTGTTCAAATGAAATCTTTTTTTTTTTTTTTTAATTTATTTGACAAAGATCACAAGTAGGCAATGAGGCCTGCAGAGGGGGAGGAGGAAGCAGGTTCCCTGCTGAGCAGAGAGCCAGATGTGGGGCTCCATCCCAGGACCCTGGGCTCATGACCTGAGCTGAAGGCAGAGGCTTTAACCCACTGAGCCACCCAGGCGCCCCTCAAATGAAATCTTGAGCTGAACCTCTTCTAATTTGATCAACATTAATACTGTTGTCACCTTGATTGTTAAGGTTAGGTGACCTGGAACAGCGAATGGAATTTATCTCAAGTGCTATTTCTTTTCAGCAGTTTTGCTGATGCTCATGCTCACATTTCATCAGGCTCAGATATTGATTGTACTATTAATTCTAAACTAGTAGTGTTAATTTAGTATTTAATTATAGCTCACAAGCTTTCCCTGAAGCTAGAAAGAAAACACTTTCTTGTGTATTGTGGAAGAAAAAATTCTTTTCCCTTATGTTAAAATCTAAAATGATTATTGCTCATCTCTATCAGTTTTCTTTGTAAGTATTTTCTTCACCAAATAATGAATATGTTACCAAATTTTATGGACAGTTAAAAAATAAAGCATAGTTTTCTTAATTTTCTGGTGGATTAATTAAGGAGATATGCAAAATTCCTTGTCTCTAGGAAAAAGTTTATATTTATATTTATAACTTTGACTTTCTTATATATTAAACAAGTTACATGGGTTCATTTTAGAAAATGTAGAAAATAAAGTAATAAAGTTCCAAGGAAGAGATATGTAATACATGCCACTCACAATTCCATTCTCTAAGAGATAGCATTTTGATATTCACATTCAAAAGCTTGAAAAGGTACACATTTTTAAAAATTATGTATCTAAGTTTTTTGCCATGTGGTTATCATCAGAATTATGTAGAATATACTCTGTGCAAATGTTTTAAATTTACATTTGGAGAAGTACTGATACCATTTTAGTATTTAGGTAAGGTAAAAAATTTTCATGTAGTGATATCCCTACACCTAAATTTAGCTCAACATCTTTGTATTTTAGTTAATTGAGTTTTTTGTTTTGTTTTGTTTGTTTTTGTTTTTGTTTGGTTTGGGGTTTTTTTTTGTTTGTTTGTTTGTTTTTTGTTTTTGTTTTTACAGTAGAATGTAGTTGTAATGTACTTCCAGACCTGAATGGACAGGGCACTGTACACTGGTCAACACCATCATAGGAAGTGCAGCCCATATGAAGAGTTAGCTCTTCATATGTAGGGTATTGTAAGGTGTTGGGTATTGTAAGGTGTTGCAGCAAAGCTCCTCATTGGGCCTTCTAGCTCTAGTGATTGATTTATGATTATATTCTTCCCACATAAAAGGAACCACAGCTCATTTGGGGGACAGTGTTCCTCACCAACCCTATAGGTGAGGATTTACACTCTTTGAGAGGGGTTGCACTAATGATAATGACCCACTTTTTTCTCCACCCTGGCTATCATTTATTGAGTACATACATAGTGCCAATCACAGTTCTAAGTTCTGCTAGTAGAGGCAGAACCTGATATTGGAGCTTTAGCTGTAGCCTGTTTATTATGCCAGGGATTCCTGGAAGATGAGAGAAGAACCTACAAGACAACAACTTGAGGATTTTTATGAGCATCCCATACTACTAAGATGTCCAGATGTTTTTGCAAATGCAAGCGTGCCGAGCATCAGTGGAGAGAGACTTGACATTGCAGAGAAGGTTTATTGAGACAACTACCAGGTTCCAGCATGGGGAAAGTTCAAAGTCAACTGGCAGAAAAAAAAAAAAAATTCATGCAAGTGGCTTATTCCTTAGAAACAAGTGTGTGATAAGACCTGCTTTTTAGAGTTGCCATGGTTGCTAGCTCCTAACCCTTGCCCTCCCCCGGCAATGTTCAGTTAGGCTTCAGGGTGCACTGACAATAAAGGGTATTTTTTATGTGCATAATGCCAGACAGTCATTCCTTAATTTTTTCTTTTTATCTGGGAGATTAATGTGTTT
Organism: Mustela nivalis; assembly: GCF_964662115.1. NCBI lineage: Eukaryota > Metazoa > Chordata > Mammalia > Carnivora > Mustelidae > Mustela > Mustela nivalis. The sequence goes on from NC_139022.1 coordinate 97,406,064, forward strand.
CTTGCATTCTGAATCTGTAATTAGGCATCAGGTCTTAGTGCTCCATGCATTTGCACCCTATATATTATTTACCTTACATAACATTGTGCTGTCTGTATATAAGCCCACCTTCTCCATGGTGGCATCTTGAGTGCGGCTCATAAAAAACCACCATATCTGGTGCCTGGTGGCTCAGTGGGTTAAGCCTCTGCCTTCGGCTCAGGTCATGATCTCAGAGTCCTGGGATCAAGCCCCACATCGGGTTCTCTGCACAGCAGGGATTCTTCTTCCCCCCTCTCTCTGCCTGCCTCTCTGCCTGCTTGTGATCTCTCTCTGTGTTACATGGAGAAATAAAAAATCTTAAAAACAAAAAACAAAAAACCACCATATAATTGTATGGAAAAGAGTCTACTGTGCAATGAAGAAGGTTTCCCAGTGTATTAAAAATTTTTTAAATTAAAAAATTCATTCCTATAGTCAGTTGTACTTTGAACAAGTAATTGATAGAACATAATCAAAATACTTTATTTTTATTTTTTATTCCTTTAAAATTTGTCTACTAGACATAGTCTTTCTATGACCCTGTACAGAAAATGGATGGGGGTTGTGGTTTTTCTGGTCAATTTCAGTTGATAGAAAGTCCTGCAATCTTCTAAAATCACAGATAATCTCATTTTAGGAATTAGGCCGTCTAGTCCCAGAGGATGATCACGACTCTGAAGTTGATTTAATGTTGGCTTTTCTCCCACCCACACTGAAGGCTAGCCTTTGCTGTGTGTGTGTGTGTGTGTGTGTGTGTGTGTGTGTGTGTGTAGGGGTGTTCTTATCTTTTTCTCACCCACCACCTCCTCTGTGGTTGGAGCTTTGGAAAATGGTCGGGCAAAGGAGGATATAGAAATTGATTTCACTTGAATTGATACTGTTTCAAAATGGTTTCTTTCTTTCTTTCTTTCTTTCTTTCTTTTTTTTTAAGGTTTTATTTATTTATTTGGCAGAGAGAGACATAGCAAGAGAGGGAACACAAGCATGGGGAGTGGGAGAGGGAGAAGCAGGCTTCCTGCCAAGCAGAGAGCTGGATCCGGGTCTCCATCCCATGACCCTAAGATCATGACCCCAAGCTGAAGGCAGACGCCCAACAGACTGAGCAGGCTTCCTGCAGAGAAGGGAGCCAGGTATGGGACTTGATCCCAGGACCCTGATATCATGACCTGAGCCGAAGGCAGACACTTAGCGACTGAGCCACCCAGGTGTCCTCAAAATGGTTTCATGCTCTCTTCTCTTACGGACTTTTTCTCTTTTTTTCCACGAGAGAAAAGATTTTAAAGCTGACTCTTCCCTTGTGGACATGTTTGAGTTTTCCTCAGAGGCTCTTATGTGGACCCTGGAACTGTTACTCTCATGAACCACCCCATCACTCCAGTACTGGTTGTCTGGGAGGACCCTCCATATGGACTCTCACAGCTGGAGTCCCATTGCTTCTTCCAGGTGGTTCTCCTGGGTATAAGTAAAAGCAATCCTTGGCCAACTTTTCCTCTCATGTGACTTAAACTTGAGTGTAAACTCACATGTTCTTTGATCTGCTATTAGAGGGAAAGCTGTTACAGCAGAAATTCTCCCCTGTTCCAAAAAGCAGCTCACCAGGCTTTGCTTCTCTCCAAATTATCTTGGTGGGAGTCAGACTCAAGTCCATTGCCTCTAAAGTTCTTGGAGACTGATATCAGGCTCTCCCAGTGGTTACCTTAAAGGCCCCAATGAGCTTCAATGGAGAGGAAGGCACTCCTTCTCTTTGGGGAGGGTTAAGGACCACATGTGACATACCATCCTCTGAAGCCTGTTCCAAAATCAGCTAGACAAAATCCTCCTTTTCTCCACCTTCAGATATTTTATATCCTACCTCTTGTTTTAACATCTTTGGGTGAAGACCTAACGGTCATAAAGGTGGTTCTCAGTACACACACACAGCCCTTAGTCTGATTGGTTTGTAGCATCTGTTATATCTTTGGACTTAGTTAAAAGATTAACATTAACGTTCTTCTACTTATGATCATCTCATGACCCCATTCAATGTTAATGGAAGTCATGGAAGGTAGCTAACGTTCTTTTTATGATGTGAAGATTAAGATTTAGAAAAGTAACTGGCTCAAGGTCACACTTCAGGTAAGTGGCAGAGCGGCAGAGCCAACGTTTGATACAAAGTCTTTTCTTATTCTAATACCCAGGCTCTTAGTCATCAACTTCATATTTACTAATATACTTACCATTATTAACCTAACAGTTCTAACACTTCTATAAAGGAAATTCAAAACTAGCACTCAGTACTAAGGAATTTCCTCTACATTGAATTTCCATACCTTGAATTTTCTTACAAAATGCACAGCTAAGTCAAGCAGAGAGAGTCGATTATCATATGGTTTCACTTATTTGTGGAGCATAACAAATAGCATGGAGGACATGGGGAGTTAGAGAGGAGAAGGGTTTGGGGGAAATTGGAAGGGGAGGTGAACCATGAGAGACTATGGACTCTGAAAAACAATGAGGGGTTTGAAGTGGCGGGGGTGGGGGAGGTTGGGGTACCAGGTGGTAGGTATTATAGAGGGTATGGATTGCATGGAGCACTGGGTGTGGTGAAAAAATAATGAATACTGTTATGTTGAAAATAAATAAAAAATAAATTTTAAAAATGCACAGCTTAAATTTTCTTGGCTTCAAGGTGTTGGTGCTTAAACATTTATATTAACATTTTGGGGAGGAAAAAGTAAATTTATATGTATGTGTTCAGTAAGACACTTGCATTAACTGAGACATGTAAGTCACTCACATTAATTAATTAAGAATTCTGGCTCCCTTTAATGAGAATGTTATTTTCCAATAGAAGAATGAACATGTTTTATATAAGAGCAGAATCTCACTATCAGTGGCTGTTGGAAACAATTCCTGTGTAATATTTTAAATAGCAAAATCTGAAAATCTGTCACAGCTTACATGCATTCTTGGTCACAAGGCACACCTTAAAGATTACAAAAGAGAATTGTGGGAATATCCTCCTCAGTGTTAACATTTCCCACCATTGAGGACTTCAATTCTAAATTTGTATCATTACCATCTCAGTTAAGGGAAATTGAATTCTCAGTGCTATTTGTTAGTGAATTCTTTATTCTTAATTTCTCCCTGTCTTTAGAAAAAAGAACTTGAGTGTCTTGGTCTAAAAAATGACAAGGCAAAAAGTTACATCCTCCTTTATTTATAGTTCTGAATTATAACACTGCAAGAGCAGAGTTACAGCAAGGCTAGAACAGGGCACACAAAAACTTAGTGATAATCATATGCTTCAGCTCCATAATTAATTTCATTAGGAGATGTTTTGACAGTAAATGGGAAGTATTTTCATTCTGAAAGATCAGGCAATACTTAAACATAAGAAATTAAAATTAAATACAGCATCCAAAGTTTCCATTACAATAAAAGTTTCTAGAAATACTCTGGCCTTTTTTTCTCTAAATTTATGTTCTTTAGTGTAGATTACTGGGCCTGACATCAGATAGTTAGTGAGTAAATACCTTACCTAAAAAGACAAAGGCTCATGCCTGTAGTAAGAGAGATAAATGAACCCTTAGCCAGTCTTACAAATCACTTATCTCGTGCAGTAATAGTGACTAGGGACACCACAAATCTCTCCCTATCAGGTGCAGTGTCTTCTAGTAAACTTATCTCTTCTCTTGGGAACTCAGTTGGAAAGTTGTAATACTCAATATTGAGTATGTGTGAAGTAGTGACCTTAAATTTTCTAGATTGCTACCAGTTACCTGAGTATTTTCAGTATTTTAAAATTGAAACAATATAAGATTCACATAAAGTATATGTGAAAGATGCCTATAAATATTCAACATCAGAAGCCTTTAAAATCCAGAGTTTTGATAAATGAATTCTAAAATACCCATTTGTAGCTAATATTTTATAAAACAAGTAGATTAATCTTCCTAGAATGTTCTTGGCAATGATTGAAATAAAATTTACTTTTAATTAATCAGGAAATTAAATGAACTAGGAAACCCAACTTTTTTTCTTCTTAGATTATTTTATTTTATTATTTTTATTTTATTACATTAGTCATATTTTTAATTTGAGTATAGTTGACACACTATGTATGTTACATTACTTTCAGGTGTACAACTTAGTTATTTGACAAGTTTGTACATTATGCTTTGTTCACCAGAAGTATAGCTACTATCTGTCCTGTTAAATCTATGTTATAATATCTTTAAAAAAATTTTTTTTATTATTTATTCAACAGAGAGATAGAGAGCACAAGTAGGCAGAGAGGCAGGCAGAGGGAGAGGGGGAAGCAGGCTCCCTACTCAGTGGAGAGCCTGATGCGGGGCTCGATCCCAGGACCCTGGGATCATGACCAGAGCCGAAGGCAGCTGCTTAACCGACTAAGCCACCCAGGCGCCCCTACGTTATAATATCTTTGACTCTATTCCTCAGCTTTCTATTCCTGTGACTTACTCATTCCATAACTGGAGTCCTATATCTCCCCTCCCTTTCTCTCATTTTGCCAAACATCATGGCTTCCCCTCTGGCAACCACCAGTTTGTTCTCTATTGATGGACAATTAGGTTGCTTGCATGTCTTGGCTTTTGTAAATAATGGTGCAGTTAACATGGGGGCATATATATCTTTTCAAATTAGTGTTTTCATTTTTCCTGCATATATACCCAATAGTGGAATTATTAGTTCATATGGTATTACTCTTTTTAATTTTTTGAGGAACCACCATACTGTTTTCCACATTCTTATTAACAGTGCACAAGGGTTCCTTTTTTTCCACATCCTCACCAACATTTGTTGTTTCTTGTCTTGATTTTACAGTCTGACAGGTGTGAGGTGATACCTCATTGTGGTTTCGATTTGCATTTCCCTGATGATTAGTGATGTTAAGCATCTTTGTGTCTGTTAATAATCTATCTTCTTTGGAAAAATGTCTATTCAGGTATTCTGCCCATTTTTTAATTGGATAGTTTGGGGTTTTTTCAATGTTGCGTTGTATAAATTCTTTATATATTTTGGATATTAACCCATTAACACATGTATCATTTGCGGATATCTTCTCCCATTCAGTAGGTTATCTTTTTTTGTGTGTGCGATGTTTTCCTTCACTGAGCAAAAGCTTTTTATTTTGATATATTCTGAATAATTTGGTTTTGTTTCCCTTGCCTTAGGAGACACTGAGAAAAATGTTGCTATGGGTGATGTCAGAGAAATTACTGCTTCTGTTCTTTTCTAGCATTTTTACAGTTTCAGGTCTCACATTTAAGGTCTTTTATCCATTTTGAGTTTATTTTTGTTTTTGGTGTTAGAAAGCAGTCAAGTTTCATTCTTTTACGTGTAGCTGTCCAGTTTCCCCTGCACCATTTATTAAAAATACTGTCTTTTCCTTCCTGTATATTCTTGCCTCTTTTGTCACAAATTAATTGACCATGTAAATGTGGGTTTGTTTTTGGGGTCTCTGTTCTGATCCATTGATCTGTGTGTCTTGAGAATTGTAGGTGAGAAACAGTTTACTATATTCCATTCTTAAGCCAAGTTACAGAATTAGTAATGGGAAAAGGACCTTTGTTTAGAGAAATTGCCTTGTTTAATCTGCCTGGAGGCTCAGAGAAGAGAAATACTTGCCTTGAGTGTAGTAAATTAGACTCCAAACTGAGACCAAAACTATCAACTCCTGACTTCTAAACCGGTACTCTTTCTGGTCCACTGTGCTGAATTCATTATTTCGTGGAATTGGTACTTAATTGAATTACTAATAGCAACGTTTGCTATAAAGCACAACAGGTAAAAACGTTTAGTACCATGACTAACTAACAGTTTTGAGATGGCCAATGATTGACTAAGGCTGAACATTAGGAAATACGAGAATTAAGTTGGTGGAAACATTTGGAAGATGATACCTATAATAATAACAAGCAACATTTGAAGTGGGCTTTATCACTTTAAAATCACTTTCATATTTGAAAGTTGTTAATTTGAGTTTTGCACCAGGCGCTTTTTTCAGACAAGGGAATTAAGACAGTTTAAAGTAATTTGGTCAAGGTTACATGGTTGAAAGAGGCAGGACTCAAACTAAGGTGCTGACCCCGGCATATGCAGATCCACAAGAATCTATTTTCAGGAGATTTCTGCTCTTACCCTCTGTGTGGAGCCTTGCAAAACTGGTAGAAAATCTGCCTGGAAGGAGGGAGTCAGCTCTCTCTCGTAGTAGAACATTTCCTCCTCATACAAGACGTCTACAAGGGCCCTCAGGGTGCGCCCTTACACCTCCTCCTTTTACACAGAGAATAAATCATGCTCTGTGTTCACACTCATTATATACAGAAAGGAGTTTATTAGCAGTTTGTTATGATCTGCATGTAGTTTGTAAATCTTGCCCCCAAATCAATTTCTGTTGTTCTTCCTGGAAAGCAATCTGTTTTGTCAATAACCTTACCCACAAAGATGCTGAAACAGCAGCAGCAAATGCAAGGATGGAAAGTTCTATCATGAATAAGCAGGAAAACAAAGGACATGGAGAGCAAAATGAGAAATACCAGCACAAAAGCATAATAATTAGAAAAGACAAAAAAGAGGTAGTACAGTAACAGCACAACTATAAAAACAGACATTTTCCTTTGTTCCTTCCTCCTTTGCCAAACACAGAGCCTGGCTTGGGCTGACAGTGCCCATTTCAGGTTTTCTATGTCTGAACTGCTCTCACAAATAAAGTGAAAGATGCTATCATGAATGAAGGGCTTTTTCCTCCTTTTTATATGCATGCATTTAATAAACATCTCTTGGTGACAACTACCTTTCAACCATTGTGCTCAACAATGGGGATGAAATGATTGATACTTTTTCTCCCCTTAAGAACCTCAGAATTTAATGGATTCAAAATATACTCACCTAGACCATGATTTAATTATGAATAATGGTTTTATATAGGTAATGTCTATCAGTTTTAAATTCAATAAGCGTCATAAAGATTTTAATTTCAGATATTTCCTTGCGGGTGCTGGGAAGATAGAAGAATTCTAATATAACACTGTAACATCATATGGCAGGATGGTGGTGGGCATTCAGAACTTCATACTGTGATAAAGAAGTATCATAGCATGAGATTAAGAGCAAATTCAAAGGTCAGAGATATCTGGGCTAAAATTTCTGATCTCATGAAAAAAGTACCAGTTATATGACACTGGGCAAGCTGTTAAACCTCTGTAAGCCTATTTCCTGACTCAAACAATAGACATGACAGTACTTACTGCATCAGGTTTGTAAGAATTTGTGACATGGTACAGGTAAGAACCTCAGCACCTAAAAAGTGTTCCATGTACATCTGTTATTATTGTAGTAGTATCCCTCATTATTATCTGAAGGATCACAATAAATAAGCCCTCTGTTTTTTCCAGTATCCACTATCAAGGCAGATAGAGAGAATTTGCCATCTTTAAATTCTAGCACACTCTACTTCTTATAAGAGATGGAGCCATCTCTTTTTCCAGTTTTGATAATAGCAGCTGTGAATAGAACCCTGGAGACCCCCCAAACACATGGCAAAGAGAAGAAAATGAAGAAATATTCCAACGAGGTAGGGGAAGGGCCCCCCTAACAGCAAAAAGTCCCAAATGAAACTGCTAATCTTTTTCATAGTTATGTTGGGTGTTATGGGAAACTCATGGAGTCACATGACCTGCTTTCTTAGATGCCATTTAATCAAAGATTTATATAGAGTCAATTACAGGCTGACAATAATTTATTAAACACGAACTGAAAACCTGTGATGATAGGAATTTGAAGATGCAAATCAGGAGTATATGTTAACCATCTTTCTTAGAACAACTACTCCAGGGACAGAGGAAGAGATCATCTCTGCAGAATATCATTTCACTTGCAAAGCTTGGCAATATGTAGTTTTAAAAGCCCATGTGTTACATGTTCCGAGATTTTCTGTAGTGATGCTTTGTATGCACAATACACTGATCCTAATTGAAATGCTGAGTAGTTTGTTTCTCCAAGGTTCAAATTCTTGATACATCTTCTGAATATCAAATACCCAGGACAATGCTGCTGCCCTGGCAGATGTGCAAATAAATGTACTCTGTCGGGTTTTTGCCGTGCTACCGAGAACAGCTCGTTTCAAAATCATCCTCAGCCCCAGATGGCTTGAAACAAAATAGTTTTGAAATATAGGTGACCTATTTTCCCAAATTATTGTTGTGATTATCATGGAGGAAAATAATCTAGATAAAAGGAAGAGGGGAGCATTGCTGTGTTCCATGGGATTCTAAACCTGAGGCATTTTCCTGGTAAACATAACCATGAATTTAAGAGACAGTGCAGAACTTCTGCAGCATTCAGCACATGATTTGAGGCTCTGTCGTTTTCACTCATGTGAAAGCCTCATCCAGAATCTCTCCAAGGAGGCCCCCTTTGTTGTCAGGTCTTGGAAGTAGGAGGCTGTGTAGAATTGTCCAGCCCTGGACACGTGTGGAGCACTAGGAATAGTGACATGAGAAGAGCAGGTGTAATCCAGTCTGTCCTGAGCAAAATGGAATCTTGCCATTGCTTTACTCAGAAGCCTAGGTTGCCTTACATCCCCCAAGGATCTCTTTCATCTTAATGATTTCTTCACAGAAAATTCCAGGCAGTATCATTTATGGTCAAACTAGATCTTTGTTGTTGTCATTGGCCTCTCCCACCTGGTCCATTTGAAGTAGAACTAGATGATTCTTGTCTCTCTGTCACATGGCCTCTATACATCCGGCCTGAGACACTCACCCTTATTCCATGCTCATTGGCTTTGTTCCAGTCTAACAAACTTGCCACAATTCTTCTCACCTCTCTGTCCGCTTGCATTCTTGATGAACCTAAAGTGACCTGAAATCACCCAGTTAAAAAACAACAACAATATGAGTGTATGGGTTGGAAATCATCCCAACGTGTCACTCTGATGAGATCGTTTATTGAGCATTTTCTGTGTGCCAGCCACAGTGCCCAGCATAATACCAAGCCCTTACATACATTATTTTTATTTAGTTTTTGTAAGCATATTTACAGGTAATATGCCTATTTCATAGATAGAATAGTGAGCTTAGAAAACATACACAACTTTTGCAGTCTTGCAGACAATAAAATGACCAAGTCCATTAAGCCAGGCACAGCTGACCTTGAATGAAGTCTGCTTCCCTAACCACCACATTCCGTTGCTTCCTCTTTAAGACAAAATCTTGCGTTTGCTCTGCCGGGAAAGATTTTCAGGGAATAAATACTTCACAGAGAAAAGCTTTTTATTTGACAGCATCTAACCTTGCTTAGCCTTTTGAAATTATAACACTTCAGAGATATCAGGCTTGGCAATTTTTCTGTCCTTCATTGTTCCCACTGTACCCAGTTTTTATCGATGATGCTTGAGCATCTTCTTCCAGTTTCCAGAGTGCTGGCTCAAGTGGCTTCATTTTATTCTCTTGAAAATGAGTAGGTGAACTAGGCAAGGATTGAATTAAGGCAAGGATGGGGAGAACCAATGTGGAGGGGTTAAATGTGTTGGACAGTGTCTTGCATCTGTGCCTAAAATTGCCGTTGGCCGATTCTTAGTTCAAGGACTTATGTGGGAGTGCACTATCTGTCTATCTGTCTATCATCTATCATCTCTCATCTGTCTGTCTAATCTGCCCCTACCTACTCTCTCTCTCTATTTATCATCTATCCATCCATCCATCTGGACAGTGATTAAAAAGGAAAAGAAAACTATTGATCCGACTCTTTTAAAAATCAGTTCAAAGGGCCCCTCCTTGGGAAGACTTCATACTGAAGGTCTGCATGGGAAGATCTTCCCCTTGTATCACCATCCCACATAATGGACCTGAGTTTGAGTTTGGGCCGAGCCCCTCATTAGCCCAGTTAATTCAAGGGATTTAGTGAATTACTCTGAACTCTCTTTCTTCTCATTACATTAAAATGATAATAGTTCTTACCTGATAGAGTTTTTAGACGGATTTAAAGATTCAAAGCCTATAATGCACTTAGCCCAATGCTTGGCACACAATAAGTACACATAGATTAGATGTTTTCCTTTTTGTTTTTTTATTGTTATTGAAGAGCAAGAAAGATATAAAAACATGTTGCTGTAGAGCACCTTGTCTCATTATACAAAGCTGCAGGTGTGATAACAAAGAAGAGGAAAGGGACATAAGTAATGGTGTTTGGCGTGTTTACCTGGGCCTTCATTTCTGATAATGTGCCACATTAATTGGTAAAAGAAAACTGCCTTGCGTTGTAAGTTCTCTAGAATGAAAAACTGAGTTGAGGTCAGGTGTCATGTATCCTCAGGACATAGCTCAGTGCTTGGTAATAGTGAGGGTTAAAAAAGGGGGGGGGGCCTTGAATTATGCATAAAGGAATAGTTTATTAAATTAAATTCTTATTTGTTTTTGTAACCCTGTTATCTTGCAGTGTGCCTGCCACAAAGTAAGTCCTCAATTAGGTTTCTGGTGAAGTGAATTGGTCTTCTTTATAACAAATAGCATATTTTAGACATTGAATTGCATTTGATTAAAACTCCTTTGGAGGCATGACTATGCCTTCCCACAGATAGTGGGAGATTATAAGATTATTTTGCCACAGTTCTCCCAGATCCATTATGTCTCTCTTTTTTAGGGTTTTGGTCCATTCATTGTATTTTTTTTTTAAGAGTTATTGTATTTCAGATTATTACCCCCAGGCTACTATGAAGAGACAACTATGTAGTGACAGCTAATAGATACAACAGAATGAGTACTTTTAAAGCTGTTTGCTATTCTTTCCTGTAATGTGTAATGATGGCTTATACAGACTGCATAATAAATGAGGCACAGGCAGAGCAATAATTACTAAAAATAACTGTCAAAAGGCATAGAAGAGTAAGAGAGAATCATCTTGTGAATATTAAGGAGGGGTATTAACTTTTTACTATATATAGATCAGTGATTACCTGTTTTTAAAAATTGTCTGTGACTGAACATCCAGCAGTGAGTGAAGAGTTCTTTTTTTTTTTTTAAACAGTGGCCAAACCTCATCCCATAGCATTGCCCACAATTAATGTTAATAATCCAAATGGGGCATTGTAATAGAATGTACCACCAAGAATGTACAAAGTCGTTGTATTAAACTCTTCCCCTACCCTGTCTGAATAATAATTTTTTTAATCATACAAAGGTTTCTTACTTTTTTATTTTATACGATCTCCATATTTTAGTTAACATATATGGGAGGCTGTGAATTTGTTGACTTTAATCATTTTCATTCTCTAAAGATGAAATCTTCTCTCATAGTGCCGAATGGAACTTTTGTTTTTTGAAGATTTATGTAAGCCTAAGAGTGGGCATTAAAATCTCAGTATTTTATACTAGTTTATAAAATATTTAGCTAGGATACTAAATACCATGTAAATCGACATATTTACAAAATACACATATATCTGGGTTTTGTTGTGTCTGGTTATGTGGGACATATGATAGTGCTTTTCTCTAGATCTGATACTAAATTGAGAGTAACAGGGCCTGAAAGGCCAAGTAGCTTAGAAAATCCAACCATACTGAAATGCAAAAGTTATGTTGTAAAATTTCCGCTATTAAATAAAATGGAATTCCTACTATTTCCTTTATATTCAATACCATACTAATAATTTGTGGTTACATTTTTCAAAATTCAAAATGTAATTAATCACACACTGTTTTTCCTGTCCCAGAAGTGTTTTTCTCATGCTGTGTAACTGTAATCATTGTGAAAGTCGGGCTATCTCTCTCCTGCAGTACAACATGAAAGGGGCTGCACGTGGTAAGAAAAAGGATGGGAATGAAAAGGAACCATAGCGATTTTCTACCTAATTTTTAAAAACAGACAATTCTTTGAGAACATTAGGTATTATGGTATCAAGAGAACAGCAAATTAGTTTTGTGTTTAAGTCAGAACACCAGACTTGACATCTTTAACATGTGATGAGTTAGTTTCTTCATTTTGCTGTCAAAAACCGACCTCTGTGCCCCAGAGCCAAAATATGCAACGCAAAGAGTTTGGGTGTAAAGAGGAATGATGGCTTTATTGCTTTGTGGGGCCAAGGAAGTTGCAGCAGGCTCAGGCTTTCAAAACCTCCAAGTTTCCCCACTCCCCCTGGAAGTGGCTGGGGGACTTTAGAGGGAAATACAGGATCCAGCCGGTTTTGACAGGAATTGCGTCTGTGCTGTCAGCCTGGTTTGTCCTGTGTTTGGGGTGGTACCAGCTTCTGAAACAAAAGGCTAAGAAGGGAGGAGGGGAGGTTTACAGAAGAGAGGAAAATGGTTACTTAGTTTAAAATTGAGCTTGGCAGAAGCATTAGTGCAGGTCATTTTTATTCTTATTCAACTTTATGCTTTTTAGGAGATTTCAGTTGCACTTCTGATGTCACCCAAATATTGTCACCATCCACTACCATTGCCCCATGTTATCCTTTTCATTGGCTGTACTTCACTGGTCTTGTACTTGAAAAGTCTCGGGTCAAATACCCTTTATTCTTTAAGAAAAAAAGAAATAAGAAATTTCAGTTTATGATATTCTGGAGCCTGCTGGTGTGAATTTCTCAAAGATTTAGGAGTTTGGGGAAATCATGAAGAGGAATTTTCAGGAAACAGCCACTTCTTACATAAGGAACCTCCTGTGTTCAAAATGCATAATCAAAAACAAAGAAAAAATGAAAGGGATGGAGCTGGGGGAGAGAAGGGAAGGGAAGGGTTAAAGAGAGTAGGGAAAGGAAGAGGGGAATAACTAAAAAGAGCAAGGACACGGGCCTGAAATCTGTGATAGCACTTTATAACAGAATCCCCGAAAAAGCGCGCAGGTATTTATAAAACCGCAAGGGTGAGAATTGCAACAAGAAGCAAAAAATTTAGATTAGTCATTTGCAGCAAAGTTGGGTAGAGAGTGCAAAGAGCAATGAGTTCTTTAAAATGTTAAGGATGTGGAGGACCATTTAGAAATTATTCATTTCACTGTCTTTAGTATGTTGTACCTTTGGGCACCTGGGTGGCTCAGTCATTAAGCTTTTGCCTTGGGCTCAGGTCATAACCCTAGGGTCCTGGAATCAAGGCCTATCTTGGGCTCCCTGCTCAGTGGGGACCCTGCTTCTCCCTCTCCCACTCCCCCTGCTTGTGTTCCCTCTCTCCCTGTGTCTCTCTCTGTCAAATAAATAAACAAAATCCTTAAAAAATAATAATAATAAAATTTGTACCTTCAAATACTTTTTGTATTGAAAACTATTAATGGATACCTAGGATAACTAGGACTAATATCTGCTGACAGATATTACAGTATTCCATAATTGATCTTAAATATTTATCATTTTAAAGGTGAAACTTTCCTAAGAAGTCCTAGCCCTGGGAAAAATAAGGAAGGTAACACCCCATTCCCTCCTAAACTTGAGTATGGAAGAAATAGGATTAAAAAACAATAATGTCATTAGATGGTTTGAAGGGGCCATCTTTTTTTTTTTTTTTTAAGATTTTATTTATTCATTTTAAAGATTTTACTTATTTATTTGTCACAGAGAGATATCACAAGGATGCAGAGAGGCAGAGAGAGAGAGGGAGAAGCAGGGCTTTCCGCCAAACAGAGAGCCCGATGCGGGGCTCAATGCCAGGACCCTGAGATCATGACCTGAGTTGAAAGCAGAGGCTCAACCCACTGAGCCACCCAGGCGCCCCAAGGATTTTATTTATTTATTTTTTTAAGTAATTTCTATACCCAGCTTGGGCTTGAAATCATGAACCCGAAATCAGGAATCACAATCTCCACGGACTGAGCCAGCCAGGCACTCACTGCTTGAAATGGCCATCTTTTACTCAGAGAGGAGTGTTTAAAAAAAGCAAACCAAAAATTCCCACTATGATTATGGATTTTTCCACATTGATTTATAACTTGGTCAACTTAGCTTTATGTTTTTTGAGGCTATGTTAGTAGATACTTCACATTTAGAATTTTTATATCTTTCTGGGAAAATTGAATTTTATCATTATGAATTTAATCTGTTTATTCCTAATAAAAATTATTTTTGTTATTAATGCAGTCATCACTTTTTTCAATTAGGTTTTTATGTTATATATAACACAATATGCATTTCTATATTTTTAACTATTTTATACTTTTGTATTTTAGCTAGGGCTCTTTAAAGAGCATGTAATTTTGGATTTTTTGCTTGTTTTTTCCCAGTGTGCCAATTTTATCATTTAACTAATGTATTTAATTTAATTTAATGTAATTTGATGAAACATAATGTAATTACTAATATTTGAATTTCTATCTATTACCTCATTATATATTTTCTGTTTGCCCCAAGAGTTCTATATTAGTTTTTTTCCTTCTCTTTCCTTAATTTCTTCAGATTAATAGGAATTTTTATTATTATCATTTTTATTGGGCATCTGGGTGGCTCAGTCAGTTAGGCATCTGCCTTCAGCTTACATCATGATCCCAGGTTCTGGGATCAAGTCCCACATCGGGCTCTCTGCTGAGTGGGAATCTGCTTCTCCCTCTCTCCCTGCTCCTGCCCATGCCCATGCTCTCTCATACTTTCTCAAATAAATTGATAAAATCTTTAAAAAAATAAAAATAAATAGGTTTAGTTATTTACTTTAGAGAGAGAGTGTATGAATGGGGAGAGGGTAGAGGAGTAAGGGGAGAGGTAGACCAGCAGACTCCCCACTGAGTGGGGGAAACCTCAACATGGAGCTCCATCCCAGGACCCCGAACATGACCTCAGCCAAAATCAAGAGTTGGATCCAACTGACTGATCCACCCAGGCATTTCAGTAGGAAATTTTTACAATCATTTAATTGCTTCCCTCTGTAAATTTAGCAGTTATAAAGTCTTTATTCTATTCTTTTCATGCTAATCTGGTCACTGTAACATAGTCTAGAGTTCTCAAAGCCTGATTTTAATCCACCTATCTTCCTCCTAGTCCTTAAAACGTTATGTATCCCTTTGGGATTCTAGAACTGTGTGCTTTTATTTTTGTGAATAATTTTGTGAAAAATGTTTTTTTCTATTCTATTTTTTTTTTAATTACTGTGTTTAGAATTATTATCCCTGGGCTATTATGAAAAGACAAACTATGTAGTGATAGCTAATAGATATAACAGAATAGGTACTTCTTAAGCCATGTGCTGTTCTTTCCTGTAATGTGTAATGATGGCTCACACAGACTCCATAAATATTCCCAAGAAATATTCAAATTTTAAAGTTAGTCTGTGTTCATTTAGATTTGCCCAGATTTTTTTTTAGATTTAATTAATTAATTAATTAATTAATTAATTTGACAGAGAGAGAGATCACAAGTAGGCAGAGAGAGAGGGGCTCCCCACCAAGCAGAGAGCCCGATGCGGGGCTCAATCCCAGGACCCTGAGATCATGACCCCAGCTGAAGGCAGAGTCTTAACCCACTGAGCCACGCAGGCGCCCCTAGATTTGCCCAGATTTTTGTCACTTTCCTGTTCCTTATTTCTCCTTTGTATCATTTTCTTTCTGCCCAAAGAATACTCTTTAGAATTTTCATTAAGGTCCATCTGAAATGTCTTTATTTTACATTCATTCTTAAAGGATATTTTTAGTAGATACTGGATTCTCATTTGGCAGTTACTTTCTTTTGACAGACTGAAAGTATCATTCCACTCTCTTCTGTAGTCTGGCTATCTATTCTGCTCTGATAGCTCTTAAGATTTTCCCTTTGTCTTTGATTCCTGCTGGTATTTAATGGACTTCTTGAATACATGGATTGGCATGCTTCATCAATTCCAGGAAAAATTTAGCCATTATGTCTTTAAACACTGCCTCTGTCCCCTTCTGTCTCTTGGATCTCTCTGTGGCTCCACTGAACATACACGAGACTTAAGTGCAGAATCCTCAATATCTTCTCCTCCATCTTATATAATTTTCCATGTCTTGATCTCTCCATGGTTGACCTGTCTTTCATTCACTGATTCTCTCTTCTATTGCTCCTAGACTGCCAGTGAACTCATCTATTGATTTCTTAATTTGGGTTGTTGTTCATTCTCAGTTCTATAATGTCTTTTCTTTGTTACTCTTTATATTATAAGGTTGCCTTTCAAAAATTCAAGCTCAATTTTTATCTCCTAGTTGTTTTATGGGACCTTACTGGTGATTACAGTAGTTGACGACTTTGCTTCTGTTGTCTCTTGGTTCTGTTGGTTTCTCACAAATGCAATCTTTTTTCCTCATGTCACCTTTGAATGTGTGCTGAGCATAGTATTTCAATAATTGTTAGTAGAAATCATTTGAGCGTTCCACGTCAATTTTCTTTTGCTTTTCCCAGTCTTCCGTGAGTAATAGCAGTCTGGGATTTACCTTAATGTAAGTTTGGAGTTTGAGATTTTCTGGGTTATGTAGATGACTCACAGCCAGCCGGGAGTCTTTATGAATATTCATTACCTTTACTTCATCTTTTCTTTAAAAGAAAAGCAGCACTGCAAGGTGCCAGGCCAAAGCAAGGACGGTTTACCCAGATCCCAGCTTTTTCCTCTCTAGTCTGATTAGTCTATCAAAAACTCACTTCAGACTCTTGACCAACTTTTCTGGATTAGCAAATACCATCAAACCAGCTCTTGACTGCTCTGTGTTCTTGACTCTGGGTTTCTATTTCTCCCCAAATCTCAGCCCAGGAATTCTTTACAATTCTTGTTTGTTCTTTAGTGCTTTTTAAAACTTGGAATTTTTTCCCCAGACTTTTAAGTTGTCTTTGTTGATTGAGGGCTGGTAAGAATTATCTGGTCTGCCATTAATTAATGAGAATCGCCAATGTATTTAAGCATTTACTGTTTTTTCTACTGTTAATTTCTTTGTAACTAGAACAGGGATTACCTACTTCTTCAGACTGTTCCAAGTAAATTGATGATGCATGCAGAGCCCTGAGAATAGTATCTGGTCTTAGTGAATGTTCAGTGTTTATAAATACAGATACTGTTTTTTCTAAAATTATTGCTGTTTGTTAAAAATACTTCCTAAAAAATGGGGTTGCTTGGGTGCCTCAGTTGGTTAGGCATCCAACTCTTGATGTCAGCTTAGGTCTTGATCTCAGGGTCATGAAATTGAGCCCCCCAACCCCTTGGGCCCGCCCTGTGGGGAGTCTGCTTCAGATTCTCTCTCTCCCTGTCCCTCAGCCCCTCCACCCATTTGTGTGCTCTCTTTCTCTCAAATAAATAAATCTTTAAAATGATGACCAAAAAAAAATGTTCACACTTGCAAAAAGGTTTAATTTGTGAACTATCAAAAAAGTTAAATGTTGGGGCACCTGGGTGGCTCAGTGGGTTAAGCCGCTGCCTTCGGCTCAGCTCATGATCTCAGGGTCCTGGGATCGAGTCCCACATTGGGCTCTCTGCTGAGCAGGGAGCCTGCTTCCTTCTCTCACTCTCTATCTGCCTGCCTCTCTGCCTACTTGTGATCTCTGTCTGTCAAATAAATAAAATCTTAAAAAAAAAAAAAAGTTAAATGTTAAGTAATTTTGTATTAGTATAATAAAGGTATGCTAATTTTATAGTCCTTAAAAGTGAAAACAAATCTGAGTCAACTGCATTCTATCATTCCTGGCTAGAAATATTTTAAATATAAAATGTCACACATTTATACAATATATTATCAATATTCAGGATGGTATGGTTTCTTTTTGGAGCTGTCCACTTTTGATAGTTCCCTATACTTCATTTTTCTGCCCTCCTTGTACACATATTTCTGATATGTGTTTATGGGTTTATGATCTCAGCATAATAAAGAGCATTTATTTCAACATTCAGAATTCTCAGAAAGGTTACTGCTTAAGCTTTTATTTGAGAAAGAAAATGGGAAGTGTCTATGTTTGAAGCTGAAATGTGTGTCCTTCCATTTTTGCTTTTCAACATTCATAGACGTTGCCATTATTTCCGTCAGAGTGGAAGGGGTGGGTGCTAGGTGCTGTGTGGTTATGGTGTCTAAATTAAGATGGATGAGAGAGCAACCAAGTGAAACATCCAATTCCTAGTTTTAAAATGTCTCCTCCCCCCTCCACTAACTGGTATCGGCAAAGCAATTTTATGATGCAAGAAAGCCACACAAAGAAATGTGTGTGAAGCCTGTGTAAGCATTATTAGTGGAAAGACTTTTAAATGTTACCCATCCTGCATATTCCTACTGTTACCACTGATTCATATGCTTTCATAAGGGACTATATACAAAATATGATCTTTTTCATGCCAAATTAAAAAGAAAGAGAAACTTAAGACTATAAAATGATGGATAAAAAGGCAAATAATCTTGTCATTTAACAGATGCAGAAACTGAGACATAGGGTACATAAATTGCTTTATCACAAATAAACCTGACCAGATCCCTTCCCAGAGCTGAGAGCAAACCCAGTGGGAATCTTGATCCTATGGACTTTCTAGTTATTTCCTGGAGTAGCTGCAAATCATGACTTCTGCAGATAAGTGTGGAGTGTAGCCAAAAAGGTCAGCCCAGAACAGGAGGAGAGTTTCAGACACAGGACTAATAGTAGATACAGAGTTGAAGAGCTGAGACAAAGCCAAAGATCAGATCAGAGAGGCTTCGAATCAGAAAACAACATTCCAAGTGAAAACATGACATACACTTTTTAAAATATAAATAATGGATAAAGCAAGGTTCCTTGTAGAATGTTCTAAATGGCATAAAGTCTGTGCAACTAGCTTAAAGTTGTATGTCTGGAAAAGATCTCTTTATGAACACCTTAAAGTCTGTCATTTCATAAGAATTTACTGTGTTACACACTATAATTTACATTCATTGTTTTATTTAATTTTCTAAAATACTCATGAGGTCAGTGATAGTACTATTCCACTTTTATCTAAGAGGAAACCAAGGCTTAATAAAATTAAGTTTCCCTCATTTCCCACAACATCTGTCTCTAAACTGTCTTCATTGTCACTAGTATGTCACCCTGCTTCTGTGTTCCTTAACATTTGTTTCTCCTGCCTGATTGAAAAGTCCAGGAAGGAAAAAAACCATGCCTTTTATTCAGTACTGAGTCTTCATTTCTAAGCATAGTACCCAATGCAAAAGAACTACTTGTTGAATAAACTAATAAAGGAGTAACTGCATAGAATATACAATTTTGGCCTAACTCCTGTAGACCAGCAATCATCAGTCATGGTCCTGTTGTCTTTTCCATCAAGCCCATGTTCTCAGAATCCCTATGAAATATATTTTATATATTTTTAATATATTTATATATAAATATACTTCTATATATCCCTATAACTGATCCAGAAATCTGCATCAAGATATAAAATAATAGTAGTACCTTGCATTTGCATAATGTAATTAAGTTTTCAGAGCTGTATCCCATCACATCTATCATTTTATGTTTCTCTTCAGCAAAGCCTTGATGCATTTTGAATTCTTTGCACCATAATAATATATAGCTGTATACCATTAAAATATTGGTATTGAAGTAGAGAACTACAACCTTCATTTGTATGGCACTATACAAACTACTTTCACATACATTATCTTAATGAACCTCACAACAACTCTGAAAGGAGATAAAGCAAGTATTATAATCTTTATTTTACAGACCAGGAAATGGGATCTCATGGTAATTGGCTTATTTCTGAAGGTCACCCAGCTAAGTAGGTGGCAAGCTCAGACTAGATTTCTACGATTTTTTACTTCTAAGTGAAATAAGCCCATTACAAAGGATTGTATATTGTGTTTTTCACTTCTTGACACTTTGCTGTACATACAGTGCATACCTGTTGGTTTTAGGTATTTTATTTGAGTTTTCTTTTTTGATAGCTACTATATTTGTTGGAAGAGTTGATAAAATCGTGTGTCACCACAGAATGTATATATCTTTGTAATATTATAAAGCAGTGGCAATATCTTTGGAAAATTTTTTAGGGGGGCACCCGGTTGGCTCAGTTGGTTAAGCATTTAACTCTTGATTTTGCCCAGGTCATGATATTAGGGTTGTGCGTTGGAGCTCAGCATTGAGGTCCCTGCTCAGTGAGGAGTCTACTTCTCCCTCTCGTTTTGCCCCTCCCCCCGCTCAGGCTCTCACTCTCTTCCTCAAAATATATAAGTAAATCTTAAAAAAAAAATACAAATAGAACAAGAAAAGAGAGATTAACTTTTTCCCTCTGATTTAGATAGATTTCAGAATAAGGAATTAATATGTGACTTGCTCTATTATTAGTAGGCTAGACCACAGAAACTATTTAATTGCATTTTTTACATAATTTAAAGGGCATACTATATACATTAGTATATATGTGTATATTTATTTATTTATTTTTATTTTTTTATAAAGATTATATATGTGTATATTTAAATAGAGATGCTTATATAGACCCATGTGCATATGCATAGAAATAATTACATGTATGTAATTTTAGGCTTGGGTGCGTATACAAATAATTATAGATGTTTACATAAACATTTTAAGGGAACATGTGCATGTATATTTCCTTTTTTGTATACAATTAAATTTTTTCCAGTTTTATTTGAAATATAATTGACATATTACATTGTATTAGTTTTACATGTACAACATAATGGTTTGATATATGTATATATAGCAAAATGATTAACACAATGACTTAGTTAACATTTGTCACCATATATAGTGACAGTTTTTCTTTTTTCTTTTTTTTTTTTTAAAGATTATTTATTTATTTATTTGAGAGAGAGAGTGAGAGAGAGAGAGCATGAGAGGGGAGAAGGTCAGAGGGAGAAGCAGACTCCCCATGGAGCCGGGAGCCCGATGCGGGACTCAATCCTGGGACTCCAGGATCATGACCCCAGCCGAAGGCAGTCGCCCAACGAACTGAGCTACCCAGGCGCCCCAATGACAGTTTTTCTTGATGAAAACTTAAGATCTACTCTCTTAGCAACTATCAAATATACAATACAGTATTGGTAACTGTAGTCATCATGTTGTACATTATAGCCCTAGAACTTTATTGTCTTATACCTGGAAATTTGTACCTTTTGACTACCTTCATCCATTTCCCTTATCCTCCAGTCTGCACCACCGCCAAACACAAATCTGATCTGTTTCTCTGAGTTTGTTTTTTTTAGATTCCACAATTAAGTGAGATCATACAGTATTTGTGTTTCTCTGACTTATTTACTTGTGTGTGTATCTCTTCATACACAAATACATGTAATTTCATATAGTAATTGCATAATGTACACCCCTAACATTCTCAGCCGATGTCTGAGATCTTCTCAATTCCCCTAATGTAATGAAGTTTTCTTAACACAGTTATAAAATATCATTTATTTTTTAAAAGATTTTATTTATTTATTTGACAGAAATCACAAGTAGGCAGAGGCAGGCAGAGAGAGAGGAGGAAACAGGCTCCCCGCAGAGCAGAGAGCCCGATGCAGGGCTTGATCCCAGGACCCTGGGATCATGACCTGAGCTGAAGGCAGAGGCTTTAACCCACTGAGTCACAGAGGTGCCCCATAAAATATCATTTAAACATAAGACATCTCCACAAATCTAAATTGTGTATATGATTTATTTAATAGATCTTACTTGCTGCTACAGTTAACTTCTTGATTTTTTTCAAGAACTCTTTTTTAGATACAAAGATCATTCTCAGGTCTTTCCATACCCACACCAGGGCCAATCACTAGCTATCTCAGAGGGATGATTTTCACCAGGAAGCAAAATGCGCTATTGGTGAGGTGGTGATGGTGCTTTACTTTAAGGAAAGTCAAAGTACGTGCTTCAGCTGCATGTATACTTTAGGAAAGTCACTGCATTTCTAAAGAGTAAGACTGCTTTTGGAAGTGGGCAGTTGCCTAGCCTCACTCACCAGCAGTAACCTAGGCTACACATTGGTTTCAGAGTACCCAGAGTTCAAACCTAGGAGTCCACAGGATTATACAATGACCTCATGGTGTGAACATTTGAGGTCACTCACAAATGTATTTCTTGATTAAGAAGCAATTCATTGTATTTTGGAACACTGATTTACTAACATCTTTCAGGAAAAGGAAATACGTCAGTCATAAGCAGTGTTTCAGTTTCCGGAATATTGAAGTGTGTGGGGGTCATATTAGAGTGGAAGAAACAGAGGTTAAAATAGTTGATGAAAAATAACAGGTTTAAAGAGGTGTTTACTCTGTAGATTGATGATTAAACTAATCATAATTAAACTATAAATGTTGGTAATTGTAATTCCAACGTGTTCCTCCTCCCACCTGACTAGCTGTCAGTTAAGTTGTGAAGTGTGTTGCACGTCAGAATCACCTGGGAGCTTGCTAAAAACAGAGTTTCCAAGTTCTCACTTCAGAGTTAATTCAGAATGAATAGAAATGGAGCTTAACTTTGGTAGCTTTTAACTGACTGCTAAGGTGATGCTAAATCTCTTCAAAGTTTGAGAGTCAATGTCTGAAACTCACTGCTGAGAGAAGTGTGGATCTTTCTTTGGCCCACTTTCCTTTTTTAAATTTTACTTTTATTTCCATTTGTCTTTTTTTTTTTTTTACGTTGATACTGTGCTTCTATTGTCGCTTGAACCTTAGTTTGTTAGAATTTCATCATGTGTATCCAAATGTGTATAATATTTTTATACTCAATAATTTAACACTTCCAAGAATATCTCCTAAGAAAATCTTTTAGAAAGTAACTAAATATTTGTTGGGAGTATATAATATAAATTTAAATCTCCCTTCTTTCTGACTTTTACTCTTAGGAGAAAGTACTCAGAAATCATACCCAGCTGGGGCGCCGGGGTGGTTCAGTCAGTTAAGCGTCTGTCTGCAGCTCAGGTCATGATCCCAGGGTCCTGGGATCAAGCCCCACATCAGGCTCCCTTCTCAGAGAGTAGCCTGCTTCTCCTTTTCCCTCTGTTTGCTGCTCCCCCTCTTCCTCTGCTTGTGCGCTCTCTCTCTCTCTCTCTCTCTTTTTGTCAAACAAATAAATAAAATCTTTTAAAAAGTTATTCCCAGCTAAAGCCTTTTTGTAACTGATTTTCCTCAGACTGGTCAATGTTTAGCCTACATCAAAACAGCCCTAGTTCTGTGGAAACATCAATTCAGATCATGGCTTCTTTCCCACCTCTTGTTTCAATTCCTTTTTGCTAGGAAGACTCTTTACTTGCTATTTTGAACCTTATTTATGTAGCAAACATTGACTCACCAAATTCAGTGTCACAAACCCAATGTTACATATCACATCAGCAGTCTTAGTCAAACATTTGGGGAGAATGCATGATGGAAAATGTGTATGTCTATCAAATTTGGAGTGGGATATGTCACCAGGGAGGATGTACCAATGCTAGCAAAACTGGTGGCTGCACATTGCATTTCTGTGAAGAATGGCATTGTTAAAAGTTGAATGAGAGAATCTCATGGGTGAGGGGAGAGGACCCTATCACTCTACCACAATTTGGCAGTAATCCAGTATTTCCTAAACTGTGATATTAAGTGGAACAAGGATGGACTTTTTCCTTATAATTACATATTTATTGTAGCATTTAGTAGAAAAATACTACTAACACACCAGAACTTTGGTCTTAGAAGCATGTCTGCTTAGACGAAGGCTAAAGTAGATAGACTTTAAGGAAGAAATAAGGTGATTCAAAGAAAAATTAAATAATATTATTGGTAGCATGTAACTATAGTGAAAATTGTGAGAGTCATATGAAAATGTCTGACATTTGGGAAGCAGTGTTTTTATACATCCGTCATGGACATCCAGCATCCATGGGAGCACGCGTTCATTTCTGTCCTTTCTGGGACTTTACAGCTTGGCCGCACATACCAGGCACTCAGAACAATTCCTGGCACTTAGGATTAATTACTGTGTATTAAATCGTAGCGTCTGTTTAAACTGTTCAACTTCCTGTATAAAAAAATGTTCACACGTCCTCAAAGAAAAATATGTTCACATGTCCTAGGAAGACAACACAAAGACAAACACACATAAGCTTTAGGAGCAGAAAGAACCCTGGACTGACTGTCATTCTCTGGGTTGACTATAAGCTTCTCAGTGTCTGTGTTTTGCCTTCTGACAGATGGAGGTAATAGGTAGATTGTCATTTTTAGGATAAATGGCAGAGTTTACATTAATTTCTAGTTATACTGTATGGTGCATTCTGGGTATTCAATACTATAACTGTTTGTTTGTTTGTTTTAAAAAAATGTTAAGAAAGAGAATTTTGAGTATTTATGACAGAGGATGTTAACAGACAGGTGTCATTGGGAAGAGGCACAATACAGAGGATGAGATCATGAATAGAATACCTCAGCCAGAATTCCCATCCCCATCCTTACCAGTGCCGACTGCAACGAGTTTCTGGTCAATTCTTTGTTAGAATGTACTAACTGGCCTTGAACCCATTCCTGATACTCAAGATTTAAGGAAAACAACAAGAGCCATCATCCCTTTTGAGCCTTTCTTTAGTCAGGTAGCTAAAGTGATTCATTTCTGCAAAAAAAAAATATTTCCTTATTAACACATTTTAAGACTTTTCTCTCCATTCTCTTTGTCACAGCTGCATGATACTCCACTGTACAGCTATTCCATTGTAGATACTGACATTTAAATTGTTCCCAGTCTCTTGCTGCTACAAACAATGCTATAGTGGCTAGCCTTACACAAAAGTCTTTCACACATGTGCAACTCTACCTGTAGTAGAAATTCCTAGAAGTAAAATGTCTAAGTCAAAGGGTGCATGCGTTTCCAGTTGTTAATTATGTTGCCACATAGCTGTACAGGAAGACTGTGCTAGTTTATTCTTCTACTACAGTATAGGAGAGATTCCCCACATCCATGCCAAAATGGCACTTTAAAAAGAAATTCTTTTTCTGGTATATAAACAAAAGAATTATAGCTTTAAATTGCAAGTCCTTAGTTATGCATAAGATTGAACTGCTCTCTTCTTATGCTTTGTGTTAAACTAAATGACCATCCTCCCAGCCACATTTATCCTGAAGATAGATGGTCAGAGTATTTCTGCCCTATGGACCTTAGATTTCATTAAACCCAGCTCTAACTTTGCAGGTCTGAAAGTTGAAGCCCAAAGTGGAGAGAGTTTTGCCAAGTCACAGAGCACCTCAAGCATATCTTTTACTTAACAAGTGACCATTTACTGTCTCTAAGTTAAGTGCTCTTCGAATTCCCTCTGGCTCTATTTAATAATCTACTCCTTAAGGTGCAGAAAAGATAAAGACTGTATTGGAACTCTGGGGTTCAAACCCAGCTTGAGGAAGACAAGTTTTTCCACACATTCATAATGGGCTTGTCTGATTCAAAAGGCATTTCAAGGAATCAAGTAATCAGAGGATAATTTCCTTAAGAGCAAGGAATAATCTCCCTTGAAGCACCAATGAGCAGATTCTGGAGAGATTCCGCTCATGCATCCTGGCTATAGCAGATGATGAGATAAAATTATCCTGGTTGATTTGTGTGCAGATGTTTGCCTGTACCTTGTTATTCACACTCTGCTATGCTGTGAGTGCTATTTTTCTCTCTCTGGCTTCATCCAGTACATGCTGGATCCATCAGAAAAGTGAACAAACACAGCTCTGTTGGGCCTCAGACTGCCTTTACACACAGCCATGCTGCAGCATTTTGCTTCTGAGAAGCTTCCTAACTCCACCTCGGATCCTTTCTTCAAAGTCAGAATAATTAGCCTTATCAACTACAAAAATTACTGACAGCTGAAGATCTGTACAAGTTAAGGAAGCAATACCTGTCAGACTTCACTGTTGAGTAATGGTCATGCTGATTATCAAAGAGGATTCATTGATTTTCCATGGAAAAGTGGAGAAGTTGATTGATTTTTAATAGACAATTTAGTCTTGCAGGAAAGTGGATACCCGCCTCACCCTACCCTCATTCCCCCTGGTTAGTTTTCTTCTTACGTTGCCCCACCTCTGATGTTGGAGATCCCTCTTCCTCTTTAGCACCAAAGGCCCCAGTAGGGGAAGTCAAGGAGACAAAGGGAGAACACAACACTATCTCTTCCCGAAAGAAGAAAGTATGAGAGATCTGGATTTTATCACTAGATCTACCATTAACTAGGTAGCTCTGAGACTTGAATCAAGTCAAAACATGCTCTTTTATCTTTGAACTCCTTTACTCTTGAAATTCTGAGACTGGCTCTTTTTAATGCCTTGTGAAATCCCCATTTTGTTGTAAACAAATAACATCCATTCAAATTTTTTCAAGTGTATTTGTCAGGAGTTGTTCTTTTGCAAGTGATATCAAACTGATGTAAGCAGGAAGGGTAACTTAGTATGCCATGTAAATAGAAAGTCTAAAATAGAACTATACTCAAGCATGTTTGGATTGTCAGTGTTCTTTCTTGCTGACTCTCAATCTCTTACCTTTGGGTTCTCTTGTCCTATTAGCTCTTCTTTAATTTTGCCTGGTAGCCACTACCAGATGTAGACCAACATTCCATCAACTTGAGCAAAATAATTCCATGAAAAGTTCTGGAATTGAGGGGCGCCTGGGTGGTTCAGTGGGTTAAAGCCTGAGCCTTCGGCTCAGGTCATGATCCCAGAGTCCTGGGATCAAGCCCCACATTGGGCTCTCTGCTCAGCATGGAGCCTGTTTCCTCCTCTCTTTGCCTGCCTCTCTGCTTACTTGTGATCTCTGTCTGTCAAATAAATAAATAAAATCTTTAAAAAAAAAAAAAAGTCCTGGAATTGAGTTTCACCAGACAAAATTGTGTCCATTGTAGAACCAGTTGCCAGAACCAGTTCTGGATCATGTATCAAACTTTTGCCAGGCAAGTAGGAGAGAGGTAAAGGAGGAAGCAGTTAGCTCTACTGAATTCGTATGGGGTGAGAATGGAAGAGGGATGGTTCACTGAAGGAGGGTCTGTTATTGGAAGAATGTAGAGATGATGGAAATATAAGATGAGGGGGCAATACTTTTCAGTATCATTGAAGCTTAGGCCAACAAGGCTCTCCCACTACTTTTCTCTCTGCTTTTCATCTTACTTGTACTAATTGTGAATGTAAGGAGAAGAAATTTGCATTCCATTCATCTTTAAAATATCCTGCCTCTACCACTCAGCTACAACCCAGTATCTGATGGCAGCGTGATTCATTTATTCTACTGTTCTTGAATCCAAGTCTCCTTTTTCATGTAATCCTAAAATGCCCATTCATCACTATCCAGAATCGTATTACTTCTCTGTATCTTGTGTCCCTCCTTAGAGATTTTTTCATTCATGGCATTGGTCCTTATGATATTTTGATACTAGAGTTCTGGGGAAATGAACTCCTTACTGTAGCCTACAAGGTTCTGCATATTTTCACTCCTAGCAACCACTATTTCCCTCTATCACTTTCCTCCCTTCACAGACAGTCCAACCAGTTGAATATGCTCAAATATCAAAGAAACATCCCTAAATTTCTTCCTGCTGGAATGAAGTAGTTCATAATAGTTCCATGTTCCCACTGAAAATAAGTAGAAAAGCCAAATATTATTACCCAAATTGTATTTTAAAGCCCTGTGGAGAGCTGCAGAAGCAAGGGAGACCAAATTTTAGAAAAGCGAGAAACTTTGGGAGATGATCTGAAGATCTGAAGTTGCTTTTTTTCCCCTTGGAGATTTGCTAATTCTTAGCTCTGGCTGCAGACTGAGAATTGGGGTTGGTCCTGGCTCAGAACATTTAGTAGTGACATAATAAAGGAAGTTCAAACACACAGATGAATTTCCCTCATAAGACTTGCTAAATTCTAAAATTGTCATTACTCTTCAAATATTACTTCTCTCCAGATTTGCCCATTTTCTTATCCTGGAGATACCATAAGATATATATTAAACTTTCTCACTGTGATTTGCATTTGTCTTAACATCATATACATTTTTTTCAATCTCATTTTGTTCATACTATTGAAAATTTCCTTAGCTCTGTCTTCCAGTTCACTAAATGTTTCTTCATCTGTATTTAACATGATAGTCACCAGCCATTTAATTTTCAACTATAATTATTTTTTTCCTTTCTAAATGTTAAATTACTGTTACACTTATAAAGATTCAATTTTGGTTATTTTAGAAAGTCTATTTGAATGGTTATTTTCATCATTTTGTGTATTTTATAATTAGTGCTTATATTTAAAAATCTCTTTATTTTTTAATATTTTTAACATATATAACTTATATCCTGTACCTGATGTTTTCAATATTTGAATATTTATAACTCTGGTTTTATTATCTGCTCCTTTTTCCCAGTAAAATTTTCTACCTTAGAACTTTATCTGGGAGAATTTTTTGAGCTCTGTTTTGACAGTAAAAAACCTTCTCCAAAAAGGTTTTCAGTTTGCTTCCTTCTGTTCACTTAGATCACTGGTATTTCATCCAGCATGTTTTCAACTAACATAGGTAGTATACTTTTAGGCCACACACCATCATAAAGGATGGATGACTTGTGGCAATTTCCTTGGTATTCTTCTGGTAGAGTTTGCTGATAATTAAGTTTTTGTTTTGTTAACCCAATTATATGCAGGCTCCTTCATAAAATAAAAGGCCATATTCTTGATAGACACTAGGGTTTAGTTCCTGTCCCTAGTGTTCAAGAATCATCACATTTTGACTGATGCCCCCAAGATTGAATCATCCTTGGTGCTTGTTTACATTTCTGGAATCCTATTTTTGGTCCATTATTGGTTGTTGCTCTTGTTGTTAACTGTAAATTTAGGTGTTTAGGTAGGCAAAATGTTCAAGAAAACTAGATCAGTGTATGGTTGGAAAGGAAATTCTTTTTAATTCATCTCTATTTCCCAAGCCACACAGCCTTATTCCCACCTCACATACCTTCTTTCTTCATGGTCTTACTCATATAAAAGACTCCTTCTGTAATTACTTTCTTTTTTTTTTTTTTTTTTTACTTATTATTTGTTAAAGGTTTTTATCTATTTATTTGACAGAGAGCACAAGCAGGGCAGGGTGGGAGAGGGAGAAGCAGGCTCCCTTCTGAGCAGGGAGCCTAATACAGGACTTGATCCCAGGACACTGGCATCATGACCTGTGCCTAAGGCAAATGCTTATCAGACTGAGCCACCGAGGTACCCATCTTTCTCTAATTACTTTCTCACCAATGTAGATAACTTTCAGGATCTCTTCATCCATTACCTTCTCTTATTCTAGAAATCTTTCTACATTTGTTTTCTCTATATCCACTGAGGTTAAAGCCCAATTCTATCTTGTTTAACAGTTGCAGTAATTTTCTTACTGTAGCCCATTTTGACTTACTAATGCACAACTTTGTTCATGTCACATACCTATTCAAACCATCAGCAATCCATTTGGCCTACTGAATAAGCCTTTTAGCTGGCCTAAGTTACCTTTCCAGCTCCATTTTCTCTCAGTGTCCTTTATCTACAGCATGTAATTGGTATGCCTTAGTGTTTTTCTACTATATATGTATAGTATGCACAGCTATATATATATACACACACACACACACATATATATACACATATATATGTATATGGAAAATACTAAGGCATACCTATATATTTAAATTTTTATATACAATCAGATGTTAGACTACATGGATTGTGATAAATGGAATTTGGGTCAGATAGTAAAGAGCTTTCAATGCCAGAGAAGTTTTCTTCATTCTTTAGGCCAGAGGGCATGAATGAAAGACCGTATTGTATTTATTTTTTGTATCACCACTTCGCACAATTCTAAGGAGCACACATGAATGACATCTCCCAAAATTGTGCAGTGGGTAAGTGTCAGTAAACCTCGTACCATATAAAACAATCTTAAGCATGACTGGCATTTGGTATCTGCTTACTAAATTTTGTCCAGTCTCCACTGGGATGTGTCTTAACATGATTTTTGTGTTTACCTAACCTTGTTGGATTGAAGAGAGTTAAGACAGGTAATGATCTGTAATATTGAGATCTCCCCAGAATATGGTTTTGTTTTCATCTCTCCTTTGAAATGGAAGCCATATTCTAGTATTGTATTCAGATTTTAGATACTGGATGTGCTGTGGCTTTCAAATGTATAAAAGAAATATGTATTATTCTGCATAATCTTACCATAAAAAAAGTTTTGATTTGTTTAACTTATACCTAAGTCAAGCAGGTATGCCAAACATTAGTTCTTAACTTCTATAAATCATTATATAATAAATGAATGTAAATGAGGGAGAAAAATCCCTGAGCTAGCTAGTTCTTTGATGTCCTCTCTCTCTCTGTCTCTCTGTCTGTCTGTCTGTCTCTCTCTCTCTCTCTCTCTCACACACACACACACACACACACACACACAAACATCCTGATACACCTTTGCTTCCATAACAATAGAAGAAGAAAAGAGAGAAGCAAGCCTTACTTTGCTGGTCAGAAGCTAAGGAAGAACAGAAATGTCTGGGCCAAGGGCACAAGCTAGGCCTACTTCAGTTGGAGCACTGCTATCCCTGTTAGATAATGCCATAAGAAGGAATCCTACTCATCTGGCTCTCCTTAGAGAGAAAATATGGGAACTGGTGTAGTCAAGCTGCAGACTAAGAGAAACCATCATAAATTTTACCTATGTTAAGTCTTAAGGAAGAAAGCCTTGATCCTTGAGGGTCTTCAACCTTCTAAAATGGGTGTGGAGGGAAACCAGGCAGTTGGTGCCATTTTGCTTTTACCTTTTATCCAGTCAACCAATGAATAGGCTTTTTCTTGTTTAAGCTTGTGCTGAAGAGCCCTTAATTTAGTTGGATTGGTAGCTATCTGTAAACTGCCAAATTTGGTATAAAAATCACTCCATATGAATCCTGAGAGTTTAATCTTATCATGTCTTTGATTTGGTTTGATTCTGACTTGATTGTGAATATTCATCTATAGTCTAACTTTGAGAATGAGGAGAGAAAATCCTTCTAGTCCTATGTCCCAAAATGGTCACATACAAAACAAATTGACTTGCTTGGCTATGCTTCTATTATTCTGTGCCTTCAGTTTATTCAGTCTGCAGTTTAGAACCTCAAACACGAAATTTGTCATAATTATTTTTTTTTAAGATTTTATTTATTTATTTGACAGAGAGAAATTACAAGTACACTGAGAGGCAGGCAGAGAGAGAGAGAGAGAGAGAAGGAAGCAGGCTCCCTGCTGAGCAGAGAGCCCGATGTGGGACTCGATCCCAGGACCCTGAGATCATGACCTGAGCCGAAGGCAGTGGCTTAACCCACTGAGCCACCCAGGCGCCCTGTCATAATTATTGTAACTTTTGAGTCACACATATTCATTACTTTGGTCCAAACAATAAGACATAAGGGGTGTCTTGGTGGTGCAATCGGTTAAGCGTCTGACTCTTGGTTTTGGCCCAGGTTGTGATCCCAAGGTTTGTGGGATTGAGCTCCATGTTGGGCTCCCAGCACGAATTCAGCTTAAGACTTTCTTTTTCTCTGACTGCCCCTCCAACACCCCTACTTGGTCTTTCTCTCTCAAATAAATAAATTTTTTAAAAGGGACACATGATGTAAAACTTGATTTTTATGCCTTTAAAAGCAACTTCTGTTTTCTCTGTTTTATTTTCTTCATTTGACAGTTGTTTCCATCTTTACTGTATTTTTTGTAAAGATGAACTCTGACTCTTTCAACAACAAAGAAGGAATCTGAACAACAGAAAGAGATAAGAAAAGTTTGAGAAATACACAGTATCAAAAGGAAAAGTAACACAGAGAAGGCAAAATTCAGAAAGGCAGGAGAGACCAAATTATACATCAGACTGTGAAAGCTGCAGATGGAAATCATCAGGCACAAAGATGGAGGGAGTCCAGAAGAATGACAGATAGCAGCTTTGACAAGCATAGCCTATCAATTTCACTAGACGATTAGAGGACCTGTAGGAATCTTGGGATGGCTCATTTTCCTGAATGGCCTCTGCATCTATCAGAAAGTTCTGGTCTGGGGTAATGACTGCTTGTGGTATAGATAGCCCATTGAGGAGTCCTGTTTCTATTTTCACTGCCCATCGTATGATTGTGATCCCCAAATTAGCCACAAAGACAAGATTGGAGACACCCAAAAAGATAAGGAGCTGCTAGCATTTCCCTGGAAAATGAACTTTATCTTCTCTAGCCAAAATAGAAGCTTAAAGGAATTTTTTAAAGATTTTATTTATTTATTTGACAGAGAGAGACACACAGCGAGAGAGGGAATACAAGCAGGGGGAGTGGAGAGGGAGAAGCAGGCTTCCTGCTGAGCAGGGAGCCCAATCTGGGGCTCAATCACGGGACCTTGGGATCATGACCAGAGCTGAAGGCAGACGCCCAACAGACTGAGCCACCCAGTCGCCCCTAAAGAAACTCTTTTAATCTCAGCAATTTCCCAGTGTAGGCAGTAGTGTAGCACTTGCCAGCTGACCAGTCAACATTAAATCTCAGGTTGGATGAAGGTGATTCTATCTGACACCAAGAGAAGAGCTAAGATTAAATATATTAAATAATTGTGCATAAAATCCATTAACAAGAAAGATACTGAAAATGTCAATAGTAAGAAAGTATTTCTTTGGGAAGGAGGAAACACCACAGATATGCTTAATACATTTGACTTTATACTGAAATCTGACATGTCTAATCAGAAGTTCAACCCCCAAATTAATTGGAATTCTAAGTCTTTAAACCACATAAGCCATTATACCCGTTTTTAAAAATCCTTTGAAATTATGACTTGGCAAGACTGGGACTAAAGGACAAAAACTTTAATTTAAATTACCATAAAAATAAGTCAATGCCTCCACTAAAATGGAAATAAGGCATTATAATTCCATTTTTTTGGACATTTTATTATATCCCCCCCTACTCCCTGTCACCCCCCAAAATAATTAAGCTTTCAGCATCTTCTTATTACAAAGAAAAGTGTTTTCAAAATCTCTTCACCATTCCTAACCCCACGCATCACTCACCAGCCTATTTTGTTCATCACTTTTTAATTCTGAAAGTTGAAAAAAGAAAATGATTTGTAATTTATAGTTATGACATAAATGGATGAGATTATCTCAATGACTACTCACCAAGGTCTCATCAAACGTCAGATGTCTAATAGTAATAAGAATGCTAAAATGTATTGAGTTTTACTGTGTGCCAATTACTCTTGTATGTATTTGCATATATTAGCTGATTTCATCCAAACTACAACCCTATGAGGCAAAATTAAAAGCTGGGCAGAGACAAGTTAAATAATGTGTCCAAGCCCAATGTAGTCATTGTATTTGGTTAAAGCTGGTCTTTTTGCCTGGGCTCTGACTCCAAAGCTTTTGCCCTTAAACACAGTACAACATCATTTTTTTCTGTAATTTTTAAGACATATGAGTATATTTATAAATAGCTAACTCTATAGATAGAAAAATATGTCTGATTTTTACTATTTTCATCAAATAAAAATTGTCTGCCATTTTAGATTGCATACAAAATTAATGGTACAAATAATTACTGTTGTGCTGTTTGATAAGACAAAAAGTTTCTACTTTCTCTAACTGGTAGAAAGAGATCATTTGTTTTCATTTTTCACAGTTTTACAGTGTTTATCATCAGTGTTAGAGTTGACAGTTTCCCCTGATATTAACTGTCTTGTCAATCTTTTCATTCCCCACAGATTTTTAAAAAGACAAATGTTCTGAATCTAACTTGGCACAAGCAAGAGAGAGAGACAGAGAGAGATTGAGAGAGGGAAGAGAGACAGTTCTGTGACAAAGAGAGATGGAGAGAGAGATCTTTGTTTTGCTTTCAGGTGCACGCTTCTCCCAAACCCTCAGGCCAAAATTGTAAGTGCTCTCTGCTCTCTTCTTGCATTTATCAATCTAATCATTCATTCCCTCTTTCTTTTATTTAAAAAATATTTTGTTGCAGACTGTACTGTTTTTATGATTGTCACTATAGTGAGCAATAACCCACATAATCTATTTTCACAGGGCTTCCATTTTAGTGGGGCAATAAATATTGATTTAAAAATATTAATATACTGTGATATAACGCTGTTTAGAAGAAAATAGCCAATGCTGTGAAAATGTATTGGAGAAGAACCTGGCCAGATCTGGAAAAAACAGGAAGACTTCCCAGGGCTACTGTAACAAATTACTAAAAAGTGGGTGATGAAAACAACAATGATGTATTCTTTCTCAGTTCAGGAGGCCAGAAATCTGAAACCCAGATGTCACCAGAGTTGGAGGCTCTGAGGTCTCTTCTGTGCCTTTCTCCAAGCTTCTGGTGGTTGCTGCCAATCCCTGACATTCCTTGGCTTGTCCATGCAGGACTCTGATCTCTGCTTTCTTCATCCAGGCATTGTTTCCTGTATGTGTCTGTGTGTGTGCAAATTTTCCTTTTCTTAAAAGCACACTATTCACTGGATTAAGACTCGCCCTAATCCAGTAAGACCTCCTCTTAATTGCTTACATTTGCAAAGAGCCTGTTCTCAAATAAGGTCACATTCAAAGGTACCGGGACTTTGAACTTAGCCATAATTTTTTAGGAGCACACTCAACCTACAACAGTTTCCTTGAGTCAGTTACATTTAAGCTGATGTCATTAGAATTTAAGGAAGATGTGATGTGTCAGGGAACATTCTACTTGAAAAAGGATCCAGAAACAGACACTTGTGCAGGGAAACACAGGAGCCAAAAAGCTCAGGAGTGTGCACCTGCAGGTGTGGCCAGTGGGCTCACATACAGATGTCCTCACACAAGATGTGGACAGTTGCAAACCAGGTAGTCTTCACCCTGGTTCCCAGGCTCCTTCTTTCGCATCCTCCTAATCCAGCAGCACCCTCATGTGTTCTTGAGTAGGAGGGGAAACACTCCCTTGTTCTGGGCAAGGCTACAGGAGAGAAAATCTGTGTGCCAAAACCTCCTTCAGGGACGAAGCTTGGTTTGTGGTACATGAACATGCGTTTGTAAGGAGATAAGTTAGGTTACCTCCCAGCCTTGTAGCAAGACCAGTGAGCGACTGCATGCTCTGAGCCTGTTTTCTTATCTTAACGTGGGAACACTAGGGTCTGCCTCAGTCTCATTGTGAATATCAATGAGATAAAGCATATTCAAATACCTTGTAAGCTTATAAATAAGAAGAAAGCTCTATTTTTAAGGTCTTGAGGGACCTCCATACAATTTTCACTCATATGTGGAACATAAGGAATAGTGCAGAGGACAATAAGCGAAGAGAGGGAAAACTGAAGGGGAAAAAGCAAGAGAGGGAAAAAGCAAGAGAGCAACCATATATGAGACTCTTGACTCCAGGAAGCAAACTGAGGGTTGTGGAAGAGGGGGGGTTGGGGTAACTCAGTGATGCTCAATAAAGAGGGCACGTGATGTGATGAGTGGTGGGTGCTATACTCAACTAAGGAATCTTTGAACACTACATCAAAAACTAATGATGTATCATATGTTGGCTAATTGAATTGAAATTAAATAAATAAATAGGTAGATAGATAAATAAGGAGAGAGACTATTAGGCAGCTTTAGGAATAGGGAGGACTAAAATCCTAGGTCTTTAAGCCTAGCACAGTTTCTGTGAATGCCTTCCCAGTGACAGAAGGAGCAGGACTGGGGCTTAGTAATAGCATTTCCCAATGTGTATACTGTGGAGGAGGTGAGAAGGTTAATAATAATCATAACATTTAATGTGTGTACCGTGGAAAGGGTGGGAGAGTTAATAATCATTTTAATAACTCAATTTAATACAGTGGTTTATGGGGAACAGCTAGTTTCCTCATACACAATCTCATGCAATACTTGTGCCTCCTAAATTGCTTTTTAAAATAAAACTCATGCGTTGGTGGGTTGGGAGAGTTTGTGAACACAAACCTAATCTGCTAGCACATTGGCAGAAGTGGTTGATCAAACACAGTGATCTGTGATCCGGGGAGGGGTTTGAGGCGGGGTGGACAGACAGAATGGACCATGGCACTGCTCGAGGAGATGGTGGCAGAGCCTGAGAAAGGAGGCCAGTAGGGGCTCTGGTCACATCCAAGCCCCCAGGAATGCCTTGGAAGACAGGAGAAAAACAAGAAACCCTGTACTCACCCAGAACCAACCCTGTCCTCTTTAAGGGTCTCAGCTTTTTTGGAGTAGATCAAAGTATGTAATTGTCAGAGCTGTTGCCAATGTGGGGCAGAGGGCTACCAATGGATTGTGCGGTGGCCACAAAGCCACAGAGCTGTGGATGGTTGCCCATGGACTGGCCCATGGTTGGGAAAAAAAGAATTGGAACTACATTCTCCACAGGGTTCAAATCTAAAAAGCCTTTTTGATTCCTAAACAAGGTAGTGCCTTTCACCCTATCATTTGTCATTCCAGAATATACTGTGGCTTTATATACGTACATGTGTACATAGAGATTTTGTGTGTGTGTGTGTGTGTGTGTGTATGTGTGTGTAACATCGGGCTTTTTCTCTCACTCATTATCTTGCTCTTTATTATCTGTCTAAAAGTAAAATTAGTCTCATTGATTCATTAGATTTACTTATGTATTTTTAAACTTTTGCATACTAATTTGTAGACTGGACATACCACCTTATTAAGCCAGTTATTTTTACATGGACATTACATTGTTCATAATTTTTCAGTGTTAAGAGTGTTGCACAGATATGGGCTTGCTCTTTTTGAAGTCCCTCATTATTGCCTTTTAATTTGCTGTATAATTTCTATTTCTTGCTAATTTTTTGTTTCACTCTACTAGAATATAAACCCCACAAGAGCAGGATTTCATCTATCTCCAGCTAAAACCTCACCCAGTATATTTATTGGAGGAATGCATATGGCCACACTGTGCTGCTTATAGTCAGGTATACTGTCCTCTTAATAGAGTTAAGTTTTTAAAGGGACAGGGATAGTCACCCTCTCTTTCATCTGCAGTGCCTGGCATAATGCCTTTCTTAGACTGGGAGTTTTTAATATGTTTCAAAGACAAAGAATATAGCACATTATTTAAAACTTCCTCAGGCCTCTGTGGTTTCTCATCTCAGCTTAAAAACCGATAGACCAGGTTGTAATTTTGGCCAGATGCCAATTTAAGAAGGCTTAACAGCAGCTTATATCTGATCCTTCTCACTGCCTCCACAGCTCCCACCCCTGCCTAAGCCACCACCAGCTCAAACCTGAATTTTTCCCGAGGCCTCCAAACCTGTCTCTGTGCGTCATGCATGCCACCAGTTCTGCTCTTCCTGTTGCAGTCAGTGAAATGCTAAAACCTGAGTCAGATCAGGGCATCCCCAGTGGGCCCTCATGCTGAGTAAAAGCCCAAGCTGATGTAAAGTAGCCTAAAAAGCACAGCATGGTCTGCACACACTGCCCTCCCATTCGTGTCTGCCCTCAACTTGGCTGCTCTCCTCGCTTGCTCATTCGGTCCAGCCTAGCTGGCTGCCTGCAGTTCCTGGAACTGGGATGTCCGCTCCTGCTGAGGAGCTCCTGTACTTGCTGCGCCCTCTGCCTGTAGTGCTCCCCCTCTACCCCTACACCACCCAGGCATCTGCATGCCTCCCCTCTTCCTGCCATTGGACAAATAGCACCTATTTGGTTAGACTTCCTTATCTAAAGTTATAACCCCACCTGGACACTTCCTGTCACTTCTGTGCTTTATGGTTTGTTTTTTTCCCCCATAGCACTTTGTCATCATCCAGCATAGTACTTACGTCTTTATTTATCATGCTTATTGTGTGTTTCTCCCATGTAACACAGTAGCTCCATGAGCCACACATCTATTTTATATGTTTTATTGTATTTATTCAGGGCCAAAAACAGTGATTGGCAGCAATTAAATGTTCAGACGTCAAACTGATTTTAAAGAGAGTGCTTATATGACACATGCTCTGCTAAACCCTTTACCTGTGTTATTCCATGTCGTT
The DNA here is from genome assembly GCF_964662115.1 of Mustela nivalis. Classification (NCBI taxonomy): domain Eukaryota; kingdom Metazoa; phylum Chordata; class Mammalia; order Carnivora; family Mustelidae; genus Mustela; species Mustela nivalis. The sequence continues at coordinate 97,443,921 of NC_139022.1, forward strand.
TTCACCAGCTCCCTAAGAGGGAGGTACTGTAGAGATAGAGCGAAGACAATGGGCTTTCCAGTGAAACAGCTTGGAGGATAGCCTCACTCCGTTACTTACCAGCTCTGGGCTGCAAGCCAATTGTGTGCCTTCACGAAGTCTCCGTTACCCCATCTGCATGAATACAAGGAAAATACTAATGATTCCTATTTACCACTATCGGTTATATTTTGTCAGTCTCTGTACGAAGCCCTAGATTTTCCACCACAGCCCTAGATTTAGACTTCAAATCCCATCTTACCTAGTTATCTCTCTCATGTTGATCATTTAAGACTTAATAGCTATTTTGTGTGTACTATTTTGCCAGAATAAAGTACTCCCTTGTCTTCGCCTATTTCACACAGGAAAAATGTTAACTTCTAGATTTCTTTTTTTCTTTTTTTAAGATTTTATTTATTGATTTGACAGAGATCACAAGTAGTCAGAGAGGCAGGCGGTGGGGGGGGGGGCGGGGAAGCAGGTTCCCTGCCGAGCATAGAACCCGATGCAGGGCTCGATCCTGGGACCCCGAGATCATGACCTGGGCAGAAGGCAGAGGCTTAACCCACTGAACCATCCAGGTGCTCCTGTTAACTGCTAGATTATATGTGCTGCCGAAGCGAGCACTAACTGCTAGATTATAAGTGCCCTGAAAAATGGGGTTTATCAGTGAAATGACCTAAGCAGTGAACTCAGTTGGCATTCAGAGCATAGCTAAAATAATGATACACAGCTTTGTGTTAAATCTCTGTCATGCTCTGGACAAGAAATGTGTTTAGTAGCCTCACACTTTGACTTCTCTAGAATATGACTTATTCCTGAGTCATTTGAGAGTGGAAAAGAGAATAATAAATGTGAGGGGCACCTGGGTGGCCCAGTTGGTTAAGCATCTGCCTTTGGCTCAGGTCATGATTTCAGGATCCTGGGAGCAAGTTCTGAGTCAGACGCTCTGTGCAGCGGGGAGTCTGCTTTTCACTCTCCCTCTGCCCCTCTCCCTGCTTGTTCTCTCTCCATCGCCTCTCAAATTAAAAAAAAACAAAAAAACAACTTTAAAAACTAATAAATGAGAAGAGGAAAAAATATAGATTCTCTTTCTGATGCTAAGGCAGAGACAGGTGCTGTGTAGTGGTTAAAACAAATGGTTTTCAAATCAGGCTGACCCACTTTCAAATTTTGACAGACACATCACAGGTTCTCGAGGAACAACTGACTGAACGAGTGGCTCATAGATACAAGAGCTGAGTAAAGTTGGGCAAATACTAAATTTTAATTTCTTCTCTTGTATAGTGGAAAAATGATATCTATCTTATTAATTTGTTTTTGTGAAATAATAAATGTGTAATGGTAAGTACAGTGCTTGACATACAGAAAGATTTTAAGAGTTATTATTTAACAATTTTTCACTGTACAGATCAGAATCTGGAACCCTTCATCCCAAATTGAAAGTTTTACTTGAAAAGTAAGAATTCAGATGAGCTTAATATCAGATATGAAAATGAGCCCTTTCCAAATTCCTTCTCCTTCCCCATCTTCACATCCTCCAGTTAATCAAAAGTCTCGGTACATCTGTGATTCTTACCAAATCTTATATTTATTCAGTTCTTCCTTCTTCCTTCAACCATATGACAAGTGCTCTCTCATCTTTCAAGACTCAACTCAGCCGTACCTTCTGTTAGAAGCAGCCTGAGTCCTCCCCAGGGAACTGGATCTCCTCTGTGCTCTGATAGTGTCTGCTTTGCTTCTCTGTTCCAAAACTCATCACATCTTCAGGCCTGCAGTTCTTTATTTGAATGTTGGTGTCTCCCAGTGGGGAGTTGTAGAGAGGATTCATAAATCATACATTTAGGGCTGGACTAGATGACTTTTAACACCCGCGTCAAATAAAAGATAATGCTTTTAAATAGCTTAGCACAGCGTCTAGCAGTAGTAAATAGCCAATAATAGTAATGATGATGATTAGCAGTAGCAGTAGCATTCATCTGTCACAGTATGAGGTGAGTAAGCAGATGAAGTTTAATAATTATCTATACAAATGCTATTATGATCTAGAATGTCATAAGCTAGGGCCCCAGAATTTTGGAACTGTCAAAGATTGCTTACCATCCAAAGAGGAAATTTGGCTCTCAGAATTTCCTGTAAGGTCCATGTGGAGAAAAAAATCTGAACCTTTGAAACTACTTTTCCTAGTAAGACTGTCTATAGAAGTGGTTTCAAACCTTAAATGAGCAATCGTAGTTCCTACTTTTTGTGTCAGGAAGTAATAAGTCAAAGAAAGTACTAGGGGGAAAATGTGTTTCTTAGAAGTAAATTGCTTACATTTGAAATTATATTGCTTAAATTTCTAAGTAGTTAGGTGCTATTAATATACTCCAGAGTTTAACATGGGGTAAAATGGCATTACCATTAAGTAGATTGTGAATTACACCTCCTTCTGTAATAGTCCTTATTTGGGAGAACAATATAAATATTTTGTGGGTTGAAAGAGTTCTTTACTTCTGCTGTTGAAAATTTCATTTTGGCTTCATTTACTTAACTCAATAAACATTTTTATATCTGAGTACCTACTGTCAGGCTCTGTGCTAAGCAGTGGGGTTAAAAGTGGTGAATAAACCCAGGAAATTCTCTGCCTCTATGAAGCAAAAAGTGATAGAGATATTGAAGGAAGAAAAGTTAATTTCATAGGTAATACAGTTTACTTCCCTGAGTGATCTGCACTCCTGAGTCTGTGAAGTATACACAGACGAGGTTGGCGGACAGTAAAGAAAGAGTAAAGTAGGTTTGATAAAAAAACAGTGTTCCCAGTGATTTCCAAAAAATGATTTATTCAAGGTCCAATCTAAATTGACTGTATAGTCCCTTCCTGAGAAGGGGCCTGACATCTGTTCAGAATCTGATCTTGTTGATTTCAGCTGTTGATTTTATGGAGCTAACAGTTGTGCTGTGACTTGCTTTGTCTAATGGCTGGTTCACTTTTCAGCAAAAAGAAAGAGCATGTTAGAGTCCACAGCATTTCCGATTTAGGAACAAAAATCTCTATGCTTGCATTAATTCCAGCTTTTCATCATACGATGTTGAAAGCATGCCTATGTATTCCAGCCTCGCTCCCGGCTCTAGCTCGTTTTCTGCTCTTACTTTCTGTTTGCTCCTCTTTTCTCACTGAATTCTTCTTCCCCCACCCCAAGAAACATTATTTCATTCAAATTATGGAAGTTATATAACAATTATTAAAGAAATCTTGGAGAGGGAGAAGAAAAGCCTTAAGAAGTTTAAACTTAAATCTCCCATCATCTACTACTCAAAGAAAACTATTGCAATTTAAACACCTATCTCTATACATGTGTATACACGTACTGTCGACTTCGTGTTAAATGTCTTAAATCTCATTATGTTGAAGTGCATTTATCTGATTGAGGCCTTGGGAATTGTTTTCGAATAGGTGGGAGAAAAATTTTAAAAGTGGGTAAATAATAAATAATTAAAAGATACTACTGTGCACCCTGAAATGTGATTTCTCTAAAAACAAACTAACATGTTTCTGGTACAGCATAGTGACTGGGCAAATGGGCTCTGGAGCGAGGCTGTCCATGTTATGTCTTGACTTTGCTGTTGGCTTCCAGTACACTTCTGTTGCACAATCCGCATTGCCCCCCCCCCCCCCGCAATCTATAGTATTTTAATGTTGTGGGTTAAATGAGAAAATGAATATATGTTATTTAGTATACTGCCTGGCTTATATTAAGCACCCTGAAAATATTAGGTCTTAATATTTCTAAGCACATGTGTGACTCCTTTCATCTTTGCAAGTTTGTGGATGGTACCACATTCTTCTAATGTTCTAGGTACAAGTGTTGGTTGTCATTTTTGATCTTTTCTTCTTTCTGGCATTACTTCCCCAAATGAGCATATTATGTGGACTCTTCAAACACTACACACCAGATGAGAGAAGTATAGGGACTCAAGTCCATAAGAAGCTTCAGGCTCACACACACCTTAGTTATACCATTTACCTTGCTCTGTGACTTTAAGTGAGGGAACGGGTCTCCTGTCAACTTAGTTCTTTCAACTATAAATGGAGAACAGTAAGCACGTACATCTCATAGCTTGCTTTAAGTTTGAAATGGGCAGGTGCACATGCCTTGTGCAGTGCCCAGCACATACTGAGTGCTCAATAAAGAGAAAAGGTTTTGAGTGAGGATGAAGAAAATGATGGTGGGGAGATGAATAAGAGTTCTTTTAGCTTTAAGTTTGAAATGGGCAGGTGCACATGCCTTGTGCAGTGCCCAGCACATACTGAGTGCTCAATAAAGAGAAAAGGTTTTGAGTGAGGATGAAGAAAATGATGGTGGGGAGATGAATAAGAGTTCTTTTAGCTTAAGAAAGAAAAAGCCCTCTTCCCTCCATCCTAATCCAAAGTCCTCCCTTTCTCTCTGAATATTGGCAGTGGATTCCTATCTGGACCTCTAACTTCTAGTCCTTTCTGTTCCATTCTGCCCCACACACAACTTCAAGATTAATCTTCCTTTAAAAAAATTGGATCGTGTCTCTCCTCTTAAAAATGTTTATCAGATTCTTTGTAATTATTAAAAAATACATAAATTCAGTATCTAGGCAGTCAGCACATGCATGATTTACTCTATCTTTATTTTTCCAGTTGTCCGTCCATTGGTTCCCCACAATTAACTTTGCCCATCAGACATTGTGATATATATTTTATTCCCCACTCTTACCTGTCTGTTCTTGATTCCTCCTGTTCATCCTTCATGGCCCAGCCTTAACCATAAGGACTTCTCTGTTCCTGAAGTCATTTAATTATTGAGAAATTCTTATTCAGCATCTACTTTGTGCCCAACACTGTGCTAGGCACTGAAATTCAGCAAGGAGACAGAGAAAGATGGTCCTTGCCATCCTGCTGCACTTTCTCTTGTCCATGTGTGTGTACATATGTGCGTGTGTTTTCCCCACTCCTCTGGCACATAGTACATGCAGTTTTGTTTGGTACAAACATTGTGCATCATCTTCAACTCTAACATAGTAACTATGGTTTAACTGTGGTTCAAGAGAGAGAGTTGTTGATCTGTTTTTAAAATTATTTCCCTTATAATATAATATAAAATTATATTACCTTATAACCTTATAAGCATATAACTTAACATTGGGGTTAGGCTAACTACCTTCCATTAATCCTTCTTACGGTCTTGGTTCCAAGATCCCATCAAATGAAAAAAAAAAGTAGTTATACATTGGCCTTTGGGACAGAATCCAAAACAGAATCCTAAATGTTAAAAAAAGAATAGTCTCAGGGCACCTGGGTACCTCAATGGCTTAAGCCTCTACCTTTGGCCTGGGTCATGATCTCAGGGTCCTGGGATCAAGCCCCGCATTGGGCTCTTTGCTCAGCAGGGAGCCTGCTTCCCCCTCTTTCTCTGCCTGCCTCTCTGCCTACTTGTGATCTCTTTCTCTGTCAAATAAATAAATAAAATCTTTTAAAAAATAGAATAGCCTGTATTGCTCTGTAATATTATACTACATCATAAATGTCTTATAACATATGAAAAATAGTGATAGCCAGGTTCTCTTCAGTAGAATGTGGAAAATTAAATGCAGTTCTACTCAAACCACACAGTATATCCAGAAGTTGTTTTATTCAAACTTGATGTGCTTCTACTTAAGTCATATTAATCAGCATAAATCTTCTTTTTTAAAGATTTTATTTATTTGAGAGAGTATGAGAGAGGACGAGGGGGGAGGAGGTGGGGGAGTGGGCAAAGGGAGAATAGCTCAGCAGGGAATCTATGTGGAGCTCAATCCAGAACCCTAGGATTGCGGTTCCATGGTGTAATGGTGAGCACTCTGGACTCTGAATCCAGAACCCTAGGATCATGACCCCGAGACCAAGGCAGACACTTAACTGACTGAGCCACCCAGGTGCCCTAGTGTATATCTTAATACAGATACTGTTCTGCACCCCCCTTTCTTAATAGCAGGCACACCTGATTGACCTCCTATATATAGAATTTCTGCTCCTGTGTGACACTTTGCAAAAGTGCCTTTATGATAGTTTTTTTTTTTTTTAAATTCAAGGTCTTTGAAAACAAGGAAACAGAATAAGTTATATATGTTTCAGTTATACCTAAAATAGAAAAGCTTGCTATCACTTATAATTATCTGAAGACCACTTCTTTCAGTGATTCAGGTTTTCTTCTTTAACTTAATCTACCAGTTTGTTTTTAATAAGATGTACATACAGGTTGAATGCCTGCCTTGGGGAAGGGTCTCTGAGGCATACTTCTTGCTATCTGACCTTGAATATGTAATAGTTTCCTGCTTTGCTTGGGATTTCTTCCCTATGTGCAATGAGGTTGGTACTTCTTGTTCTAACAGCTGTGAAACACTTCGAATCCAGAAAGAAAGGACAATGCAAATAAGACAATATAGCACTGAGAGATTTACTTTGCTTAACTAGCCATTATGAAAGCCTTCTAAACCCAGACAAAAGAGTACAGTGCAAGATGACTTACTCAGTGCTGAGGAGTGAAATTAAGCTTGGGAGTATGATGGATAGCAGCAAGGATTATGAAATCTCAACACATAGCTTAAATAAAAATTCATTTAATTTTCTTGTTTATTTAACAGTTACACCAAGCTTTAACTTTTGCCTGAAATCAAAACAGTCATTCAAGGGCTCCTGCAAGGTAAAAGAAATTTCCCATAATAGACCTAATTATAAATGATCTTCATAGAAATTGTGAAACACATCCTTCAATCTCAGTGTTTTCCTTGGATTCAGATCAATATTAATTCAGTTGGACTTCATGGTGGTCACTTGACAGGTCCCCTAAGGACAAAGGTGGATAAAACACAGTTTTACCCTTAAGTGGGACTTAGTCACCTAAAAAATAAATACAGTGTAAATGAAAAATAACTACAGTCTAAATGAATTATGACCACAGGCTCCAAACTTTCCTTTCTGCATTTCTTTTACCCCTTTAGTCTGTTCCATCCTCAGTTGCCAGAGGATTGTTACTGAATTCAAAATGTGGTCAGGCCACTTACCTGTATGAATCTTTCAGTAACTACACATGCTATGGGTGTGAAGTCCATCTCCTTTAATGTAGCTGAAACTGTCCTCCACCAGCTGCTCTCTGCCTGTCTCTCTGAAAAGATTGCTTTTCCCCTCCAAGCTCTTGCCTGTATGTTTCTCTATAGCATTGTTCATATTCTCTTTTACATGAAGACCTTCATACTCAGTGCTCTGTCCACCAGGGACATTCTTTTTTTTTTTTTTTTTTTAAGAGGTTTATTTATTTATTTGACAGATAGAGGTGACAAATAGGCAGAGAGAGAGAGAGGAGGAAGTAGGCTCCCCGCGGAGCAGAGATCCCAGGACCCTGGGATCATTACCCGAGCCGAAGGCAGAGGCTTAACCCGCTGGGCCACCCAGCGCCCCAACTGGGGACATTCTTATTTCCTCCTCCAATCCTTTGCTGGTACATCTTTTTTTTTTTTTTTTTTTTTTTTTGGTGCTTTCCCTAAGCAGTCCTTCCTGACCCACCAAGACGCCTGTGATTCCTATCTACTATCATATATGCAACTGTCTCACTGTACAAACTGCTGATTCCTCCTCTGGGAAGAAAAAGGACTCTGTCTCTTAAGTTTAGCATAGACATCCCCTGCTCAAGATGTTTCATCAGTTTATGTCAATTGATGAGTAAATGAATAGAGGAATGAGTGCTGAATACTTTAATAAAGTATCTTCAAAGTGAAAATGGAAACCCAGATGAGGGAATAACTGATTCCATCAGCCCTGGTCCCTAAAGGATGCTTGGAAGGAAGTATGGGGGGGGGGGTGCAGTCAGTTAAGCCACCAACTTTTGGTTTCCGCTCAAGTTGTGATCCCTTGGTCATGAGATGGAGCCCCTTGCCAGGCTTTGTGCTCAGCCCAGAGTATGCTTGAGACTCTGTCTCCCTCTTCCTCTGCCCCTCGCCCCACAGATAAATAAATAAATCTTAAAAAAAAAAAAAAAAAAAAAAAAGGATGCATAGGATGGAGTTCACCAGGATGTTGAGAAAGGGAAAGGCATGCATGAGCAGAGCCAAGGGTTTGCGGGCTGGAACAGTTCTGGATGAATCCTCTTTGCTTTGGATCCCAGATTTGACATCACTTCTACCAAGTTTCCTCAGAAGCCCTCTTAAAGAGGTTAGATGTCTCTTATATGTGTGCTGAGAGCGCTCTCTTATTCTACATGTTATGAAGTACATTTCTGATGTGAAGTTTTAAACCTGAGATCAAAAAGAAAACCACATTCATTGGGAGTAATAAGTTTGGGGTTTTTTTTGTTTTTGTTTTTGTTTTTGTTTTTGTTTTGAGAGAAAGAGAGGACAGACGGGTGCAGGGAGATGGAGGGACAAGCAGACTCTCTGCTGAGCAGGGTTCCAGGCTGCTCCCTGGGATCCCAGCACCCTGGGATCATGACCTGAGCCAAAGGCAGCGGCTTAACCAACTGAGCCACCCAGGTGTCCCTTAACATGTTAGCTTTAAATAATTTATAATAATAATTGCTACTATTATTAGGTGATAAAGAGGGCATGACAAGGAGAGAGAGAGAAAAACAAACATAAGGAAACATGTACGCCTGGTACCCTACAATCCTGAACATGCATTATCACCACCATGCTGAATGTCAGCCATTCAGATTCCTTTTCTTCTAACAGATGTTTAATGGGTAAAGTCTGGGACTCTGTAGCCACACCACCACATTCCCTTTATATAGGGAAACTAAGACTCCAGGGTTGGACTGGCTTAAACAGCAGCCTCCTGTCTTTTATATCAAATTGCTGTGTCTGACTCATGAATGCGTAGTGAGACTTTTTGCTTGAATAAAGGTTTAAGGAGTGCTAATGTATCTCGGCCAGGTCACCAGGAATCAAGCAAGCAGTTTAATTCATTCATTTTAAACATTAAAACATTTGACTCAAGCCATCATCTTTAGAAAAAAAGGGGGAATGGCCGAAACAAACTCCCAAGGCTTTGGTAGAGTGGACATACCCAAATATTAATCACAGAGCAGTGGTGAAGCTTTTAGCTTCACACATATGAACTTTAGCCCTCTTGTATTACAGTTGCTTTGCAAATCATGACTCCAAGGCAACAGCCTTATTGGAAACTCCAAGATTAATAATGACTTTATCCAGCTTATAGCTTAGGGCAAAACCGGCGACAAAGCCAAGACTCCTGGGCATACTGATCCTGTCAACGCAGGTCCCTGAAAAGCATAACCATGAATTCCATTAGACTTCCCAGGGATCTCTGTGCTTTTCCTCGCCTGTCTTTTTAACATGAACAGGTGATAAATGTGTTTCTTCTTCTTTTAAAACCTAAGCTGGCTTTTCATGGATAGTTAGAAAGACAGAAAAATAATAACCATGGTAATGATGGTGATAATAATTTACTAATCATTCAACACATTTTAGCTCATTTATTCCTTACAAGAGCTCAGTGCAGTAAATATATCCCTTTCCCCATATTATAATAAAGAAACAGAAGCTTGGAGAGTTTAAGTAATTTCTTAAGAATATACAGCTAGGAAGGTTCATTCAAAGCCAGTTTTTCTGATTTCAGAGTCCAATCTTTTAACCACTACATTCTACCATTCTATTTTGTAAGCCCCCAGCGGATATTTGCACACCTTTGCCATCTCTTTAGCCTACTTACAACCAGAGCTGAACTCTTCCTGTCTTTCAAGAAAGTGTTAATGTGTTAAGAAGCTTTGGGTGGAGGCATTTTACTTGATTTCTGCTTGGGTCATGATCTTAGGATTGTGAGATCCAGCGGGGTGTCAGCTCTTGCTGGGCGTGGAGACTGCTTGGTATTCTCTTTCTCCCTCTCCCTCTATTCCTCCCCAAGGCCCATGCATGTGCATGCTCTTTCTCTCTTAAAAAACCAAACCAAACAAAAAACACTAGCAGCAGCTTTGGAGACTGCTGACAGATGTGTCTTTGAGTTGCAGCTCTGCCATTTCTTAACTGTGTAACTTTTTCAAGTTAACTAACCTCTCTTATCCTCAGTTATCTGTCTAAGAAATAATAAGAGTAAATATCTGAAAGGGCGAATTGGAACAGTTCAATGAGTTAGTACCTAACGTTAGTGTACCTTAGCAGAGTGCCTGGCACAGAGGAAGAACCCAGTAAGATACTCAGCCTCATTCAGGCTCAGCTCACATGACATGTTCTCTAATAAGTGTTTGTCCTCCTTAATCCAAAGTAAGGCACTACCCAGCATTTACCAACTGTATCAGTCATGGCTTTCTAGAACTTGTTCTTTCTTTATAAACACCCGTCTCCTTTTATAGGCTGGAGGCCACTGGAGGATAGGAATGATGCTTAGGTTTTTTAACATCTATGAAAAGCCAAGAACAGTGCTCAGTAAATAGTGGCCACATTCTCGTCCAAATATGTGGCCATACATCTGACAAAGAATTGTGTGGTCTCCCTCTCTCAGGTTTTGTGTCGGTGCCTAAATGAGTCCGTAGAGAACCAAGAATAAGAATAGCTTTGTTCATATTTGAGGCCTTCCTTAAATGTGGCTCTTGAATTATTATTTTTTGCATATCTTCCATCATTCTTACTCAATTTAAGGATGTTGAGGACAGCGCTTCTATTATAGGCGATTTTGTTTCCTCCACCTTAGCCATTAGTACAAAGAGAGCACTCAGTAAGTGGTAACTATTTGTCATGAACTCTATGAGACCATCACACTTTTTCATTTAATTGTCAAATAGTCTGATGTCATAGTCCTATATTATATCCCCCTTCCCCTCAACCCCATTTCAGAGATGAGGTATATTGAGTCCTAGATAACTAGAAATTTATCCATGATCCACTTCTATTAAACAGAGAGGTGGAACTCATAGCCCATTCTCCTAACCTGAAATTCTCAAAAATGGTCTGGCATCAGAATCACCTGGCAACTACTAAATCAAAATCTAAAGAGCTGGAGCTCTAGAATTGCTAAAACTTACCAGGAGATTTTAGCAAACCACACCAAAGATTTGGTAAGATCTACTCCCAAACACTACTTAATATTTTTTCTAAATGTTTGAATGAGTGAATGAATGAATGATGACTATAATTCTTGCATCAATAATCCACTTCTTTTTTTTTAATATTTTATTTATTTGACAGACAGAGATCACAAGTAGGCAGAGAGGCAGGCAGAGAGAGAGAGAGGAGGAAGCAGGCTCCCCACGGAGCAGAGAGCCAGATGTGGGGCTCGATCCCAGGACTCTGGGATCATGACCTGAGCCGAAGGCAGAGGCTTTAACCCACTGAGCTACCCAGGCACCCCCAAAATTCCACTTCTATATTAAGGTTTACTCTCAAACAGTGATCCATGTTTTAAAATGCAAGGATTCCTGAGAGGTTATCTCTTAATTATCTGATACCTTTAAGAGGATTGGCCCTTCAGTGAACAAGGCTTCTATTCCTCCTGAAGTCAGATCACCTGCTGGGTCAGACGTTGTCATTGCACAAGCTCCTGGAGTGGTCCAGAAACATGCCATCTGCTTGGAGTGATACGTTTATGCTCTCTTTTATGTTCTCTCTCTCTCTTTAAAAAAAAAAAAAAAAAAAAAAAAAGCATTTGTTTTACTATGTCAGGTTCTTGAATGCACAGTGAGACTTTTTGTCTTGTAGAGGTCTTCTGGCTGGTAGCTTCTTTGGAAGGCTTACCTCAGGCCACTTAAGCAGAGGCAGCACACTTGTCCTTCATGCGATGGCTGGATAAATGAAATGCAGTTTTAGCCATACAGTGGAATATTATGCAGCAGTGAAAAGAAATGAAATATCTGTATATGCTATAATATGAATGAATCTTGACCATTATTCCACTACAGTGAATGAAAGCCAGTCACATATTGTATGATTCCATTTGATAAAAAAATGTTCAAGATAGACAAATCCATAGAGACAAAAAATAGATTAGTGGTTGCCTAGGGCTGTGAGAGTTTGATAAGGAATAGGGAATGGCTGCTAACAGGTATAGGGTCTATTTTTGAGGTGATAAGAAGTTCTGAAATTTACTTCAGTGACAATTGTACAATAGTGAGAATATGCTAACACTACTGAATTGATACACTTTTTTTTTTTTTAAGGACAAATTTTATATGTGAATTTTATCTCAGTGAAGCTGTCCAAAAGGGTTGGAGGGGGGAAGCAGCACAGGGTGACTGAAGCACGGTAGTAAAATTTTACATGAGAATTGTGAGATTGCCAGAAAAGGCTTCTCAAAGTTCGCCTTCACCAGGAGGATATAAAGATCATCCTTATGAATGGATGCTCAGCTTACAGTATCCATGAGCTGATGCTATCAGTAACTTTCTGTGATTTTTTTTTTCTGTCTTGAACATGTTTCTAGTTTTTTAACCCTCTTGTTTTCCCTAGCCCTTATGTGACTAAGTTAAAAATAATTCCCAGACAAAAAATACATGAAGTCAGGCACATAGTATTATATTTTTGGAGAAAGGATTACAGATTAAAATGTAAAATTTGACTATGGCATTGCACATTTTTGCCACAAGCAATACCAGTAAGAAAGCTGGTACTCATTATTTACCATGGCAGAGAAGAATGTTTAAGCCAGTAATAATGTTTAAAAGGAAGACATGATTCAGTCAAAGTCTCCATGTGTCAGAGTTGCCACGTTCTTTTTCATCCTTCTGGCCATGGGTAGCTTCAGTGTTGTCTTCTGCCCACCTGGACTAATGAGGAAGCCTGATTTCCTGCTTTCTATCTACCATATTCTCCCTGGGATATATGACTCTCCCTGGGAACTCACCATCAATCACACTGCCTAAGCTACCTCTCTGAAATGCAAACGTGGGACAGTGCAAACCTGGGCCTCACAGCCTGGATCCCAGTCTGGCATGAAGGCCTCACTGACTATGACCTGTCATTTCAGGCTAGTTACTTCATCTTTCTGTGACTCGTTCCCCCCTATTTTTAGGGAGCATGAAATGAGAGCAGTATGTCAAGTGTGCTTAGTCCAATGTCAAGCTCTGTCACTCTGAGCTCTTGTCATTACACTTATGTCCAAATGCTTCCTTTCTACATAATGAAATCTAATCATTATCAGTGAAATCTAACCGTCAGTCACGCAGGGACCTATGCAATCTAATCCAGTTTGTCTTTTCCCTTATCTCAATGCATCTGGCAAATTTGTGACTTCCAGTACTTCTCAGTCACTCTCTCTGCCATTCCTGTATCTCTAATCAGAAAAGCCCTTTCTTCATCCAGGAAGACCACAAAGCTATGAAGTGACTGAAGTTTTTCTCAAATTCCTCCTTTCTCTATGTTCTGAAAGCACCGTAGGGGGTTGAGAGAAGTCGAACAAAGGGAATCATATATTTTTTTAAAGATTTTATTTATTTATTTATTTATTTGACAGATAGAGATCACAAGTAGGCAGAGAGGCAGGCAGAGAGAGGAGGAAGCAGGCTCCCCGCTGATGCGGGGCTCGATCCCGGGACCCTGGGATCTTGACCTGAGCTGAAGGCAGAGGCTTTAACCCACTGAGCTGCCCAAGCGCCCCGGGATTTATATTTTATAGGAAAAACAAACAGGACCCCTAGTGGACTAGAGAAGAGGAATGATGGAAATAAGAAAGGAGGGCTTCTTCTTCTTCTTCTTTTTTTTTTTTAAAGATTTTATTTATTTATTTGACAGAGAGAGAGATCACAAGCAAGCAGAGAGGCAGGCAGAGAGGGGGAAGCAGGATCCCTGTTGAGCAGAGAACCCTATATGTTGCTCCATCCCAGGACCCTGAGATCATGACCTGAGCCGAAGGCAGAGGCTTAACCCACTGAGCCACCCAGGTGCCCCGAAAGGAGGGCTTCCAAGCTTAGATCTGGAACAACTGGGCCCACGATGGTGCGTTTACTGATATGGGAAAACCTGGAGAGAATGAGGCTATGATGGCCTAGTAATAAAGACATCCATGTTAGGTTATGTTTGATACACCAGTCAGATATCCAAATAGATTTGGTAAGTAAGATGTTGAATATTTGAATTGCGGTTTGGGGAATGGTCAGGTCTATGGATATAAAATGGGGAGTCATAACCCTCTAGGTGAAGCCAGTGTAGAGAGCTTTGGGGAGCCCAGGGGACCAGCAACATTTAGAGATCAGCAAGAGGAAGAGAAACCTGTTAAACAAAAACATGTGAGTTCATTCCCCTAGCACCTGCTTGAAATTAAACACTGTCTCATTTATCTTTGTGCCTAGTGGTATTGGTCATAAAAATCTGATAAATCCTTGTTAATTCATTTCAGTTCTAGAAACAAAGAATGGTAGCCCCTTCAACATCTCCTAGCTATGTACTTCAGTAATCTGGTAACATTTGTAAAATATGCGTGAAGAACGACTCCAACATCCAGCTTAGGTAGAATGTGGTGGACAGTTCCATGACTTCTGGAGATAGACTGGTCCTCCTTACCTCCTAACCTCTTCCTATCCCTTCCCCTAGGGTCACACTGCAAAGGGCATGGCCCCGGTGCTCATGTGGGGATGGCACAAAGCCCAGGATCCCAGCATGGTCCTCCAGGCTGAATACCAGGAGGCTTGAGAGAACAGCAGCTGCTGGAGCATATGGGTGACCAGTAGGAATTCCCCTTAGTTTTGGACTGAAGCACCTCCCTGTACACAGTAACCAATTTTCTAAAAGGTTGTGTGAGAAACTTTCTCTAGTATCTTGTCATGTTTTTCACATTGACCTTAACAGTTTAGTATCCATATTTTTCTGACCTCCTCGTTCCTGTGAAGCATTTAAGAATTTGTTGGGTTTTTTTTTTTTTTTTAAGATTTCATTTATTTATCTGACAGAGAGATCACAAGTAGGCAGAGAGGCAGGCAGAGAGAGAGGAGGAAGCAGGGTCCCCGCTGAGCAGAGAGCCTGATGTGGGACTCAATCCTAGGACCCTGAGATCATGACCTGAGCCGAAAGCAGAGGCTTAACCCACTGAGTGACCCAGGCGCCCCACATTTAAGAATTTGTAAATTAAGACACATCCCTCTTTTTTTTTTTCTCTTGTTGGTACTGTTCTATTTAAGGCTGTATCATCTTTCACCTTGGCAAGTTCAGTAGCCTTCTGTGCAGTTTCCATGTCCCCAGTTTCTCCCCACTCTGCCACCAGAATAACCACACCAAAGGATTTCCCTGTTAGGGTATCCACCTGCCAAGAACTTCAGCAACTTACCGACTGCTTACGGGGGTTGGGGGGAGATTCCAAAATCTTAAGGTTCGTGTTCCAGGTCTTCCTCAATCTGTCATTTCCAGGCAACCTTTCCAGCATTAGTGCCCATCAACTATATTCTGGGCTAACAAAATACTTTCCCCACAAAATACTTGCTCTGTGTGTGTGTTTTCCCTGTATCTCGGCACCTACATTTCGTTCACTCAGGATGCCTCATCTGTTTCTACATCTGTTAACATCCTACTCCTCAAGTTCCAGGCAATGCCACCATCTTCAAGGAGATTCCTTAGTCACCACATTGGAGGGAGGAGTCCTTGTCTACTCTGAAACAAGTAGTATTTATTTTTTTAAAGGCAGTTATCAGATAGGTGATGGTGATGATAATGATAACGATGAAGATAGGTAGATAGAGACATAAAGGTTTTATTATTTATTTATTGTCTCGGGACTCTTATTTTCAATTTCAACATAGTGTACCTCCCACAGCATAAAGACAGAACTCTAACAATATTGACTGAATGGAGTAAATGAGTCACTCAGTTAATGCAGTACAATTAATCCCCCCCATAGTTTATCCATTGTATAATTCTCGCTCTTTGTATATGGGATTTTCTTTTTATTTATTTATTTATTTGACAGACAGAGATCACAAGTAGGCAGAGAGGCGGGCAGAGAGAGAGACGAGGAAGCAGGCTCCCTGCTGAGCAGAGAGCCCGATGCGGGACTCGATCCCAGGACCCTGAGATCATGACCTGAGCCGAAGGCAGCGGCTTAACCCACTGAGCCACCCAGGCGCCCCTGTATATGGGATTTTCTTAAACTGTGGACTTTCTATAGGGCAACACATAGTCATCACATAGTTGACTTCCTTTCACAATACCAGTTAAGTAATAACTTACCAAATCTATTTGGATATCTGACTGGTGTATCAAACATAACCTAACATGGATGTCTTTATTACTAGGCCATCATAGCCTCATTCTCTCCAGGTTTTCCCATATCAGTAAACATTGAGACTACCTACAACCCCACTACCTGCCCATCACTTGTATGACCCTGGCCAAGTTCCACTGTGCCCTGAATGGGATCTCCCCACTTTAGTATAGACCAGGTCTTAAGATGGAATCTGAGAAGCAAGTTATAAATAGGAATAATGTATTCCTGCCCTCACAGAGTTTATAGATTCATGGAGGTGTGACCACCATTAAATAATGATGGCATGTAATAATCTAGAGGTTCTTCCAGGAGGAACTGATATGGAAGCTGAGACCTGAAAGGTCATAAAATTTAGCCAAACTAACATGTATGTGTCTGAGGGTGTGGGAATGAGGACACAAGGGAACTCTCGTGAGGAGGCTGGGCTGAGCATGGAGAGAAATGAACAGGGTGGGGAAAGTCTTTATGGGAAGTGAGCAAGAATCACAAAATGAAATAGCATTTCCGGGGTGCCTTGGTGGCTCAGTCAGATAAGCCACCGACTCTTGATCTCAGCTCTGGTCTTGATCTCAGGCCATGAGTTCAACCCCCACATTGGGCTCCACACTGAGCATGAAGCCTACTTAAAAATAAATAAATAAATAAATAAATAAATAAAGGTTTTGTTTTTTGTTTTTGTTTTGTTTTGTTTTCCCTTTTAGAAAGAGAACTGAAGGGAGAGGGAGAAATAGAATCTCCACACTGGGCATGGAACCTGATGTGGCGGTGGGACTCAACCTTACAACTCTGAGATCATGACCTGAGTGGAAATCAAGAGTCACACGCTTAACTGACTTAGCTACCCCAGGCACCCCAGAAAGGGGATTTCTTAGGGCTGGAGAGTAAGTGAGTGAAATGGAGGAGATAAGCTAGGGGAATAGGCAGGTTTAGACCTAAAATGCACTCAGATGTGAAAAATATATTCAAATACTTAC
Source organism: Mustela nivalis (assembly GCF_964662115.1). Taxonomy (NCBI): domain Eukaryota; kingdom Metazoa; phylum Chordata; class Mammalia; order Carnivora; family Mustelidae; genus Mustela; species Mustela nivalis. Next base: position 97,461,093 of record NC_139022.1, read on the forward strand.
AGGTCTTTGGAGGATTTTGAGCAGGGCATTGATAGGACCAGACCACATCTTTTGAAAGATGGCTCTAAATTTATGTGCCAAGTGGATGAGAGGATCAGGATCAGGATCCCTTAGGAGCAGGAGCAGGATTATACAAGTACTTCAGGCTGAGAGACCCTGCTTGGCCCTTAGCACAGGTCCCTGCCACAGCCATAATCACCGTCTCTGCCTCTTCCCAGGGCTTCTAGGGCAGCACCTGAGGAGACCTTACCAAGGAGCACCACGCAGTAGATGCTGAAAACATCGCACCCACGATACAAAGCAGTAACATGGCAGCACCTGTTTGAAAGGCATTTACAAACAAGACTCCCTTCAGAAAGGAACAATGTCTAAGAAAGGGCGAAATAAGGGCGAGAAGCCCGAAGCGCTCATCGTCGCCCTTCAAGCTGCCAATGAAGATCTCAGGACCAAGCTCACAGATATCCAGATAGAGCTGCATCAAGAGAAGTCCAAGGTGAGTGAGGCCACGTAGGGTCACAGCCCAGAGAAGGGCTCTGGCTTGGCTCTGCCTGCTGCCCTGCCCCAGTGGCTCCTCTGCCGGTTGCTGGGGAGAGCAACAACCCCTGTCCTTATGGAGATTCTCTTGTGTGTGGCAGGAGGCCCTTGAGCACAGGGTTCATAGAAGGTGAGGATAGCAGGCTGGTAAGACTGATGTCTGCCTCCTTTGGAAGCCTGGCTCAGAAAACCAGATCTAAACATTGAGACTACCTACAACCCCACTACCTGCCCATCACTTGTATGACCCTGGCCAAGTTCCACTGTGCCCTGAATGGGATCTCCCCACTTTAGTATAGACCAAGCTTTCTAAAGTACATCACTTCAGGTCACTGCCCTGCTTAAAACCGTCTGTGGCTCTCTACCTTTCTCAAAGTCAAAGGATTTTCCCTACTATTACAGGATGTTTCTTCCACTTCTCTTTGACTCCTCTCCCACTGCTTCCCCCTCCTCGCCCCCAGATGACTCTGTTCCATCCTCTTCACTGGATTAAAAGTTAGGCTGATCGCATTTAGGGGCTTTACCCCCTTTTCCCAGGCAGCCGTATACCTTTTCCGGGGTGTCAGCCCCAGTACCTTTCATCTGCCCCAGTGTCCAAGACATAATACTTGCCATGTCCAGTTACTCCCACAGTCTATTTTGATTCATTTCATAGTGATTTATGTATTTATCCATTTCCTTGTTTAGTGCTTATTTCTATTGTCCAGTGTCACCTCCACGAAAGCAGAGTCTTACCAGACCTCTGTATCCCTACAGCTTAAATAAATGTCTAGAACTGAGAAGCTTATCACGGGTTTGTTGAATGAGTAGAGGAATGAATGAAAAGTGATTCATTTCCTTATACCTTAGCTTCTTCATCAGTAACTTGTTACTGTGATGAGGGTCAAATTAGAGAATTATAAAAAGCCATTGTGATGATTAAATGAGAAAATTCCTATCAAGTGCTCAGAGAGATTCCTCACATGGTAAACTCCTAAACAGTTATTTGTAGTAAAATTTTCTAATATGCTCCACATGAGAGTCAGTTACTAATTAGGCTTAGGGAAGTCTCTTTACTTCTCTGAATCTCATCTCATAGTTGGATATGCTAACACTTACTTCTCCAGAGTGATGTGGATATCAAATAGGGGATCATGAATAGGAAAGCATTTTCAAATATCTGACACACGTAAGACATTTCTGCTCCCTGCAAACCAGAGACGGCCGTGTCAGCACAAAGTTGCCCTATTTAGATAACTCTTTGTATAGTAACAAAAATAAATGTTCCTGATCAAGCTATCAATCAAAAACCGATATCCTATCATTTTTTTAAATCTGTCTCTTCTTCCTTGACATTACTATTAAATCCTAATCATTTATTTTCCTAAAAATCTATTTCTCCTGGGTTCAGCAATAATAAAGCTTGGATCTGCCAGAACCTTTGCCTCCTGTCTCAGCTAAGCCTTAAAAACCTTGGATAACCAGACCTCAGTGTAAAATTTATGGAGGAAGTCTTTTACCATGAAGCTAAAAGGAATTTGATATCATAAAAGCAGACAAACAGAACAAAACAAAATAAAAACATTTGTTTGAGAGTCAGAAGACTAGGGCATTGTGTTTATCCCTCCTCGGGGACAAATTTAAGTGTCTCAGTATCTCGATTTGTAATTCAGATGACTGAATCTCTTTCTCCATATCTGTATCTCTCATACTTCACTGTGCGTTAGAATAACCTGGGGGAACTTATTAAAAATTGAGACCTTTGGGCCCACAATCTGTGGATTTTGCTAAAGCAGGCACATTGAGAGCCAGGACTTGGAATTCTAGCAGACGGTCCAGGCAGTCCCCACAGAGGTGGTTCTTTGCCTTTGCATTGGCAAACACAGCGCTCTCAAGATTCCATCCAGGTATCACGGTCTAAAAACATTTCATTGGTTTTAACTTTCCCTGGGGCAGCGTAACATTTCAAGGGAGGCAGACTCCTTTAATTGTAGTAACGACAGGATGACAAACTACATTCATAGGGAGAAGCCTGTCGGTCTGGAGACTGGTAACTATAAACTGATGATGATTTAAAGAGAGCAAACTCAAGAGGTTTCAGAAAGGCAGAGGTCCTGCAGACCCTACACTGCCAATTTTCCACACATTCAACACTTTTAAAAGGGGTGACTCTTGAGCATGGACAGGGTTCCTTGTTTATCCAAGGCCTAAGTCTCTAAGTCAGCAGATCAAGCGTCATCTCCCCTTTCCACTGACAAGAGCCGGGAAAGTCAGCCTCACACATAAAAGCACTGTCTTTAGCCTTCTCTCTGCTGTCTTCACCCCGCCGCCCATCTCCCTCTCCGTGGCAGTTAATTGCAACCCCAGCACAGGGACTAAAACAAAACCCCACTGCCTGTCAGCAGCCTTCCCCAAAGAGCAAAGGGAATTTAGAGGGCAAGCAAGTTATAAAGCAATTTATAATCATAAAAATGATTGTGTTTCTAAAAGTCCAGGTTTTAAGAGAGAGAATATAAAGAATTCCAAGATGTGAATTCATATTCTCACTTTGGCTCCTAAGCTATGATGATAAAACGACAGTTCAGCTATTGGGAAATGTGCTGAAGAGTGGAAACCTTTGAAATGGTGGAGCATTAGTCATTTTTCCAGAAAGATACATCACCCCTTGACATTTACAGGACACACTGCCGACAGAGCAGAGTCATAAATGCTTTAAAGTGATTACAAAAATAGCTGCACTTTATTGAATGTTTACTATCACACACTGTAATAAGCACATTCAATCCTGACATAATCACACCTCTTTCATGTACCACCTGAGTGACCCTGAGCAGGTTATAAAAATCCCTCAGTGTTTTCCTTTCCTGGTCCATCAAATGGGAAAATAGCAGTATCTGCTTCATAAGAATGTATATGTGTGTGTGTTGGTCTTGAGTGGCTAGTTTGTGTCAAGCATGTTAAGTATTATGAGTCAAGGGGCACCTGGATGGCTCAGTTGTTTAAGCATCCAATTCTTGGTTTCATCTCAAGGTCCTGATATCGGTCGTGGGATCAAGCCCTATGGTGGGATCTGTGCTCACAGCAGAGATTGCTTGTCCCTATCTCTCCCCCTTTTCCCTTCTCCCATTCATGCTCTCTCTCTCAAATAAATAATAAAATCTTTTTTTTTAAGTATTATGATTTAATCATAAGTGGGCATTGTTATCCCCATTTTACAGATGAGGAAACAGATTCAGTGAAGTTAAATAATTCACCCAGAGTCACATGTTAGGAGGTGGCAGAGCTAGTTCTTCCACTCCCTTTGCCTCTCCTCTAGAGTTTACGTTCTTGTTTTCCTTTTTGTGATATATTTTCCCTAGTTTTACTGAGATATGATTGATATATATAATATTCATTTTAGGTATACAGTGTAATGATTTGACATATGCATGTATTAGAAAATGATTACAACAATAAGTTTATTCAACATTCGTCATCTCACAGTTGTACAATTTTTTCCTTGTAAGATCTCCACAACTTTCAAAAATATAATACAGTGTTGTTAATTATAGTCACCATGCTGTACATTACATTCCCAGAACTTACTCATCTTATAACTAGGAATTTGTCCCTTTTGATCCCCTTCACCCATTTCTCATACTCCTAATTCCCCCTCTGTCTCTGACAACCACCCATCTCTTCTCTGTATTTGTAGGTTCAAGTTTTTTAGATTCTGTATGTAAGTGAGATCACATGGTATTTGTTTATCTGTCTCTGACTTATTTCACCTAGAAAATACTCTCAAGGTCCATCTCTGTTGTTGCTAATGGCAGGATGTCCTTCTTATAATGGCTTAATGATATTCCATTGTGTATGTCTGTGTACATATCATATATATATATATATTATATAGCCTGTATATGTATATAATATGTACACTTTTTCTTTATCCATTCATCCACTGATGGACTTAGGTTGTTTCCATGTCTTGTACTTCCTGTGCTCTTTAAAAATGTGAAGATCTTGAAAAAACTGGAAGCATTAGGCAAAGGGAGAGAGAATATCAGAAGTTTACTCTCCACTGTTAACCAAATTTCAAAGAAAGAAACGAAGTGTTAGGGGTGGGGGTATGAACATACCTGAATCCTTCTCTCATAGGTCTGCATTTCCACTGGAGGGAAATGAAACAAAAAGACTAGACATAATCAACATCTAATGAATAGAAATTTGTCTGAAAGATTTTTCAAGCACCGATAGTAATAAGCAGGTAAGCAGGTCATTCTGACTGAACTTCAAGTACAACACCCAAGAAGATGGAACCATGGGGTGGAGAGGAAAGAACACACAGTGGGGCCTCTGTGCCACGTGTCCTTGTCATTTCTGAGCCTGCATTTTCCCATCTCTAAAATGAATGGATTGTGGGCAGCAGAGAGGTGCTACGGTCCCTCCAAAATGGTAGGGATTGGTCAGGGAAGGCAACCGTGTGCTCTGGCTCTTCCTGCACTGAGATAGCACTTAGGACCCGCAGGTGTCAGCCCCACTCTGACCACCTGGTCCAAGTAACGCTCTGACATCCATTTACTCTATCACATCACCCTGCTCCATCTTCAGCATAGAACTTTGTATTGCCTGAAGTGATTTTGTTCTTTTGCTTATGCATTGCCCACAGCCAAACTGCCCCCTGCCTGTCTCCAGTAATATGTAAGCTTGTTATGCGTAAGAGACCATGTCTTCCTAAGGGATCCCCTAAGGAAGGCGCCTTCCGAGCTTTGAATGCTGCCTGGCATGCCGGAAATGCTCGATACTGCTTATGGAATACATTTTCATGTTCCCTTTTAAAAACTTCCCAACAACCCCATGGCAGAAATACAGTTACAGTATTTATTTAGATGGAAAACTCCAGGCTCAGGCAAAGAAAAGATTTCCACCCAGGTCTGTCTTTTTTTGGGGGGACCGGCTTTCTGAGCCATTAGACTTTAGTGTTTTCCTCTGTCTCTCCTGTCAACAACGTGAGGCAATGATCTGCAGCCCAGGGGTGTGTGAGCTCACTAGGGATTGCTGTGAGATGTGGAACCCACCCACCTATTCCCAAGGGCTCCCTCCTTTCCCTCAGAGACAGCCTTCATTGTAGGTACAAAGGCTTCTATTTTTTCATTATCTGGGAGGAAAGCAAGGTGTGATTACTATTCCAGTTTCACGGAGAAAGAAAATGAGTTCGAATGGTTTAACTGATGTGCTCCCGATGACATAGGGAGTAGAGGAGCTAAGATGGAAATTCCCAAATGACCTGGGTAATGCTGAGTATCTGAACTCCTCTAGAACTCCCAGGGAATCAGCCAATCCTTGTCCTCAAATGACTGCTCCAAAGCCTCCATGCTCAGCGCCCCAATTTGGGATGCAGTGTTTCTTGTTTTATGTACCTTTAGTTTTGTGTTCAGAAAGGCTTGTGTCTAAAAGTAAGAAATGAAAAAATAGAAGCCTTTGTACCTCTACGGGTTTTATAAAATTTCCCTTATAAACAAACTTCTATAGGGCAGCTTCATATCTTCTGACTGCGAGTTACTAAGTGCCCATGAGCCTCCCTGCCTACTGTGAGTTTAGATATCCTGGAACATCCAGTGCAGATAATCCACACCCAAGCTCATGTTAGCTTGTCTTGCCTAGATAACCTCTCAACTTCCTCACCTTGGATCAGGCCATCCAGTTTTTCATCCTAGATTTCTAAGGTCACATTAAAGCTCAGACATGACCATCGTTATCTGGGCAGAATTTACACTGGCTTTCAAAGGCCAGACTAGAAAGGAAAATACCATGTGAGGCAGGGTGGGGTAGTAGTCAGAATGTTTCTCCTTCTGACACAGTGTAAGGTCTCCCCAGGAGGATTAAATTTTCCTGGTGACTTTTTTCTTCCATAAAACCTCCAGGGGAGAAGGAATTTGGAATCTATATCTTTCAAAGCCTGTTCACTGCTCATCCCCTTACTCTGTCCTATCCCACACTCCACTCCTGCATACACATAATCTGAGTCTCTTCCAAGTTAAAATTAGATGCCACCAATGCCAGGGAACTCAAGATATCTCCAGGAGACCCAATTTTACCTTTGTTTTCAAGGTTTCTGTTAGGAGAACAGTTATTATGGTCTTAATAATATAGTAATAGTCATGTTAGTCTTATCCTGATAATATAGGTTCTTATATTTATGTCATTGGTATTAATACAGCATTGCATTATATAATGATACCAATATGGCATCAACAATATTCATCAAAATTAATACTATACTATTTAACCATGTATTAATAATTATTAATCTCCCAGGTGTTCCAGTCTTTCCGAAGGACTTTTAATACATTATCTAAGTCAGCCCTCACCATATGAGAACGAGACCCCGAATCCCAGTTAACACATAAGAAAATGGAGGCTGGGGAAGAGAACAGTTTGCCAGAGGTTTCAGAATTAACAGGAAGGAGGTACCTGGGTGACTTAGTTGGTTGAACCCAACTCTTGGTTTTGGCTCAGGTCATGATCTCAGGGTTGTGAGATCGAGCCCCTCAAGAGCCCCAAGTTGCGCTCTCCACACATCAAGGAGTCAGCTTCTCCCTCTTCCTCTGCCCCTCCCCAGCTGGTGCATGTGCACTCTTTCTTTCTCCCAAATTAAACTGAATTGAACTGAAATGAAATGAATATTTATTTATTTATTTATTTATTTATTTAAAGCGCATAGGGAGGTCTGGGACCCAACCCATACCTAGCTGCTGGCCCACGTTGGGTGCTAATCAGCCTTCTTCACACTGTGCTTGTGCAGAGACTCGTCCTCACTTTTCTCATCTGACATTCGGATGACACAGATACTACCTACATCACAGAGCTGCCAGGGTTAAATGCAGTAATGTGTGTGAAGTCTTTAGGAAGCTGTGTAACTCACAGTAAGCCCTCAATAAATGCTATTATGTGATCCAACAGCACTTATCAAAATTGATTCTTCTTCTAAGTATTTTTTTTCACTTAAAGTATTATCTTTATATTTTTCCTTGTTAGTAGGGAGCAGTTCTTTCTCTTTTTGTGTACGATTTACAGTAAGATAGTAAATTCTATTTTCTTACTGGTACAGTCTGAGCTGCAAATAATTTTCAGAAAGTGATTTTACTATAAAAATTTTAATTGGCTTTTTTCCTTCCTGAATGTCAGTCACATCCTTTGTGTCTGCTTCATAGTGAAACACTTCTCCCAAGCTTAAGAAACAAGTCATACCTAGAAATCCTGCAAAAATGCCAGTTTCCATGGCAACCAAAATAAGCAGACATGAAAAATGCCAAATGTAATCAATCAATGCCTTTGAGTTTTCTTTGGGTTCTGTGGATTCCTTCAAGTGATGGACAAGAAAGCCAGTGTTTGTTTGTATTTGTTTTTATCTTCACACTGGAATATATTTTTCATACACGTGTATTTTCATTTTTTTTATTCATCTCCAGTCTAGACACAAAAGATTAGTGTTTATAATTTGAGAGAAATGACAAGATCACAAAATGAAGCAGTACCTATAATGTGGGACAGGTGAGGAGAGGTAGAGTGAGAAACAGAAACAGGAGCTAGGAGGGTCCAACCAAATCTTCTGAGAGCAGGAAAGGTGAAGCTGAGATGTTGGGGTTTTATTCAGCAACATAAAGGAGCCGCCCTGGGTGATTTTTGAGCACATAAATTGGGTCAGAACTGGGCTTTCCTGGGGCACTTGGGTGGTACAGTTGGTTAAGCATCTGCCTCTTGGTTTTGGCTCAGGTGGTGATCTCGGGATGGTAAGATTGAGCCCAGGGTTGGCTCCATACTCTGTGGAGTCTATTTGGGACTCTCGCTACCTCCCCCACTACCCTAACCCTCCCCCATGCTTGTTCTCTCAAAAAAAAAAATCTTAAAAAAAAAATACTGGGGTTTACTAGGAGAAATATCACCATCATGAAAGCCTGCCTCATTCAACACACAAGAACCCTAGAGCAAAGCTGTCCAGGAGAAATACAAACAGTCCACAAATGCAAGGCATGTATGTGATTTTTAAATTTCTTGTAACCACAATTATAAAATGTAAAAACGAAATCATTAGTTTTAATAACATATTGTATTTAATTCATCCAAAATATTATAATTTTAACTTGTAATCAATATAAAAATTATTGCTGAGGTTTTTACATTCTGGTGTGTATTTTCATTTAGAGTAAGTCTTGGTTCAGATTTGGTATATTCTAAGTACTCTGTGTAGCCAGTGATCACTGTATTGGGCAGCACAGGTCTAGAGCATATGTAATAATAAGTGACTAGGAAGGGACCCTGGCCGAAGGTGGAGGCAAGATCAAAGACAGTCATTGAAGGATGCCTGGCTATTTATTTTCCCAAGTCTCCTTGTGCCCTGAGTTCTTTTAGGATATCCAGTGTGGTAATAATTGCTATGCCTTTAAAATAAAATATTCATAAATTGCCATGTGGACTTAGAAAATCCAGTTCTAGCCAAAGGTAGGTACTATTAAGGTAAGTAAAATCTCACACGCTTTCATTATAATTACAACAATCTGAGTAAGGAGTTTGAATCTTAACATTTTTTAACTGGAGAGGCTCTTTATGATTTTTTCATGAAACTTTCCTATTTTGCAAATGGCAGAGACCCAATTTCACTGAACCGGATATTACTCCCAGGGTTCCCTAATTCTTCCTTTTTTCCAGGTTACTGTGTGTGTGTGTGGAGAGAGAGAGAGAGTGTGTAATTTTGTGGTACACAACAGAGGCAGAGGAACAAAGACAGTACAGACGAAGAGGGGGAGGAAGACGATAGTAAAGAACATTTGCTGAGAGGCTTCTCCAAGCCACACATGCCAGGTCCCCCCCCCCTCCACCTCCCAATCTACTGAATCAGAGCCAGACTCAGCCAGTTTAAGGTAGTGCCATGGCTAATCTATAAGGAGACCCACATTATCAACGGAAGTGAAGCAAAACAGAAGATTTTGTTAACCAAAATACCCGAAAGGTCTAAATGTTAGAAGGAATACTTTATTAAACTGCTTGGACAGTTAGTTGGTTGGGGGAGCAGGAGAGGTTGCTGAGTGGGGCAGGGAAGGACACAAAGGGACAGCCGTGGAGCATGCAGAAGTAACAGCCACCAGACCCCTTGAACAGAGAGGTGGCCCAATGAACCACAGTGTTTGGGGCTAGTGTGTGTTTATGCATAATGTTTGCTGGTAGAACCAAGTTGCCATAGAAAAAAGGTGAGGTTGAAGATATATCAGTTGGTTTTATTTCTTCATTACAGCAGCCAAAACAGAAGGGGGAAATAGGAGAAATATTTATAATATCACTTTGGGCACCACTTTATTAGCCTAATGATAATTCTGAGCTCTGAACTGTCCTAAGATGCACACATGTATCAGCTTACACCTAGCCAGGGATGTGTTCTAAAAAGCTCTGCAGGTGATCTGTTCTGAACTTCTCCCCACCAAGGTGAAAACCGTTATAGCACTGTGCCCTAATTTTAATGTGCATACGATCACCTGGGGACTTGTTAAAATGCACGTCCTGGTTGTAGGTCTGGAGAGGAGCCCTGGATTCTGCATTTCTGACAAGCTTCTGGGCGATGCCTGTGTTGGTTATCTGCAGACCACAGATGGATAGTGAGGGCCCCAAACCTCAGATACTGTCTGCACTAAATAATACAAGCATCTCCAGGTATCTCCTCCTTCCTATACTGTCTTCCTAGCTCTGGGGCCTGTGGTTCCCTTCCCTCTGAGCACTCAGTGACTGGACAAGAAAAGGTGAGGAATTGGGAGAGCCCAGGCCTCTGAGCTACAGGCCTGCTCAAGAGCCCACCTTCCCTTTGAGGCTCACCAGTTTCATCCTTTCGCCTCTCTGCCCTTAGGTGTCTAAGCTTGAAAGAGAGAAGACTCAAGAAGCAAAGAGGATCCGTGAGCTGGAGCAGCGCAAGCACACGGTCCTGGTGACGGAACTCAAAGCCAAGCTCCATGAGGAGAAGATGAAGGAGCTGCAGGCTGTGAGGGAGAATCTCATCAAGCAGCATGAGCAAGAAATGTCAAGGACAGTGAAGCTGCGGGATGGAGAGATCCAGAGGCTCAAGTCGGCCCTGTGTGCTCTCCGGGACGGCAGCAGTGACAAAGTAAGGACAGCGCTCACCATTGAGGCCCGGGAGGAGGCCCGGAAGCTGTTTGATGCCGAGCGCCTTAAGCTCTTACAGGAAATTGCGGACCTGAAAACTGCCAAGAAGCAGGTGGACGAGGCTCTAAGCAATATGATCCAGGCAGATAAGATCAAGGCTGGCGACCTTAGGAGTGAGCACCAGTCCCACCAGGAAGCCATCTCCAAGATCAAGTGGGAATCAGAGCGGGACATTCGGAGGCTGGTCAGTAACCCAGGGCAGCACGTCGGCGCACAACCATTCTCTCCCCAGGTTTTAGAATGCCATGGGTATGCTTCTACGGGTGTATCTCATGAGCGGATTATAAATAGTGCTCACCTCCTGTTTAGCACTGACCAAAATACAAGATAAGTCTGTAGGTAGGTAGGTAAGTAGATAAATGGATTGATAAGACAAGCCAAAATTGGAATTGTAAAATGTAGAAAACATGGGAATCACCTTTCTCATAACAACTGGCTTCTTTCAGCCATATATGGAGAGTATCTTTTCAATGACTCCTATTTTCTTGAATGTCTATAAAAATATTCTAAATTATGAGCTCTTCTAAAATCAACATGTTTTGTGAGCTTTCTATTTATAAAATGCCACTGGCTTTTTACAGGAGTGGGGAAAGTTTCTGTGGCTTTCAAGGTATCTGAAATGGCAGCCGCTGAGAGCATCCTGAGTGATTCACCTGTCTTCTTTCCAGGAACTGTGTCTGAAAACAAGAAATAGAGCCATAAGAACCGTGGTCATTTTAAAAACAGATCTTCTTTCTCAAAATAAATAAGAGCCATTCAAAACAGTGGCCACTATAATTTTTAAACTGTTCTTAAGTACTTTATTTGCTATTGCCAATTTCCAAGACTTATTTCAAGCCTATAGAGTTGAATCTTTCTTTTTAATACGTATGGCCAAAACCCACATTGGTCTCTCACTATACCTGAAAATAAAACAAATGTAATTATTTGTTTTATTTCATTATTCATTATATTATTTATTTTATTTCATTATTCATTATTTCATTTATTCATTATATTATTTTATTTCAATTATTTGAAATCCATAATGTCCTAAGTTGACCACGTCCCATTATTTTAGAAGAAACATTTACATGCGTCTATACTCAGAATGTTTAGCATTAGTTGTATCTTAGTCCTGTCTTATCAAATTACCCCTCACCTGTTAGAATGCACTTTATGCTTCTCCAACAATAATACTTTCTGGCCGCCTGGCTGACTCGTTTGGTGGAGCATACAACTCTTGATCTCAAGGTTGTGAGTTCAAGCCCCAAGAGAGTACTTTAAAATCTTTAAAAATAATAATATTTTCTTAGGAAAACTACACTTCCCTTTTGTGTCTGCCAATTCTAAGCAATTATTTTGTAAGAACTCCAGTTATGTTCCTTCGACCATATCTCTAGGATCTCGATTTTAAGTAAAAGTGGTTACCATAGAATATTTTGAAAGCTAAATGTGTCGTTTTCTTTGTACTACAATATAGGGTGACCGTAAAATGTTACCTTTGCCACACTTTCCAAATCCTTTGCAATTCATTCTATTGCCCTGGTTGACAATAACAACCAAACACAGTGCAGAAACTTTGGTCTCTGCCTTGCCTTTGGTTTTTGAAATGACAACAGTTGATGAAGAAAGAACCAGGACTATGTCTGGAGTCAGCAGGTGGGTAAATGAAAAGGATGCTGTACACCTATTTGTGTTTGTTGATGGTTTTCGATATAAAATCTGGAAGTATATTCACTTGTTGATCTGTAGTTTCTTCTCTGACTTCCTTTCACCAGCATACTGCTAAAGTAGACGATGCATTCTCTCTTAGTAACAATGTAAAATCTAAGCAACCTTAAGAGTGGTTAAAAAACTGGGTACAAACAGAATAACATGGGAAGTTTTTCAGTAGTGCAGATGTACTTACTTTTTCTTCTTGTTCTGTTACTATCCTTACACCCAGATCCATTTTTTTGGAACTGGAAGGGAGAGAAATGAAAGCCATTCTGTTTAGAAAATTTATCCAGGGAATTCTAGTAGACACCCCTTCCCATCTAAAAACTAGAATTTTGGAAGATTTTCAGTATTCTGAAGCCTGAGTCTATGCTTAAAATCACTATGCAATAGAGACTCATCGACACTGATTACTGGATATTCTAAAGAAAACTACTTTGGAAAGTGCTGGAAGGGGAAGGGTAATGTTGGGATCATTACTGCATAGCCTGTTAGAATGGGCTTTGGGGTCAGAAGACTGAACTTAAAATCTGGTTTCACTACTTATTAACTATAGGATTATGACAAAGTTGGAAACCCTTTGGGTCCTCAATTATCATCTGTAAAATGGTGATAACAAAATTTGTGTGATAGGACTGTTATAAGAGGAGATAAGGTGTATAAAGTTCTGAGGATAGTGCCTTGAATGTTGTAAAAAATCAATAAATTTTAGTTATGATGTGGGATGTGGCCATGATGAGATGATTATATGGGTAGTATGGGAGTGATTCCCAGCAAGTTCATTTAGGTAGGGTACATCAGAACCAACTAGGAGCACGGAGGCGTGGAACCATGGTAAACTGTAAATGACATCGTAGATGACAGGTCTAACAAATGAATGTACTACCTAGTTCAGAAAAACACTGGATTCAAATCTTCTACAAGGAGGTAGAAACTAAAAACAGTGCTTTCATTCTGGAATTTAAGGATAGTGTTTGACTACTCATCAAGTTATCATTTGATATCACAGGACCATGCACAATTTAGCCCCATGTCCTTCCAATATTGATCTAAAATGTAATCCTGTGACTGAGAGACAGGATCGTGCAGATAGTTACCTGGGGAAAAATGGGACTATGCATCAATTTTTGTATACATAGGCATATTTATATAAGGAACATAGCAAAGAAAGATTTACACAAAGTGATTTGTTATAAATAAGGGGACATTTTTATAAAGAGAACAGTATAATATCATTTATATTAAATGTCTCTATCCTATCTCCACTTTAAATATTCTCATGAAATATAATAAAACGAGAAGAAAGATTTTGCCTGATGGCTATGCTTTCTTCAGAAATTGTTTAAAGTCATTAACTTCACTAGCCCTCACCAGGAATGGCACAAATTTTTCAGTCCAATGAAGCTCCTGATCAGTTGCTATCAAATGCTTGTGGCCTTTAGTTGACAAATAATTCTGAGACCATGCTGAGACTTAAAAGAAGTGAGAGTTGGGGTCCATAAATATGTCCCACAGATATAGGAGGGGAAACAGTGGCTAATATTACCAGATGTTTCCCATTCCTCCTCTTGTCCCAACCATGGTTTTCTCTGATGGTAATAAAATGGTTGCCTTAGCTCTTTGCTCAATGGAAAGATCCACCTAACACGAACAATGTTCCAAATTCACTCCTGAATTCACTCCACATTTGCCACCTGAATGCAAAGATACTGGCCTTAGGAACTGACTAGTGTCCTGGAAAGTCTACGGCTTTGTCAGCAGAAAATGACCATAGTGCATGCTGCTGTTTAGAGGCTATTCCTCCAAACAGGAAGGAACATCAAAAATTGTCCTGGGAAACACTGTAATAGAATATTGAGTATCTGTCTTTATTAACACAAATGACCCATTTTATTTTGTTTTATTTTACAAATGACCCATTTTAAAGTTAACCTCTTCTTTCTAAATCCAACCAACCTAGACTATTTCAAACAATATATTGAGCTAAAGCATCTACACAGGATATACCAGAAAGAAAATTTACTCTCTTTGATGCCTCATTATCCAAGGGTAGCCTTTCATTACACAGTGTTGCCTTCTCTTGTTCATAAATTCGGTATACCTGTACAGTCATAATTTTTTCCCATAACAATCAAAGGAAAGAAGTTAAACTCCTACCATTGTTAAAATGCATTTTTTTTTACAACATTTTTAAATAAAATGTCCTGGGTGTCATTTAATTCAGATGGATGAGATTAAAGCCAAGGACAGGATCATCTTTTCCCTGGAAAAGGAACTGGAGACCCAAACTGGCTATGTACAGAAACTGCAGCTGCAGAAGGAGGCATTGGATGAACAGCTCTTTCTGGTCAAGGAGGCTGAGTGTAACATGAGCAGTCCGAAACGAGAGATTCCGGGAAGAGCAGGAGACGGCTCTGAGCACTGCGGCAGCCCTGTAAGTCTGTCTGAGCTGAACAAAGAACTCAGGAGTCATCTTTTATTTAGCTCCCAAGTTTTACTTTTCACTTAAGCTCTTTTCCTGTTTGCTACAAAGAAATCAATTCTACCTCCTCCTATAAAACCAGCTAGTATCTTGGGAACAGGGTTTTCTAAACCCATAGATAACAAAGTGGTCTGCCCTGCATTAGCAGATCACAAGAGAATTACAGGTCTTTTTAAATCTTTCATAGAATTTTTCTACCCATGTGATACCTTTGCAAACTTCAGCCTATTATAAGAGTCATAAATTAGGGGAAACTCTTGCCAAGACTGGTAATTTTCCCTTGGGTGAACCATTGGGTTGGAAATTGGCAAAGCCGGTTGTCATCTACATGAGTCAAACTGTGTGACTGTATAAAAAACTAAACAGTTTAAATCATCCTCTGAAAGCTTCTAGTCTGATTGAACTTCTCACTTATTACCCTGGATTTTGATCATTTTATAGGAGAAATTATTTTAAGAACTGCAGCCAGAGAAATCAGCTTGTATATAGTTTGCTTTCATAACTTATACCTTTCAAATTATGTAGCTGCTAAAAAGATGAAAATGTATTATTTAGGAACAGAGATAGGTTCCAAAGTAGTACTTAGAACCAAGTAATGAATAATTTATGAATTGGTATTCAGGATATATATATCCCCGTAGGTGGCAGAACCAGGATTTAGCAGATGTAAGTTTCAGTTCTATCCCTGACATTTACCTGCAGTGCAGCAAAATTGTCTAGAGAATGGGCTCTAGAGTCAGACTCTTTAGTTCAAATTCTGGATCTTCCACTTATCATGTGACCTCAGGCAAATCATTTTCCTGCTCAGAGTTTCCTCATCTGTAAAAGAGACGCATTAATGGGCCATATGGCTGGTCAGAGGTCTGGAAGAAACGGTCTGTAAAATGTTGAGCATGGTGTCTGGTTCGTAGTTAGCATTCAATAAATATTAATTATTGATCTATTGATAGCAGCTGCAAGACCTTGAATGAATTATGACCTCCCTGAATCTTCACTGTTCTGCTAAATCCTCTTGGATTTTATGAATCTGGAGATACAATGTGTGGGAAACTGGTTTGTCAACAGTACAGCACTATCAAAGTGTAAGATGATAATGGAATTGAAAGTCTGTAATGGTCTTATGGATGCTAGATCATGGAATCAGTCCATGAGAGCCATGTGTAAAGTGATCCATGGCTATTATGACAGTGGGGACTCCAGTAGCTCTGGGCAAAATGTACCAACAAAGGCATGAAGGTAATACACCAACCTTCTCACTCTGACCTTTTTCTCCATGAGTATGTAGGAATTTTCAAAGCCCAGCCCTATCTTCTATTCTTTGGCCAAGTATGATAGGACATTTGTCCTAACTGTAGGAAACAATAAATGTGCAGCCATGACTTAAGAAATGCTCCTTGAACCTCACATAATCATGAATGACCTTAGTCTCAGAGATCACAAATCTGAGAGGCTCATCCAACCATCTACCAGTCACCCTGCCAGGAGTCAGGGCTCCAGAGAGTATCTGCCACATGGAATTCATTTTCAGTTTCAATCAGGCCTGGTCTTCAACCCAAGCAGTGAATATCAAGGGTTAGAAGACAGTAAATATTTACTCTTCTCTGAATACAGAACATTTTACTCTCACCTCATAAGCCAGATGAAAGGAACCAAACCTCTTACTTTTATGAGTGGAATTCTCAAACTTTGTGAAAAGTGTTATGGAAGAAATACCCATTTTAATTTCCATGCATAGGATTTGAGAAGAAATCAGAAGAGAATAGCTGAATTGAATGCCACTATAAGAAAATTAGAAGACAGGAACACCCTGCTTGGAGATGAACGAAATGAACTGGTGAGTTCTGCCCAGAATTACTTGTTTATTTATTTGGTGATTTTTCTTATGCGTTTTGTTTAAGAAAATTTATAAGATGTTGTGGAAATATAATAAAGACAAGTACACAGATAATAAAGGTCCAGTTTAATAAACATGCCCAAAGAAATACACCCATACTAGCACCACTCAAATGAGTACCTGGAAGATTACCAGTGCCTCAGAGCCTCCCTCTCTTGGGAATTCTACCAGTCACATCCTTCCAGAGCTAATCTACTCACTGAATTCTGTCACTGTAGACATGCATCACCATTCTTTAAATGTTTCATAAATGGCATCCTACAGTAATCACTCTTCTGTGTTTGGCTTTTTTTGCCCAGCATTACATTTGTGGAAGTCACTCACTGTATTACATGTGTCCACTCATTCATTTTCTTACTCTATTATATTCAGTTAATACACCACAGTATATTTCCTCTTCGATTACTAATGGGCATTCATGGTGTTTCTTAGCAGTTTCAATATTAGTAGTGCTGCTGCATGTCTTTGGTGAGAAAATGTGTTCTTTTCTGCTGAGAACTTACCAAGGAGCAGAATGACTGGGTTGTAGGGTGTGCATGTGGTCAGCCTTAGTACTGGTTGCTGGGTCTCCACAGTTGTGAGAACAATTGCATTCCTGTATTCCTATTCTCCCGCCAATGTGGAAGACTTGGCAGTTTCTCCCCGGCTTTGCCAACATGCACAGATCGTTGATCATCTTAGTAAGTATGGTGGGTATGAGCAATATTCTGATTGTAGGATTTTGATTTTTACTTTCCTTAATAAGGAAGTTGAGTGAATTATCAAATATCTTTTGGCTTTTGGGGTGTCGTGTGATTTGCCCTTTGATTTTCATAAAATTTTCTTTTGTGTTGCCTTTATTTTCTTATTAATATTAGGAATTCTTTATATCATTTTTGTATATTTGTATTTAAAATATTCTGCTCTGGGGACACCTGGGTGGCTCAGTCGGTTAAATGTCTGACTCTTGGTCTCGGCTTAGGTCGTGATCTCAGGGTGTTAAGATCGGGCCCGTGTCAGGCTCCAACCTCAGCATGGAGTCTGCCAGAGATTCCTTCTCTTTCTCGCTCTGCCCTTTCCCCATGCTCTCTCATGCTGTCTCTCTCTCTCACACACACACAAATAAATCTTAAAAAAAAAAAAAAAAAAATCCTGCTCTGTGCCTTACATTGTACTTTTTTTTTTTTTTTAAAGATTTTATTTATTTATTTGACAGATCACAAGTAGGCAGAGAGGCAGGCAGGTGGGGGGCGGGGAGAAGCAGGCTCCCTGCTGAGCAGAGAGCCCAATGCGGGGCTGGATCCCAGGATTCTGGGATCATGACCTGAGCCAAAGGCTTTAACCCACTGAGCCACCCAGGTGCCCCACATTGTACATTCTTAATGGTAGTTCTTGATACAAAGAAGTTATAATTTCAGCATTTTATTTTTTCCAAATATATACATTTTAAGTCATAAGTCTCTAAGCATGACTAGCTTCATCCCACACATTTTTTATGTCATAATGTATTGTTATTTCAAAATCTTTTCTAATATATGATTTCTTCTTCAACCCATGGTTTACTTAGCACCGTAAGGCTTAACTTCTAAATATTTGGAGATTTTTGAGTTATCTCTCTACTAATGATTTCTACCTTAATTTCATTGTAGTCAGAGAATATACTTCATATTATTTCTTTTTTTTAAGTTGAAGTACAGTTGACATGCAATGTTATATTAGTCAGTAATACTTTGTATCATTTCATTCTTTAAAAACTTGTTGAAATCTACTTTTTGATGGTAACATACAATTTTAGAAACATTCCATGTTCTCATAAAAAGAAGGTATACTTTGCAATCATTGCAAGGGTTTTGAGTGAAGTTCATTAGTAGTCTTGTTTAAAATCTCCTATATCTTGGGCACCTGGGTGGCTCAGTGGGTTAAAGCCTCTGCCTTCGGCTCAGGTCATGATCCCAGTGTCCTGGGATCGAGCCCCACGTTGGGCTCTCTGCTCCGCGGGGAGCCTGCTTCCTCCTCTCTCTCTCTCTGCCTGCCTCTCTGCCTACTGTGATTTCTCTCTCTGTCAAATAAATAAAATCTTAAAAAAAAAAAAAAAGGCAGGAAAAGTTTCCTCTTAAAAAAAAAAAAAAAATCTCCTATATCTTTATACTTTTTCTGTGTGCTTCTTCTCCCAACAGATTTGTCCATATCTATTCTTAGTTTTGTTGAGTTTGCTTTATATATATATTTGAAGTTATATTACTAGGTACATGTAAATTAAGATTTATTAAATGTTTGCACCCTGATTTTTTTTTTTTTTTTAATCTTTAGTAACACTGCTTGACTTAAAGTCTTGGTCTGATGTCAGTTGCACTATATCGGATATTTTCTTTTAATAGTTTCATGAATATCTATATTGACTTTCACACTTTATAATATTTAAGTTATATCTTTTAAAAGGAACTTTTTTTTTTAGGTACTTTGGGTCTTACTAATGTATGGTATGATAGAATTACTGATACCTCCTTTTACATGTGTTTTTCTGCATCTTCTGTAAATAGCATCTACTAAGTAAATTTAACTGTTTAAAACCCTTGTCATTGACCTTCAGAAAAGAGATGAAGTTTAAAATAGTGAACCTAGTGGAATTATTTTTTGTCCTTGTATATGTTTCATATTTAATATGGTTTCTTCAGACACTGAAACTTGAATCTGAGGACTAAATGAGGTTATGAAAAATTTTGGCCTTTGATATAAAATGGGTTTCCAAATGGCAGTTAGGATACAGTTGGGAAGTACTGTTTTAGAATCCCACAAGCAGCTGTTTCAAATATTTATAGGTAGCTAATTCTCCTACCCCAGTACTTCCGAAAACGTTAAATTCTCAAAAACAAGGGTGAGTACTTTAAAGTCTTGTCAGATGATTCTGATTGATAGACCCCACCACTTTCCTTGCTAAAGTACCCCTCCCCCAGTACATACTCATTCAGAAACATTAGTATAAAGTCACTGAACTAAGCACAGGAACTTTCACATGAAAATGGAAATTGTTATGTATAGAGGAACCATAAATGAGAGTTTTAAGTGTAAAAGGGAGTTTTGAGAGTAAAAGGGGGGGGCTATTAACAATTACCCCAAGATAGCATTCATAAAATTAGACCAGTGGTTCTCAGCTAGAGGCAGTTTTGGCAATATCTGGAGACATTTTTGATTGTCACAGTTGGGAGGATGTTACCAGCATCTAGCGGGCAGAGGCCAGGGATGCTGCTAAACATTCTACAATGCAGGACATCTCCTCATGACAAAAAATATCTAGCCCAGAATGTCTAGAGTGCAGACGTTGAGAAACCCTGCCTTAGACTAACTAGCAAACCAGAATATGGTCACTCTTAATTATGGGTGGGTAAGAATATAATCATACTTTTCCTAAGCTCGGTGAGAATGAAATATTCTTAAACACAAATATCAATAAAGTTTTGAGAGTATTTTTTTTTTCCTCAGTAACATTTTCTTAAAAATAAACATTCTTGGGGCATCTGGCTGGCTTAGAAGAACATGAGCCTCCTGCTCTTGGGGCTAGGAGTTCAAGCCCCACAGCCTTAGTACAGTTTTAGGAGTCATAGCAACATCTCTCATGGGAAGAACTGGTTTTGGTGACAACCAGGCTTTCGTTTGGGTCCTGGTTGCACTACTTAGTGACTTGTGATTCACACTAGCTGCTTTATCTCTTTGAGCCAGTGAGGGGTCATTGCAGGCCTGGGGAGAGGTATGAGCAGCATGAGATGGGGGCTGAGTGTGCAGGATAACTGGGCTGGAAGAATCAAGGGCAAGTAAGGCATGCAATTACTCTTCCTGAGCATTTCCAAAAGCAGAACCTTGGCCACACCTCCTTGAAGGTAATACTTGGTACACAGTTGTGAATACTCTGATGGCAGACCATTAGAGGAAACTGAAAACAAAGCAGTCGGGCTGTTAAATGAAGGATGGACATGGTCAGTTCTGAGACACAGAGAGAAGCAGACCAAGGTGGCCCTGGGTAGGTTTCACCCCTGTCTGTTCACTCCTTCTGCCCCCACATCCACTCCAGCACAAGAGACAAATTATAACTTATGTCTTCCCAGTTAAAACGTGTGCGGGAAACCGAGAAACAATGTAAACCTCTTCTGGAAAGGAACAAGTGCCTCGCCAAGAGGAACGATGAGCTGATGGTGTCTTTGCAACGCATGGAAGAGAAGTTAAAAGCCGTTACTAAGGAAAATTCAGAAATGGTGTGTATCACAGACTCTGCAAGACTGCAACTTCCCTCTTTATGTTACACCACTAACCTGACTTACTGCTCTTTCTGAGTTTGTTTTTAAAATACAATGCTATTCATGAAAGTTGGGGTTTTTCCCTGTGTAAACAAGGAACCTTAAAGGAAGAAAGCAAGAGAAAGTTGCTGGCTCTGAATTTAAAGGGGTTTCTAAATTTGCAGAATGGTAGGAGTGCTTCGGGATCTGCATACTTTCCAAAATCTTCCCAATAGAGAAGCAAACTTTCAACATAGCTCCTCAGCCACAGAGACTTCCTTCCAAGAATTTCACTAACATGCTCTTTATAGAACTGTACGATGGGTGCTCTCATCTTCTGAGACATTGCGTAATAGTTGAGAAATAGATGCTACCACTTGAATTATGTATGGACGGTGATAAGCTCATGCACTCTTAACAGACTTACAGCACAGCTATCGAGATCTTCAGACATCCCTGATGATTTTGACATGTAGAAAATACAATATACTTGAGAGTTTTCGTTGATGGCATCTGTGAAGCTGAGCAATTTTCACATTTAGCTGGAGCCTCATAAAATTTCTACAGATATTTTATGTGAACTGTTCAAGTTTGGGAATTTTAAAGTCTCTACCTATTCTTTCTTCTTTTCTAATCCAGAGAGAAAAAATAACATCCCACCCACCCTTAAAGAAATTAAAATCTCTGAATGACCTCGATCAAGCTAATGAAGAACAAGAGACGGAGTTTTTAAAACTTCAAGTCATTGAGCAGCAGAACATTATTGATGAGCTCACAAGGGTAGGTCTTGATGAACCTATAAACTCTAAGCTGTTTCCAAGGGCAAGTAGCTGAGAAATCAACATACACTGGAAGCACTTAATAATTTCCGATTAGCCCTAAAGGCCCACGTTTATATATTCAATACATAAGTAGGTTGAAGAGCCTCTACTCCAAAAATAGTTGATATTATTAAACTGATTTATACATTTTCAGTTATAATCCTTTGTTAACTAGTTTGGTAACACAAATAGTGGCTGCAGAACACCCTAAAAGAATTTCCAAATGCATCGTCATGTGAGTAGGTAGGTAGTGTGGGTATACCTTATAATTGCATTCCAGTATCAAGATTCTGAGGCTCAGAGATTAAATATTTGGCCAACAATAACAGGATCATATGCCTCTTATTTCCCAACATTTAATTCAGTGTCTAGCACATAGGTACAGTTTAATATTTGTTGAATGAACCTCTGTCGAAGCACTTTTCACTCTGCCTTGAACACTACGCACAAACTTCCAGTGTGGGTACAGGGAGACCAGTGCAGAAGGTGACATAGTAATTGCATGACAGAGTGGAAATTTCAGTCCTGATCTTCTGACCATGACCTCAGTGACTGTAGAGCTGTTATTACTCCCATTTACATCTGGTCAAGGCCTGTTTTGCCAGCAGCAGTGGACTAAGACCTTCAGATGCCTTTCAGTTTCCTCTTTGCCTCTCTGTCTTTATTCCATTATTGTTATCTCTGGTCACTCTCACTTCAGGACCAAGCCAAGGGCCAGAGAGTTGAAGAACCAGCAATTGGGATTGGGGGGGACGGTTAGTCAAGTGTCTCCAGAGTAAGGTGAGCAAGCTGATTTATTGCTGTTGAGGGGAGAAAAGATAATTTTAGGTTATAACTATTTGTGGTTTATCCTTTTAAAATATCATCTATGTTGAGTTAAAAGGCATATACTGTATTAGAGTAATCTAAGTATAAATTTTCAAAAGTTTCAGATATATTGAGGTTTTATAATAAAAATATTTTTACATGGCAAGAAATCCTAAAGGTTAAGATCACTGGCATAAACAAGATCATGTATTAAATATGGCCTTCTAAAGCAGTGTGCCTCTTACTTCACATCCACATCCTTAATTTCTAGAAAATCCCAGAATCACTCAGCCATACTTTTCTTGACTTTGAGTATCTGAACTTAAGCTAAAAGTTTCTTAAAGGAATTTGATGTGTTGGGGTGCCTGGGTGGCTCAGTGGGTTAAGCCTCTGCCTTTGACTCAGGTCATGATCCCAGCGTCCTGGGATCAAGCCCCGAATTGCGCTCCCTGCTCACCAGGGAGTCTGCTTCTCCCTCTCCCTCTTTCTGCTGCTGCCTACTTGTGCTTTCTCTCTGTCTCTCTGTCAAATACATAAATAAAATATTTTTTTAAAAAGGGAATTTGATGTGTTGACTCATTATCCAGACTTTCAGGGAAACTAAGTGTCACTTATTTAATCTACCTTTAAATTTATACAGTAAATATGTTGGCTACTTAGTGGATGAGCATCAAATTCCCAGGATATCTCCATCCACAGCAACAATGAATCAAGAAATCAATTGTGGGGGGGGGGGGATAAATTGTGATTTCTAGATATTCTTTGAGTTTCCTAGAACATTCCAACTACAACAACCCCCCCCCCAAAAAAAACCCACTAGATTACTCTAACCCAGTAGATACTCTGTTCCCATCTTCAGAGGCTACAGGTGAGAATAAGAGTCTGAGACAGCTTGCTATGCCTTTCAACTGATTAGAATAAAGTTTATGCAAAATAGCACTTTTTTAATACTTATATAGAAAGTAATTTGGGGTTTGAGAAAACTGAAAAATTGTGCTTTGGGAAAATATGAGTATTTTCAGAGCTACTTGATCTTCAAGTATAACAAAGGATTCTGATGAAGAAGACAGTGTACCTCCTTATTGGGAGGCTCTCAGATCCACATAGATTATCAGGAAACGTTGTAGTGTATTTTTACTTAAAAAATATGTGAGTAGCAGGGGAGCTGACTTAATTGGTTAAGCAACCAACTCTTGGTTTCCACTCAGTTCCTGATCTCAGCATCATAAGATCAAGCCCGGCACACCCAGCGTGAAGCCTGTTTGAGATTCTTTCCCCTCCGTCTTCCTCTCCCTTTGCTCCTCCCCCTACTTGTGCGCACTCTCGGTCTGTCTCTCTCTCTCTTTCTTAAATAAATAAATAAAATCTTTAAAAAGATCTGTAAGTAGCAAACCTTAAAATTGCCAAAATTACAAAACACAGTCTTATTTTAAATAGGCATAATGCTTCAGGGGAAAACCAACTCTATAATTGCGAAGGGGTGGGGTGCGGACCACCTAGAAGGAAACATGTACCAACTCAACATCTGAATTCTTCATCTGTTTTCCAGGACCGAGAAAAGCTCATCCGTAGGAGAAAACATAGAAGAAGTTCCAAGCCAATTAAGGTAATGGGAAAACTAGGTTATCAGGCTTTTGCCACAAGCTCTGTGAAAGAAGTGAGGCTTGCCAAGGAATCTTCCTGCAAAGATGTGATAAATCAAATGTTCCTAAACTGCAGCAAACCATGGGCTCTATTTGCTAGAAGAAAATCTCTTAATAGTTCTTAGAAGTCCAAAAATTATTACATTATGGATTTTAACCTTTAAGGTTTGCTTTATTATGACTTTATCTGAGCGAATAAGGCACTAGGTTGATGTCGAAGGCATTATCTGACAAGCTGGAGAGTCAGACTCCAAAGAATATGCAAGAGATACACATGATTTAATGCCTCCTGGTGAACAACATTAGTGTCTCATACTCACCCTATAATTATTAGTATATTTTTATTATTCACTTGAAGAGTATTATTGATACTAGTTTGATTTTATTATTCCATTGGATTTGGATACTATTCTGAGAATGATTACTAGTAATGGTACACTCAGTCCACCCATATCTGTATAGTCTCTTATAATCCACAGAGTTTTGTTAATTTGTTTATTTGTTTGATTTTGTTTTGATCAAGTACGTTATTTGATTTGGATATGAGATTGGATGGTAAGACTTACAATTTGATAATCCCAAATAGGTGCCTGGACTTTAAATGTCTTGATTATATTTTAAGTACTGGAAAGAGCAAATCATATAAACTCCTCATGATATAAAATATAATGTAAAATAGGCCCCAATGTTTCTATGAAGAGACGAAAATATCCATGATATTCCATTCCTCAAAAACATCATAAATGAAACAAAAGGAGACACACTTGTATAGGAATTATTGTGTTCATTCCCAGAGTGTTTATTTCCTCCAAGAAGCACTAAAGGACCCCTGTCTTCTGTGTCCTTTTGCACATATGCCGGTTGATGGTGCCCTGATAATATGTTGACTTTACCCACTTCTAGTTGTGTCAGTAAATATGTACTTTCCCTCCCCTAGAGGCCTGTTTTGGATCCATTTATTGGCTATGATGAGGACTCTATGGATTCAGAGACATCATCCATGGCCTCGTTTAGAACTGACCGAACACCAGCTACTCCTGATGATGACTTAGATGAAGTAAGTTTTTCCACTTCTCTAGTCTTCTGTGATATTATCACCAAATCTTTCATTTAAAATGGAGAGAAAGCATTGCACTTCTTATATCCTATCTGAGCTGTGCAAAATGATCACACAATAGTTCCATTTTTACTTTGTTACCTCTTGGAAAATAGCTTTGCCAATGTCATGTAACCCTTTTACGACTTGTCTTTTTTCAAACTTAAAAGTTACTATCCCAAATTCTTCTCACAAGGAAGGTGAGGACTAAGGAAGAGGCTTAGAAGAACAAGCTTCTAGATACAGTTGAGGACAGGGTTTAGCAAAGTGTGCTTTGTAGACTGCCATTGTCAGAATCAGGTAGGAGGGGGTTCAATCACAGTGAAAATTCCTGGACTCTACTACATACCTCCTGATTCAGGATCTTACGGGTAGAACCCCCAAATCTGCATTTTTCACAAAGCTCCTTGGTGATTATATTATGCTCTGAAGTTTGAGACCTAAAGCTGTGAAAGTATGTATATATTTTTTAATGATTTTTTTATTTTTAAATTTTTTATGAACATATAATATATTTTTATCCCCAGGGGTACAGGTCTGTGAATCGCCAGGTTTACACACTTCACAGCACTCACCATATGTCCATAACCCCACCCCCATTTCTTCCAACCCCCCTCCCCCCAGCAACCCTCAGTTTGTTTTGTGAGATTAAGAGTCACTTACGGTTTGTCTCCCTCCCAATCCCATCTTGTGTGAAGTATATTTTTAAGTTTATCTCAAGATCAATCAAGAAATGTTGCATATGGATGTATGGAAAAGAATTGAGATTAAAACTCTATCATTTCCTCCCATTCGAATCCAAAAGCTAGGTGTAACTTCTTCTCATTTGGATCCAAAATTGACTGTAATCCAAACCAAAAGAATAACCAATCATCAGATATGTATAAATAAACAAATGCCTCATATTAACAAACATTAAGTATTTATGTGATGTCCATCTTAAAAGTACTACAGTGTTTATGTCTATGTACATACTTTAAAGTTAAGAATCAGATCACAGGGGGGAAAAAAAAGCAAAGAAAAGAAAATCACAGGGTGCCTGGGTGGGTCAGTTGGTTAAGTGTCTGCCTCTTGATTTCGGCTCAGGTCATGATCTCAGGCTCGTGAGATTAAGCCCCATCTCAGACTCTGCACTGGGTGTGGAGCCGGTTTGCGATTCTTTATCTCCCTCTGCCACTCCCCCACACAAAACTTACTTGTGGAGCATAAGGAATAACACAGAGGACATTGGGAGATGGAGAAGAGAAGTGAGTTGGGGGAAATTGGAAGGAGAGACAAACCATGAGACTATGGACTCTGAGAAACAAACTGAAGGTTTTGGAGGGAAGGGTGGATGGGTGAGCCTGGTGGTAGGTATTAAGGAGGGCACATATTGCATGGAGCACTGGGTGTGGTGCATAAGCAATGAATCTTGGAACACTGAAAAAAAAATAAAATTACAAAAAAAAAGAATAAAATTACACTGAATCCCATATCAAACAGATATTTACTTCTCTTTATAAAGTGGACAAATGTTAGTGTTTCACATTGAACTCAGGACCCAACATAACCTAATTATTTTTTGGCTTTTTTTGTAACCTCAAGAGTTTAGCAGCTGAGGAATCTGAGCTACGATTTCGACAATTAACAAAAGAATATCAGGCCCTCCAAAGAGCATATGCCCTCCTGCAGGAGCAGACTGGAGGTATCATCGATGCTGAAAGGGAAGCCAAGGTCAGTATACATCTGGGGAGAGGGCTCTGAATTGACTTGCAGCAGTCGTAACATAAAAGTACCATGCACATAAAAATATCAGTAGGATAGCTTCCCCTGTATCTTCTCCACTGCGGCTTTTGAACTGTTTTATCTTTTATGTCAACAAACCTTGCATCTAGAGACATTAGAGCCAACTTAGATCGATTCTTTTGTTCCTTTAAAGATAGTAGTTCTTATTCTTGCTATTTGAAAGCTTGTATTTTCAAAGCTAGGCAATATTGAATTTTGATAATCCATTTTTTTTTTTACCTCCTTGCTTGGAAAAAATACTTCTGTGGTTAGCCACTTTCTTCTCTTGGTTAATAAGTGCACAGCATTACATTGACAACTTCCAAAGAATTTTCACTGACAATATCTCATTTAATTTTTATGACACCACCCTAAGGCAGGTGTTTTATAAAAGGTGAGTTCGAGGCTCTGAGGGGTTAACTAAATTGCCCAAGATCCCATAGCTAATTAATAGAAAACTTGGATTGGATTCCACCTAAAATCTTGCTGGGTCACATGTTCTTTCCATTACATCACAACTGCCTCTCATAAGCTTATTTAAAAAAAAAAAAGCTTATATAAAAAAAAAAAAAGCCACATACATACAATACTAATACTTAAAATTTTGTGAATGCTGTGTGGCAGGCTTGGTTTTAAGCACTTTCCATACATCATCTGATGCAATCCTCAAACAACCCTATGAGTTAGATGCTATTCTTAGCTATGTCCTTTTTATAGGAGAGGAGATAATAGCTTAGTAGGAGTTAAATGTAAATTAGCTAGGTTGAAACTAGGATATATAGCTCAGTTAGATGAAAGCTAGGGTATCAACCTCATGTTTCTGAGTTCACAATCCTAACCATCCTGCCTCATAGATTAATTCACATGGGACAAAAAGGATTATGCCCACCTAGTGATTTTATCCTATTTCCCAGTTTAAAGGGTATGTAGTGTGCTGAGGAATGTTGTAGGACCTACTTGTAGTTGTTTAATAGGACAGGATAGATATTATAGTTGTGTATTTTTAAATTGTAACATACCTACGTACACATGCATATTTATACATAAATGAATATAAACATTTTTAAAAAACACTGAGGGGGCACCTGGGTGGCTCAGTGGGTTAAAGCCTCTGCCTTCGGCTCAGGTCATGATCCCAGGGTCCTGGGATCGAGCCCTGCATCAGGCTCTCTGCTCAGTGGGGAGACTGCTCCCTCCCCCCGCCTACTTGTGATATCTGTCAAATAAATAATAAATAAAATATTTTAAAAATAAATTAAAAAACACTGTGATTTGAAGTAGATAGGCAGGCAATCATTAGAAAGGGATGTATGTGTGTTCCTTCGTGTTTATTCCCTAATACGTTAATAGTTGTGGTTTTCATGATTAGCATGTATGAAGCATTCTCACCAACATAGGGTTGGCTAATTAAGATAATGGTATACATCTTGTTTTTTGAAGAGGTGATGATGTAGAAACCAGTTCTTCTTCTCACTTCACCGCCACCTCTAAATAAAGGTTTAGGGGCACCTGGGTGGCTCAGTGGGTTAAGCCTCTGCCTTCGGCTCAGGTCATGAGGTCATGATCTTAAGGTTCTCGGGTTGAACCCTAAATCAGGCTCTCTGCTCAGTGGGGAGCCTGCTTCCCCCTCTCTATGCCTATCTCTCTGCCTACTTGTGATCTCTCTCTCTCTGTCAAATACATACATAAAATCTTTAAATAAATAAATAAAGGTTTAGTGTTATTTCTGGCCATGAAAGTCAAAGAAACTTAACCATTCTCAGCAAAATAGTCTAAAACAAATCAAGATGTTAAAAAAAGAGTAATAGAGTAAATTGAGAGAAAGTAGAAATGCAAGAATAGGGGTGCCTGGGTGGCTCAGTTGGTTAAGTGTCCCAACTCTTATTTTGGCTCAGGTCATGATCTCAGGGTCGTGAGATCAAGCCCTGCATCAGGCTCTGCTCTCAGCACGATGTCTGCTTAAGATTCTCTCTCTCGGGACGCCTGGGTGGCTCAGTTGGTTAAGCAGCTGCCTTCGGCTCAGGTCATGATCCCAGCGTCCTGGGATCGAGTCCCACATCGGGCTCCTTGCTCCGCAGGGAGCCTGCTTCTCCCTCTGACTCTGCCTTCCACTCTGTCTGCCTGTGCTCACTTTCGCTCGCGCTCTCTCTCTGACAAATAAATAAAATCTTAAAAAAAAAAAACTTTAAAAAAAAAAAAAAAAAAGATTCTCTCTCTCCCTCTGCCCTTACCCACTCTAGATTACATGCCCCCTGTCTCTCTAAATAAATAAGTAAAATATTTTAAAAAAGAAAATGCAAAAATAGATAACAGATGAATGAGTATCATGAAAATAAAAGATGTAATCATTTTGATAAAAGAGAAAAATAGATTGTAGTCCATTCTCATTTAAAGTTAAAATGATTAGTGAGATTAAGTTTGGGATTTTTTTAATCTGATAAAGTTAAATATGATGTTCAACAGTCCAAAGATATATTCTCCTCCCAATGTAGAATAAGAAAAGGAGGGGCACATGGCTGGCTCAGTCATAGCATGCAATTCTTGATCTCAGGATTGTGAGTTCAAGCCCCACAGTGGGTATAGAAATTAAGTGTCCCAACTCTTATTTTTTTTTTTTTTAATTTGACAGAGATCACAAGTAGGCAGAGAGGCAGGCAGAGAAAGAGAGGAGGAAGCAGGCTCCCCGCCAAGCAGAGAGCCTGATGCGGGGCTCAATCCCAGGACCCTGGGATTTTGACCAGAGCCGAAGGCAGAGGCCTTAACCCACTGAGCCACCCAGGTGCCCCAAGAGATTATTTTTAAGAAAGGAAGAACTGGGCAGAGGGGACGAGGGCAGGGCACCTGGGTGGCTCAGTCAGTTAAACATCCATTGCTTGATTTCGGCTCAGGTCATGTTGTCAGGGTTGTGAGATCAAGCCCCCCCTTTCAGGCTCCTCAATGGGGAGTCTGCTTGAGGTCTCTCTCTCCCTCTTCCTTTGTTCCTCCCTACCTTCTCTCCCCTTAAAAAAGAAGGAAGGAAGGAAGGAAGAAAAAGGATCTCTTCCAATGCTGACTTTATTCCACATTATACTAAAGAACCTATCAAGATCTTAAGATAAGTAAAAAATATATGTATGGGCAAAAAACAAAGAACTCACTAATTTTTCATAGAAAATAAGGTCTTATGTAGGAAGAAGACAAGAGAATCTGAAAACAAATGAAGTTAAGGTTGCTCCATAGAAGATCAGTGTCCAAAAATGCTGATACACATACTCATCCCACATACACATCATTCATACATACATACATCTGGATCTGGATCTAGATTTAGATTTAGGGCACAAAGTTGGCTCTGAAAGAATGGCAAGTTTTGGGAGAGGCAAAGAGGGAGAAGGCTTTCCAGAAGAGGAATTATTCAAATAAGAGAGAAATGTAGGGTTAAAAGGTATATTTAGGAAATGAGATCACCAGCAGATCAGGGGTAAACTCTGTTGATGAGTAGTGGGGGAAAGACTGCAAATATAACGGGAGTTCTCACGTCTCACCTGAAGACTTTGAATTTTAACCTGGTGGTAAAAGGAACCATGGAAAGTTTTAGGCAAGAATTTAGATCCTAAAGATAGTTTTAAAAGGTTCTTTGGTCATAGACATTTTTTTTTCTTCCTTGAGCTCTGATGAAGAAACATAAGGCGGGTGGGGGGAAATATTGAGTTACCATTTATTTTACTTACTGAGTTCTGGAATTTTGATTTCACTAGGCTCAAGAACAGCTGCAAGCAGAGGTGCTAAGGTATAAAGCCAAAATTGAAGATCTGGAAGCGACTCTGGCTCAGAAAGGGCAGGTAGGCATTCAATTGCTGGCTCTTCTGCACATGCAAACAATTCAGTCCGACCGTCCTCTAGCCCCTGTGCATGGGCCATACCCAGGACACGGCTTGGCTCTCCACAGTGACCTTTCTCAAACTGTGTCAGAATGTTCAACTTGATGTTTCTGTCCCTGGTGTTTTTCTGGCCAGAGTGTGAACCCCGCTACAACATGAATGAGGTTGGGCAGGAAAGAGAAGGCCAGAGGAAGAGGAGCCCTGTACTTATAGCCTAGAGTGGTCGCAAGCTACTGAGACAAAGACCCGCCTCTCTTTGCCTCTATGCTACATTTATGGTTCTGCATTTTAATGTTTTCCATCCATATGTATCTAGCCTGTGTGCATTCTGACCCTTTTCACTTTTGCCTGTGTGGTCACTTCTGAGTCCCCGGAAGGCTGGTCCTGGATTATTCAGTCTGAAAAAGTTAGAGATTAGTGAGTGTCGATGAAAAGGGGGTGAAATTTTCCTGGCAACTTTGGCCCCGATATCTTTTGAGGAAGGAGCTGATAACAAGGGGTGGGTGTCATTTACCAGCCATCAGCAGGCCACCAACCTGGGTGAGAAGACAACTCTGGCCAAGTGGTTTGACGACACACGCCCTCTTGTGCCACTCTGAAATGCTGACTGCGCAATATTCTTTGTCAAACAGGACTCACACTGGGTAGAAGATAAACAACTTTTCATTAAGAGAAACCAGGAGCTTTTAGAAAAGGTATGTTGGGCGCAACACCCTAGTGGGGCAGAGGAGAAAATGATGAGAGATCCAGGAGCAGCAGGGGGTTCTCTCAGGAGTGGCACCGGGGCTGGGGAAGGGGAGGCTTTACCGGCGCTGTCTCCTCTGCTGCGTGCTCAACTGCATTCCTGTCACCGCCATTACCATCAGTTAGTGGCCCGTGTGCATGGCTCTGTGCTGGCGTTGTGCCGACTTGAGGGGATGTGATCCCGAAGCCTATTGATTTGTTGACTATATATATACATATATATATGTATATATATATACTGTTTGTGTACTGTACATACATATATACACATACACACACACACACACAGGTGCACACATACTCTGTGGTTGTCCATCTACAAAAAGCACACTACAAATGGGACTTGTTATTTTGTGCAAGGCATGACAGAATATGACTCCAAGACCACACTGCAACCCAGAATAGACTGTGTTCTCACTTTTAACCGTTTTGCTAATCTTGGCTATTTATATACATATACATACATATATATTTTTTTTTTAAATGGGAGAATATTTTAAAAGATGTATCTAAGGCACAAAACAGCATGTCCAGGAGGTTGCTCAATAAATCAAGATGCAAAAGCATGGTTTAGGCCCAGTAGATAAATTGATTTGTCTCTGAACATAGGCGTTGACTGGGGCAATGAAATACAACAGAGACCATTTTAAATTTAAGGTGGTTTTGTCTTTAGTATTTACTTTCTGTAAATCTAGTGAAAAAATTGCAAAATATATTATTCTTGGGGGAAAAAAACGGACTTTGAAAGCCCATTTGAATAAGGGAAATAATTCTGTAGGTTCATCCATTTGTTATGTAGAAATTATTTTAGGATTTTTTTTTCTGCCAGTATTCAGTAGCCTTGGCTACTGAAATTAACCACAACACTCTCGTAAGCATGAGAAGGGAAAGAAGATGCTTATCCTTCCTCCCCTCTAGTCTAGCAAAGTCCTTAGCTTACCTCCCTTTCTGAAGGACAAGATAGCGCAGATGTGTAGAAGGCGGGTGGGTATTCCAGGATTGGGGGAGCTGGTACTTTCGGGGTTGGAGGGTCTCTATAAAGATAATTCATCACAAGTTGGTCCTGTGAGCCATTGACCTGATTGCCAGTGTTAATTGCCAAAACCAGAAATCTCCCCAAATATCCCATCTTGGATCCAAATGTAAGATTCTAAGTAGTAGACACTCTTTGGTCATCTAAGTCAACTTCTTAAGACTTTTGAAAGTTCGCTTGACCACAAATAGATTTTGTAAAAAAAATTTGACTACATTAATTAATGTCACTAATATTTCAGTAGTTCCCCATCTTTATTTTCCTATAATTGTTCTATGTCCTGAGGCTATGAGAAAAAGCTTTTTAGTAGTCTTAGAGATGCCGGGTAATAAGTGTTAATTACATTTCTTTAGACTTAAAAACTAATTCCCATTATGTCTTCTGTCTGATTTTATTCAGTCTTGATTTCTTTGGGCTAAAAGGGGGAATTCATGGGCTCAAGTTTCTGTGAGTAAAAGAATATCACAGTGACAATAAAGCTAAACATCCTACTTCAAGTGGGTATACTTAGGAAAGTAAGATTCATCCTATGATTAAAAACCCCTGGGTTGTTATTTCTAAATTCAAGATTTTAAATAGTTCCTGTGTGTAAGGCCCACTCACACAGCTCATATCTCAAGGCAGCCCCAAAATGTTTGGTCCCTTGTAGACATGGACCTGTCTTATAGGGTGAGGCATGTTTTACAAAACTTACTTAATTCCAGGCTTCATCACGTTACAGGAGAATTCTTACAGGAAAACAGAGGGAAAAGGTGTCACTTATAAATGGGTAGACAAAGGAAGCCTCTTTTGGTAGGAAATGTTAGAGTTCTGTGTTCAAGGAAAAGTAGGAGTTCCTCACACAGAAAAAGAAATGGAGGGATCCCCTTTTAGGCAGAGAGATGAACAAAGATACAACTCCTGGCAGTTAGTCCACAGGGTAGATGGGGTGTTCCCGATTCTTGTGTGCGTGTGATCACATGTGAGTGTGTGCATGTACAGAGATGACTGTGAGAATATTTAAGGCTAGAAAGCTAGGTGCTGACCAGAGTATAAAGGTTTTTGAATTCCATATTGATGAGTTTGGCTTTATTCTGTGGGTAACTGGAACTCAGTAAAGTTTTATATATGATCAGAGCTATTAATATGAATTTTTTCTGACCATTTGTAACTCAAAAACAAGAAGTATCAGTCTCCACTATGTACACCATTAAATGTAGTGCCAGGACACCATCCCTGACCCACAGCAAAGGCCTAATTAGTACCCTCAGATTCACTACTCAGAGGGTCCCCAGACATTATCTCAATGAATGCAAGTGTCTTATAGCATTTTCCCCTATGATGCAAAAAGTCAACCAAAGGATAACTAGAAAGAAACCCTAAGACATATTTTATTGACATCTACTTGGGATTTTTTATTTCACAGCCTGGATGATTTATTCACCAACTAAATAAGTGCTCTCCATGCTTGCTTTGCTAAATTGTAGATGGTTTTTGCAATGTTCACCTAACTTGAGGATTTACTTTATTAGATAGAAAAACAGGAGGCAGAAAATCACCGGTTACAACAGGAACTACAGGATGCCCGAGACCAGAATGAGCTGCTGGAGTTTCGAAACCTAGAGCTAGAAGTAAGGAAATGATGATGATGATGATGATGATGATGGTGATGATAAAAATAATCATTAACAATTAACATGCACTGAACGCATCCTATGTGTGAGATGCTAAATTAAGCATTTCAGATGCCTACTGTCATTCTACCTCACACCCGTAATCGAGATTTTATAGATGAGGCAATTGAGATTGAAACACTTGCCCAAGACCTGATTCAAGTTAGAATTGTCTGCTCAGATACTATACTTTTCGACACATTGCCTTCAAGAACAAGAGTGAATAATTTTTAAATAATTTACATAATAGATTTCAAACTTCATTGATATTTCATAGCTTTTAAAGTAATCATTTCCATCCTTCATTGAATTGTGACTCATAAAATGTTTCAAGAATTATATTTCCAATTGTGTTAAATACAAAAATATTTTGTTACACACTTGAATTCGTGAGTAAACTTCTTAAATCTATAACACATTTATGCAAAAGGCCAAGAAGCAAAGTAACTTGTTTTAGGAAATACCTTGGTTAACCTGACCAAATTTCAGTCCTTTTTTTTTTTTTTTTTTTAAGTAAAACATGTCAATCAAATCATATTTTTATTGTATCACAATCTGGCCTGGGGGGCACCTGGCTGGCTCAGTCTTGTGACTCTTGATCTCGGGGTCATGAGTCCAAGCCCCATGCTGGGTGTAGAGATTGCTTAAAAACAAAACAAAACAAAAAAACGGGCACCTGGGTGACTTAGGCAGTTAATCTTAATTTTGGCTCAGGTCATGATCTCAGGGTTGACATGAAACCCCATGTTGGACTCCACAGTGGGAGTGGAGCCTGCTTAAGATCTCTCTTTCTGCCCCCTGCTTTCCCTCTCTAAAAAAAAAAAAAAAGAAAAAAGAAAAAGCCTGACTTCTTTGAGGCACCTAGCTGGCTCAGTCAGAAAAGTGTGCAACTTTTGACTGGGGGGTCATGAGTTCTATCCCCACATTACAGGTAGAGATTACTTAAAATTTTAAAAAAACAAAAACAAAAACAAAAAAAAACTGGCTTAGAATCTCATTGAATGTATGTGGATACATAAAGATAAGAAAATTTCCCATTGGATGGCTCTCTTATTTTGCCGGGAGTTTCTTTTTGAGGGTTTTTTTTTGGGGGGGGGGTTGTTTTTTTGTTTTGTTTTGTTTTCAAATTAGATCTGGATAGAGTTAGAAGTTCATTTTCCTCAGTGAGGAAGAGCAAAGTCCTGTTTAGTAGCTCACATATGCAAAAAGGCCTTTAGCAGCCATAAAACTTCGCCGTGGCCGTTCTCTGTGACACCTGAAAGCTCTAAATATTCATATAGTTTAAATGGGAACTTCACTTCTGACATTTCTCTGATCAAAAAATTTGCAAGACTAAACGACAGCATCTATAAATTCTTCTACCATACCTCTTAGTTGATCAGTCAGTTCTTTTCCATTAAATTAAAGCATGAACATTTTGAGTTTGATTTTTTTTTTTTGCCACATGACATTGATAAGCTACTGCAATAGCATTAAAGAGAGAACACACACAACTGATTTAATGTTTGATCAGTTGTTTTTTTTTTTTTTTAATTCCCATATATTCTTCACTGTATTTCAAGGAAAGAGAGAGACGATCCCCTCCATTTAACCTACAAATTCACCCATTCTCTGATGGTGTAAGTGCTCTACAGATCTACTGTATGAAAGAAGGTGTCAAGGTAGGCAGATACTCAATTTTTTATGTTTGTAAAAAGTAGAAAAACTGGGAATTGGAAAGGGGAAGGTTGTTCATCACTTTTGTTTTTTAGTCACTGGGTGTTATTTTGATACCAACTATGTAGCAACTGAAAAGAGTTGCATCTAGGTGTCAGGCTGGCTCAGTTAGTAAACCCTTGAACTCAGGGTTGTGAGTTTGAGTACCATGTTGGGCATTGGAGCCTACTTAAAATAAATTTTTTTAAAAAAATTATTAAGAAAAGGTGTGTGACAGATGTATGAACAGGGATAGCAGAGAACACAGGAACAGAGCAGGGTAAAGAAGATACAGATTCAAAATATTAAAATAATTACCCTTAGTTATCTAGGGGAAATATTAAATAAACCCAGTACTTTGATAAACAGATTTCAAGTATACCAGATAAAGTATTTGTCGAGTCCCATTGTTATGCTGTTCTAAGTACTATGGGATTCATAAGCTTGGAATTTTGATGTTTGAAGACACCGTAAAGAACATCTAGTCCACCATCTCTTTCAATTACATTTAATTTAGGGAAGATTTTTCTTTTAGAAGGACTTATGATTTATAACATGTTGTTCATTTAGATAAAATGTACTTCTGTCTTTAAGGATATTGGGATCCATTTTAAACATTAAGGTTGAATGGAGGTGGCTCCATCTCCTGGAAAATATATTGTCCTTCAATGTAATGAAATCATGTGGTGGATATCAATCCCAGAGGGAAAGCTGGGAAGCCTCCTGCTGTTCCTGGTCTCTCCTTGACCTTGTGCATGGCCCTTCCTGCTCCCACTTGAGCTGCCAAATAATACCTGCTTTTGTTGCCTTCTCTTTACCTGTGAAACTGAGGTAGAGCTCACCATTCCTGGTGGTAAAGGTTGGATGGACTGCTATCTGGTTGTAAGAGAAGAGAGGCGTACTAATGAAGTAAAAAGTGGGAGGAAAATTAGGCAGTAAAATTGTGTTTCCTTGTTTTCCGTCCTAAACCCCTTTCATGGTGTTTAAACTTCTGTCCTTCCTCAACTGCCCCAAAATTTGTAAAACAGAGGAGTTTGTTGGCTTCTTTTTTTTTAATTCAGCTCTAATTAAATGAACAAGACTTTACTTTGTCTTTTCCTGAGATACTTTTCTTAGATAAATCTCAAACAACCTACTCTAGCGGATGAAATTTATATGCAGGGGAACTTTTTCAGAGAGTTCAGCTACTTCAAACTGACTCAAGAAATATAGATAAAATGAGCTATTTTCCATAGCATGAAATTAATGCTAAAAAATGGAATGCGCTGTAGTTTTTTACGTGGCAGTCAAAATCTCAACCAGGTCAGAATTCCATTAATTAGAATGAAATTAGTTGATTTTATTTATTACCTGTTACTTTTCTCTCTACCTACAGTTTATCATAGTTCAAAAAAATTGGCAATTAATAAGAAAAAAATTTAATGAAAGAATGCCAAGTTTGTACTGTATCCTAGACTCTTTCACATACCATCTCTTTATCCTCAAAATCAGCCTATGAAGGAGGTATTTTGGAACTGATGAAATTGAGAATGAACTGTTAAGTTATTTGCCAGGTTCACGCAGCTTGGAAGAAGCAGAGTGAAAACATAAAACCATGTGTGCCTGATTGAAAACAACCCAAGGAAGTATGGTTCTTAAAATGTCTTCTCATTGTTACAGGTCAAGCGGTGATAAAATAGTAAGCCGCATTTATGTCTTTGATTTGAATGTATTCCTTGATATTGCAGGATGTGAACATCCCTGATCTCATAAAGCAGCTTGATATCCTGGGTGATAATGGGGTAAGTAATGAACTAGTTAAGGGCAGTAAATATATGAATTTGCCCAAAGAGAAGCAAGAAATACTTGCCAGGGCATCATGTGTAAAATAATAGCAAGTGAGAAGCCATGTTCACTTAAGGCTGTAGCTCTTTGAAGAGAATCAATCATTTATCAAACAAGTCGGTTGAGGGGTTGTAAGGCTGTCCGGAAGGCAGTGGCAGAAATGAGAACTGGTGAAGTGCTTTTCATGAGCTGGTTTCACATTTGAATGCCGACCACATCTGCAGTGATTAAAGCTAATTACCTTCTCACTGTTGCCTAGAGCCATCTAGCATGAAATTAATCAGTCATGCAGTTGCAAATGCTGCTAAATAGTAGGGTTGGTGGCAGTCCTATAAAAATGGACCAGGAAACTATAATCTTTTCTTTTTAAACACCTTCCAGGCAGGGTCAAGGGATATTAATTCAGTGGGAGGACCATTCATTGAGATATTATAGGAATGATGCATATAGGTTGAAGGAGTTACCCATTTTTTACCTTGAAAAATCATCAAAGGAGAGAACAGAATCCATTAAATCACATCAAACCACTATGAAAAGATTACTTGTTATTTATTTCATTTTGGTTTCTGCTTTTCTCATAACCTACAAAGTATGCACGCAGAGAAACACAAAATCAAATCGGTATTAGAGATATAAAAGAAATCACATTTAATGTCCTTTTACATGTTTTGAACTCAACTTTTCGTTGAGAATTGTTACTAAGTAGAATGTTATGTTCCATACATGCATATGTGGTAGTATCTATGGCAGGCAGAGGGCAGTATGTTCGGATAGTGCAAATTATCGTTAACTATCCTCAGCCTCTTTTCTTTATTTCTCTCGCTCTTTTGTAGAACTTAAGAAATGAAGAACAAGTGGCCATAATTCAGGCCAGCACTGTGCTGTCCCTGGCAGAAAAGGTAATACATCAAACTAACATTCAAATCATCTCAATGTCTGACTTCACACCTAAAGAGCAGGGTAGGGTTGAAGGATGGTCTCTTTGCACATGACTTTGTGTTACTGAATACCTAATAGGTATCCTTTTTTTTTCAGGGTGATACAACCCCAATAGAATGGAAACACACACAAAAAAATTCTACACACTGATCTGGGGTGGGTGGATAATTCTTGCTTTGTAGTCACTTAAAAAATGGAAAACTTTCTGCATTACCTTATCCAAACAATTCCTCCCAAACTGGGACAGCAGTAAGGAAGAGCTTTGTCAAGAGAGCTCTTGTTATGAGCTCTTCCCTGGCTGCGTACAGACCAGTTGTCCCCAACTGATTCTGTAATTCGGTGTTGGCTCACTGCAGTCTCATTCAGAAAGCCCAACCTGGGGACTGGCAGAAGAGCAACACTGAGTGTGCTCTGGCCCCCTTGTGTCGAAACCTGGTAAATGGTAGGAAGAAAGACAAAGAGCTAAGTGGAGAAGCTTGATGATGGCTGTGTTCGGGATGCAGCAAGAATCAGCACATACCTGAGAGGCTTGTGTATGTGGTTGGATACTGTAAAAATTCCTTGAGATGCTTTCTTAATTCCTAAATGCGTAGAGTTTGTTATAAATTAAATGAAACCATAAACTTGCTGATCTGCCTTCTCTAGTCTGAAGTGAGGGAATCCTCCAGGTGAAATGACCTATTGACAAAGCATGACATAAAGGGAAAAAAATGTAGGGAGAAGCAAGGACTGCTATAAAATAAAAAGTTACTTAAGAAATATTGAAATGATTCTTTTTTGGATCCTGATTCAAGGACACTAAGTACGGAGAAAAGAACATTTTGCTGACAGCTGGGGAGATTTTAATAGGACCAGGAATGAGATAACAAAAGGAGTTCATGTTTATTTTGCAAGGTATAAAAATGGTCTTTGAATTAAGGATTTTTTTTTAAAGGCCTTATCTGTTAGGGATATATACTGAGGTATTTACCTGTGAAATGATATCTGGAATTTGATTTGTAAAAAACTTACTTCCTTTATGATTTAATTACAGACCTATCACTACTTCTCCACAAAAATTAATCGCACCACATTATCTCTAACTTAAGGTCTAGAATCCAGAACTTGCCATGAGGACCCCGAGGATCTGGCCCTTAGCTGCTTCTCCAGGATTCCACTTGTTTCTTTGGTTCATTGCTAAGGTCCAGCCATATACAAATCCTTCTGGGACCCCAATCTTCTCTCTCTGTCTCTCTCCATCTCTATCACTGTTTTTATCCCTTGGCCCTTTACACTGTTCTCTTTGCTTAGAAGATATTCCCGTCTTCCTTTTCTACCTTGGTCTGGCTAAATCTGAACCATTAGACATCCCCAACATAGGGAAGCCTTCTTATTCACCCAAGTTCAGTCAGGGGCTTTTTTCTCTGTTTCCACAGTGAACTATGCATCTGCTACTATGACTTTTAACAACTATAATGTGGCTGCTCATTTTTTGCTGTTGTTATATGCCCCCCAACCACCTACTACTAGACTTTAAGCTCCATGAGAGCAAATATGATATCCATATTTGTTTGCCTAGCTTTTCACAACAGTCGAGCACATCTAAGAGGTGGTCAACAAATGTTTACTGAAGGAGTGAACAAGTGACTATGAATGTCCACAGGACAGTGCTCCAGTGACATCCAGTTGGATGAAGAAAACACAAGTCTGTATTCCCAGGTCTGCTACGTTTACTTGGCAGCGAAAGCCAGAGTGTCTCATTCAGTTGGACTCCTAAAGGACTATAATTCTTTATTGCAAGAAAAGTCAACATAGTTTGGGAATACCAAGAAAATTTGCCTTTCTGTAAAAGGCAAGGATTCGGACATGAAGGAAATGAGAGATAAATGGAAAAGAAAATATAAATAGGAAAAAGAAAAGGGAAATGGGTCTCTGTGCCTCACATTTACTTAAATTATTGGAAGAAATCTTCCATTCCCTGCCCTGTGTGATGGGTGGTGCAATTTGAACTTGACCATAATTAATACTTGCATAGGGCTTCTTTTGCAGTTGGCACTGTTCTAATTGCCAAAGTCTTGTTATGACTGTTCTATGTGAGGAATTTCATATGAAAGGAATCCAAAGCACAGAGAAGGTAGGTAGGTAACTGCCCCAGTCACGCAGCTAGAAAATGATGGAATCAGGATTCATACTCCTACAGTCTGTTTGCAGAGTCCATGATCTTCTTAACCGCTGCACCCAAATTCCCTTTAAGCATCTTATTGAAAGCAAGAGGTGCCCTATGTGGAGCCCATAGGACCTGCTCTTTTAGAGCTTTGGTGAATTGGTTTGTGCCTCCACTCAACTCCTTTGCAAGACAGGTATGAGGGGTTCAGTTGAGCATGTACGGAAGGATGACAGTGTGCTTAGCACTGAAGATTAATTGGAAGAACTAGTACTCCTATAGTCTGGGCAGTTACCTTCTGTGCAGGTCTTCACAATTCACAAGTTTCAAAGTCACCTTCTACCTTTGGGAATTGCAAATGAATATTTCTATCTCCCAGGAGTTCTTCTTCTTTTTTTTTTTTTTAAGATTTTATTTACTTATTTGACATACAGAGATCACAAGTAGGCAGAGAGACAGTCAGAGAGGAGGAAGCAGGTTCCCTGCTGAGCAGAGAGCCCAATGTGGGGCTCGATCCCAGGACTCTGGCATCGTGACCTGAGCCGAAGCAGAGGCTTTAACCCACTGAGCCTCCCAGGCGCCCCTCCCAGGAGTTCTACATGTGAATCTTGAAGTTTCTGATACTACAACTTTGAATAGCATTCGGCCGCCTAGGAATATAATCTATATATAGATTATAATCAGAGATTATATATATAATCTCAGATATATAATGTAATCAGAGATTGAACCTAGACAAATGACCACCAAATAAATCATCTTGTGACTTTATATTAAAAATAGTAAGAGCAGCGACGCCTGGGTGGCTCAACTGATTGAGTGTATGATGCTTGATTTTGGCTCAGGTCATGATTTCAGGGTCAGGGAATCGAGCCCCATGTCAGGAACCACACTCAGCAGGGAGTTGGCTTGAATTTCTCTCTCTCCCTCCCACTCTGTCCCTCCCCCTGCCTGTGCTCGCTCGCTCTCTCTCTCTCAAAAAAAAATAGCAAGAGGGGCACCTGGGTGGCTCAGTCAGTTAAGCAGCTGCCTTCAGCTCAGGTAATGATCCCAGGGTCCTGGCATCGAGCCCAGAGTCAAGGTCGCTGTTCAGCGGGGAGCCTGCTTTTCCCTCTCTTGCTACCCATGCTTGTGCTCTCCCTGTCTCTCTCCCTGTCAAATAAATAAATAAAATCTTAAAAAAAAAGAAAAAAAAAGTTAGAACAGTGACCATAGTGAGAACATGTTATGGGCCAGGTATTGCACAGATCTCATTATTGTTTACAGCTGTCCTATATTCATCCACTGTTTGCATT
This sequence comes from Mustela nivalis, assembly GCF_964662115.1. NCBI lineage: Eukaryota > Metazoa > Chordata > Mammalia > Carnivora > Mustelidae > Mustela > Mustela nivalis. Next base: position 97,503,431 of record NC_139022.1, read on the forward strand.
CTCCACATGAGGACATTGAGATGTGGGCTTCGGGAACTTCTCCTGCATCACAAGTAATAAGGGCTTCGAGTCAACACACAAATGTGTATCTAAAGCCCATGACCGAACTGCTTCAATTTACTATACTCTTAAAAACACTGTTTACAAGAGAATTTGTTTCACAATGATAAATGGGCAGCAAGTGAAAAGAAGCATTTTGATAAAGCTTGATGGTATATAGTTGCATTATGAGGCAATTTACCCATGACTTGATGGAAATTTGCTTCAGGGGGAAGCCACGTGCATATACAAGAACTCAGATTGTATCCCCTCCAGTCTCCCTGGGCATTTCTTCTTTTGCCTAGGCTGTCAGATAGGTGTCACCTTATGAATATCAAGGCCTTGGTATATAGAAAAAATGCTCAGTGTACCACATGATTTATCACAGATAAACTAAAAAAGAAATTTCTAATAGTAAGACAAGTTTTTAACAGTTTAGAAGTACAAAAACACATTGTAGCCCCAAACTAGAATTTATTGGGTACCCAGTATATTCAATACACTGTGAATAGTGCCTTACATTAATTGTATCCTTTAAGCCTCAAATTATTAGCCTATTTTTTAGGAAAGAAAGTTGAGGCTTAGAGAAATCAGACAACCTTTCAAGGCTGTACATACATGAAAAACTTGAATTGGGATTAGACCCAAGGTAGTGTGCCTTTAGAACCCCCACGATTATAATGCCCAGCTGCCTCCCTGAGGGATAAGCTGATATTTAACTTAGGAGAGACCCATTATAATAATTTGTTCTATTAAACCAAATATTTGGTAAGCTCATGCTGTGTTATTCAAGATCTAATTTTACTCAGGGTGCTAATCAGTGTTAACATCAGTGCCATTTACCAGGATGATATATTCTAAGTATTATGAAAGGTGGGTTTTTTTTTTATGTGATTTAAAATGTCTCTACTCAACAAAAATGATTCTTCAACACTTAGCTGTTGGCAGCTTCATACACTGAAAAACTGCTATTTCTCCAATCTCACCTGGACCTTCTTTCTTTTATCATGTTTCCCCCAACCATGGAGAACTGGATATCTCTTCTGCTTGAAACCGTTCTGTCATTTTTGCCTAATCATCTCTGACTTAGATTCATTGGACTCTGTTGCAGTTGTCACTTCCAAGAAAGCCTACTATGGTATTCTCTAAGGAAGGCCAAAAAAAAAAAGAAAACCATGTTGATCTTATTCACCATCAAAACCTTAGTATGTAATGCAGTCCCTGACACATAGTAGACATCCATGAATGCATTTGTTGAACGAATGAACAAATGAATGGACGTATGACTATATTTCCTGACCTAAGACATAAAATGCACCAAGTTTTCACTTCAGTTCTCCTCTGCTTCTGAGATATAAAAATATACAAAGCAACTCAGTAGACTGCACAATATACACCATATCAGGCAATCGTTTCAGACTTTTCTGTCTTGTTTACTCCTTAGTGGATCCAGCAAATTGAAGGAGCAGAGGCTGCCCTACACCAGAAAATGATGGAATTGGAAAGTGACATGGTGAGTACAAAGATGAGGTATCAGAAAAACAAAGAAAAATTGATAAGGCAAATGGAAAACAACTATTTTCTACCAGTTTTATCTGGCACTGAAAAGCAAGTTTGCAGCTTTCCAGTATTTTGTGTACAAACTATGGAACAGAATTCCTGGAAATATCCCATAATTTCAAGTTATATTCTTCAAAAATACATTGTATTTTAAAAATATTTCTATAAACTAATACTGAAGAAAATTTCAATTAAGTGGTTTTTTCCCTTAGGCTAAATAATTTTTCCACCATATAGAGTCATAGTTAAAATTACAGAAATGATGGGTGTAACTCTGATTTTAAAAATCTCCAAATCATCTCATGCCCATTAGGATGGCCACTATCAAAAAACAAGATAAATGTTGGTGGGCTTGTGGAAAAATTGGAACCTGTGCATTGGTGGTAGGAATGTGAAATGGTGTGTCGCTACTAAGGAAAATACTATGGTGGTTGCTGAAAAAATTCAAAATAGAATTACCATCCAATCCAGCAATTCCATGTTTGGGTATATGCCCAAATTTATTGAAGATAGAGTTTCAAAAAGTACAGCCATGTTCAAAGCAGCATTATTCACAATAGCTTAAACACGGAAGCAGCCTAAGTGTCTATCAGCAGATGAATGGATAGCAAAATGTGGTCTATATATACAGTGAATATTATTCAAGCTTTAAAAAGGAAGGAAATTGTATGATATAACATGGATGAACCTCAGGGGCATAATACTAAGTGAAATAAGCCAGTCACAAAAAGACAAACACTGGATGATTCCACTTACGTCAGTATTCAGAGTAGTCAAACTCCTAGAAAGTAGGAACAATGGCTATCGGGCTAACAGGAAGAGAACTTGGGGTGTTATTATTGTTTAATGGGTATAGTTTCAGTTTTGCAAAATGAAAAGCATTTTGGAGATTAGTTCCTTAACCATGTAAATATCCTTAACACTACTGAACTATACACTTAAAAATGGTTAAGAGCATAAAATTTATGTTGTGTGTCTTTTACTACAATTAAAATTTTTTTAAGTTCCGAAGCACAAGAATTATTGATTATAACTTACAGGAATACATTAGAATTTTATAACTGTACTGTCATTAGTGTTATTACACTAAAAACCAGGTAGTGATTCCTATCAGATTAGGGAATCCTATAATAAGGACGACTTGTATTTATATAGTATGTGACAACTTACACATCTTTTGCTGTCTTTTACATGGACTTTCTATTTTGCCAAAAGGTTAGACTCTAAAGTCAAAGCATGCGACAAGAACTGTAAATCCTTAAAAAAACAAAAATAACAACAACCCAAGAACCTTGAAAACTCTTCAGATATACAAATTTTTAATTTCCCAGTCAGCCTGTACTGGGCACTGTTCTAGGCTCTGGAGCTCAGAGGTAATCAGAAAAGTCACCAGCACAACTGCCGCATGCAGACAGTCTCTCCAAAGTGGATTCAGTCAAGTTTTCCTCCAGTGTTGGAAGATGTCCTTATTCCTTCAGTTAAGCACACAAAGAAAGAACTAACTGTACTTTGCGGCTACGTCATACACAAAGATTTATTTTTAAATGCTAATGGCAAGATGCTAGCAATGTGAGAGCATGCATGTGGAAACTGAGGACAAGCAGGAGAACTTTAGGTTGAAGTCCCAGCTCGTCCGGGTTTTGTGGCAGGAGCAGAAGCTCTCTCTTAAATTATTCTCTAAATCATTATCAATCTTTGTGTTTGCTAATTGTACACAAATAATTTTGAATAATTTTTATTATGTTTTATTATGCCACTGTGCATATTACATTCCTGAACATTCTTACAAAAATAGATCCTGCCAATATATTGGCACAGATATACTTACTAGTAACTAACTTACCTTGTGAAAATCAGATCTGTCCTTAACCATGTACTCTCTTGGACTGGCATAAAAATCCTTTAAAACATTCCATGTGGATTGGTCATTCTGTGTTTCTTACTTCTTTCCACTGATTTTCACATTCCCTGTGTGAGGCTATGAAAACTGAACTATTTCCCATTTCCCTAACAGACAGTATCTTTGACCCTGCAAATGCTAATGACTTGTCTTGTGTTGAAATTTGAGAAAAATTAATCAGTACAATTTATATTAATCAGTGCAATTTATCACTTCCTAGTAAACTCAATTGACTCTTTCTATTTTTCATTATGGCCCCCTTTTTATAGGAACAGTTCTGCAAAATAAAAGGCTATCTGGAGGAAGAACTAGACTACAGAAAACAAGCTCTCGACCAAGCATATATGGTAGGTGCAGCAAGCACTAAAGACACCCAGAGTGTTCACAGTTCTCTACTGTGGAGTAAAGCATCCTGGTTCACTTGTCATGCCAAGTGGATAGATCATGACGTGAAGCTCATTCATTCAGTGGCTTCCAGTTCCAGTTTTAGAACAAATACTTCCCTATTTCTTTCCTATTATAATACTCTTACAAAACTTATTAAGTATTTAATTATGCTTCATTAAAAAAAATTAAGTGTATGTTATTATAAAATGCTTTAATGAAGGACAGATTGGGTGGTACTGTGGATTAAAGAGAAATTTTATTAAATCCAGTTGTTTGGGAGCCTACTGTAGTGATAGAATGATAGAGCTTTTAATGTCTGCTATATACATTTTCACTTTACATGTTTCTCCCAACAAGTCTGTGAAGTATTGGTAATCTGATTATTCCTATATTACATAGGAGAGAATGAAGGCTTGGAGAGTGAAAGAACTTTGCCTGACAAAGCAAGTGGGTAATACCGGTGTGGCCTTCACTACCATAATCCAGCCACAGTATGGAAGGCTCTTTGGTGAATGGGCTGGGCCTTTCTCTCTCTTACTGAACGTTGTGCTGACTGAGGAGCACATTTGCTTCATTCCCCATACCAAATTTGTAATCCATAATTGCTAATATTGAACTACAGCTTGTGTGTCTTCTAAGCCCCCACCCCACCATTAATTCACAGTTATGACTCAGGAGAAAAAGACCAAACTTAAAAGAGGAACATTTCAAGGAGTTGCTAGTAGAGGTTTTTATAATGCTTTCCTGGAAGCAGCCTGAGTCACTTTGGGGATAAGAGTGAAGCACTTAGCCCCTGCTTGTAACAAAGATGAATTAGTCTTCCCTTCCAAAATGAGTAAGAGATTCTGAGCACCACTTGATGGGGAAAGGAGAAAATGAGAGTTGATCCCTGGAGAATGAAGAAGGAAGCACTTTCCCCCTCACTTCCTATCCTTTTATCCATGCCTCCTCCACCTTTACATGATAGGGTTCCGTTGTGTGTTTGTGTGTCCCGTGACTGAGTACTCGTTCAGACAACCACATTTAATGTTAAAAAGATGAGATCTGCTTAGTCCAGCACAAGAGCTAGGAAAACACCCCTTACCGAGGCATGACCATCCACTTCTGTCAAAGTCACGGGGTAAGACTGTAGGTCTGTGCTCCTATATCTGAGGCATGTTAAAAAAATAACTAGGATATAAGGAGCAATAAACACTTCACCTAAAACAGAGAATACTCAAGGAGGCATTTCATAGCTAAAGCAGCTGTAAATCTCAGAGTATTAAAAAAAAAAAAAAGACCAATTTTGAAGACTCTAGGCCATTTTTAGATCATATCTCTCAATTTGTATTTTAAGATGTGGAGACTGTACAGCCATCTTCAAGTTCATAGATGTGTTGTGTGGTAGAGAGGTGGCCTTTTATGCATGAAATATATCTCCAGTTTCAAGTATTCCAACTTGGGCCACTTTTCAATGCTTATTTCTAAAAGTACAGCCACCGCGATAGATGTCTAAATATCTGAAGGACTGTCAAATGAAAGGGAACAAACTTATTCTCAGCTACATTTGGGAACAAAAGGATAGACAATTCTCTTACTATAGTAAGAACTTCCTCTAAATGAAATGGACAGGATCCCAGGAAAAAGAAAAAATTCCCCCATCAGAGAACTTCACATATTGCTAACTAGATGGCTTTTAGGGAACCCTACAAAGGGAATTAGCAAAATGGTAGTCAGGCTGGACAAGCTCTGAAGTTTATCATATTGCTATGATCCTGTATGACTACGGCAATGTGTGACTCCCCCACCACCATACACACAAGCGTCTCCGTTCACCTGACACACATCAATGTTAAGTTCCAAAGTTAGACTTTTCTAATTCTGTTTGCCAGAGAATCCAGGAGCTAGAAGCTACTTTGTACAATGCTCTGCAGCAAGAAACTGTTATCAAGTTTGGTGAATTGTTAAGTGAAAAACAGCAAGAGGAGCTGAGGACAGCAGTAGAAAAGTTACGGCGGCAGATGCTGAGGAAGAGCAGAGAGTATGACTGTCAGATTCTTCAGGAGAGAATGGAGCTCTTACAGCAAGCCCATCAGGTGAGGACTGAGTGACTGCATCTGTGTAGGGTTGGTACTAAGCAAATGGGACTTAGTACTAAGCACATGGTACTGAGTATGGGTGTGGAGAAGTCCAGGAGCTATAAACTATTTTCAGAGAGGCAAATAACTATTGTTTTCCACCTAGGCTCAGAGAGAGGAAGATAGTCTTGTAAAGATTCAGTCTCAAGGAAATTGGCATTTTAGAAGCATTGCATACTGCTGCTATTTTGGGAACTATTTAGTCATGAAATACCCTTTCAGTATCCTGGAGCCTGATTAGCTCCCTTATGCAGGGAAACAAGAGTCTCCTCAGGACAGAACTAATGCCACTGTCCTGTTACTCATCCCAGTCCAGACCCTAGCCTGATCCAATTATCTGAATAGGGTAAAAGAGAACAAGGGCCTTTCCTTTATTCCCAGAACAAACAGCAACACCAACAATGTCTGGAAGCTGCTGCTTACTTACTGGCTTTTGCCATGTCAGGAACTAAACTTGCATCCTTATATTTAATCTTCATAGTAGCCCACTAAGGTAAGTATTCTTATGATCCCAATTGAAGAGATAATGATAGTGATGATAAGAGAACTTAATTTTGCCCAAGATGACCCAGATAGCAAGCTCCAGAGCCAGCATGATCCTTCAGGTGGGCATGACTCAAAACCTAAGCATCTGACCACTGCACTACAGTGCTATACACAACCTGAATTATCTCTGATTTATGGGACTCATCGAGATCAGCAAGGCTCAAGAACACTCAATTTATAGCCAAAATTCTTAATTCCAACTCTCAGTTCATGTCTTAGCTTGACAGATGAGGACTAGGGCCCTGGTCAAAAAGCAGATTCCAAAAGAATCCCAAAATTGACAGTGGCGGGCTGTCGTGTTTGGTACTCAGAAGATGAGACAAGGAACTGATACAAAATCCAGACGGACTCTGGAAGAAGTAAGAATTGTGTGGTCTTCAGAGTTCAAGGTGAGTGGGCAAAGAACAGGTTATTTTATGGCACCAGTAAGAACAGTTTACAGGGAACAGGACACTTAGCATACCTACTATGTAGCCAGGGGTTCTGTGAATCTTTATAGTTGGACAGACTATCCAAGGTAACAGGGGAACTCGGCAGCCATTTGTCCTGGAGATGGTCAGCGCATGCACGATTATTTCATTGGCCCTTCAGATTCCATCATAAACTTTTTTGATTTTTTTGACCCTGGAAAGAGTGTTCAAATCCTTTAATAATAGACTTCCTGGCATCATTCGTTGGGGAATGAAAATGTCCTCTGCATAAATTTCTTAGGTTACAATAGCATTTAATTAATTTCGACTAATCAGTTGTGCCGTGGAGTCACAGCAGTGTTTATTTTTAAGATGTACAAATTATTATCTCAATTCGTTTATGACTAAAAGCTTATCATCTCTTTTGAGTCTTTAACTAGCTAAGGTGATTCACTCCTGAAAGACATGGTTTTGTTTGCTTTAAGTTATCAGTCTGAACGGATAGGTATGTTACATTTCTAAGCCCCACAGATTCCCATTGAAATTCTCTATCTCTCAAGCAAATGTTCACTAGAAAATGCCTTTTCTAGTTATTATTTCTTACTCTTTGTCTGTCATTGTAATCAGTAGTTTTGATTTGAGAGAATTATTCCAGAAGTTCTTGGCCAGAATTTATCATACATCAGTGTATGATCCAGTTAAATCTGAGAGCATATTTCTAACTATTCATTGGACATTTCTCTTTGAATGTTTCACATATGAAACAGAGCTAAATATTCATTCTTATCCTTACTGCTCCCTTCTTTCCCCATCTGCCTGCCTTTTCAGTAGAATTACCATTTCCTGAAGCACTCAGGCTGGAAACCCTGGAGTCTTCTTTGTCCTTTATCTCTAATAGTTAATATAGCACTGCATCCATCTAGCATTTCTCCTGAAATGTTTTTTTTTAAATATTTTATTTATTTTATTTGGCAGAGAGAGAGAGAGAGAGATCACAAGTAGGGAGAGAGGCAGGCAGAGAAAGAGTGGGAAGCAGGATCCGTGCCAAGCAGAGAGCCTGATGCGGGGCTCTATCTAGGACCCTGAAATCATGACCTGAGCCAAAGGCAGAGGCTTAACCCACTGAGCCACCCAAGTGCCCCTCTCCTGAAGTGTTTTTGAAGCTGTTGCATTTTGTCCATACTTTTAACCCCAGGCATATAAAGGACCTTTCAATACTGCAGCAGGCCCAGCTTCAGCCAGATGTCCTCTGATGTAACCCGATTCCATTATCTATGCATTTGTTCAGTCGGATGTTTAAAAGTGCACTTCCTAGACTTTGAACACCATGCCAGACATAGAGAGTTTGCATGGACCCTGCCTTTACAAAGCTGAGGACCTACTGATGGAGTCACAGGAGACTAATTCAAAGAAAAATAACTATAATTGATGTTTCTTGACAAGGGGCATAAAAAACCATATGCGGTGTGCCTTGGGGACCCAATTGTGGGGAAGACTTCCAGCTCTCCTCTCCTTAGTTCATCATGCATTTCACTGCAGATTCTTTCACCTTTTCTGATGGTATATTCTTCCTCAGAAGCCTCCATGATCCCAGTTTCCAGTTGAATCTGGTCCTATGCAGATCTCTCCATGTCCTTCATTAGCTAGCTTACCCCTTCCCTGAAAATCTGATCTGAGATAATCTGCAGAGTGTACCTCCCTCTCTACTCATGCAGACCTCTTCCTGGTACTACTTGGGCCATGACTCCCACCTCCAAGCCTTTGTTTGCCTGATCACTCCTAAAATGCCCTTCCATGTCTGCTTAATTTATCTAAATGTTCTCATTTTTTCCAGTCCCAGTTTAGGATCTGTTTCCCTTAGGATGTTCTCCCTGATAATAATGGACTGCATACTACTAAAAAAAAAACAAAAAAAAAAAACTATCCTGTGTACCCTGTTACACACTCTTTCACAACCATATTGAGGGCCTGCTTGTGCCAGAGACTAGGAACGTGACAGTGGACGAAGACATAAAGATCACTGTTCTCATCTATCTATCCTACAGATGAAGGGAGTTAAAACAACAACACAAAAAACAATAACCAAGACAATTTAGAGAGTGTCTGTGAGTGCTGTGGAGAAAAAATTTGGGAGTAAAGGATTCGCCACTTTAGATTGGCTAGTCAGACCAGGCCTCTCTAAAGATGTCTAAAATCCAGGGACCAGCCACACAAAGATCTTGGCAAAATGTCCCTGAAGATAGGGACAACAGAGTCTAAGTCTTTATTGTGGGAACATTTGGAATATTCGAGGAACAGAGAGAAGGCCATAAAAATGGAGCAGAGAGAGCCAAGAGGGTGGTCATGAGGTGAAGTTGGAGTGGTAAGTCAAGGCTAAATCATGTTGGACCTTAAAAGAGTTGGACTTATATTCTGAGTGTAGCTTAGCTACATCTCCCTTATTCTTTTTTTTTTAAGATTTTATTTATTTGTTTATTTATTTATTTTTAAAAGATTTTTATTTATTTATTTGACAGAGAGAGATCACAAGTAGGCAGAGAGGCAGGCAGAGAGAGAAGAAGGGAAGCAGGTTCCCTGCTGAGCAGAAAGCCCGACGCGGGGCCCGATCCCAAGACCCTGAGATCATGACCCGAGCTGAAGGCAGAGGCTTTAACCCACTGAGCCACCCAGGCGCCCCTAAAGATTTTATTTATTTGACAGACAGAGATCACAAGTAGGCAGGGAGGCAGGCAGAGAGAGGAGGAAGCAGGCTCCCTGCTGAGCAGAAAGCCCAATGCAGGGCTTGATCCCAGGACCCTGGGATCATGACCTGAGCCGAAGGCAGAGGCTTTAACCCACTGAGCCACCCAGGCGCCCCGACATCTCCCTTATTCTTATTCCTCTTCCTCTCCCCCTTAAACTCAGGGACTACCCTGATGATTTCATATGTCAGGAATCCACACAGCTGCTGTAGATGGATGTACTAAATTAGAAACAGGAAGGGCTGGCAGTGAGCCGTCACGCCAGTGCTGATGCCAGTAACAGTGATTTGGTGGACTTATTAGCAATACAGAAAAGATAGGTAGAAAAGGGATCTGATTTGGACCTGACAGGGTTCCTTTTTGGATTAGATGGCAAGCGGTTGGGAAGGAAAAGGAAATAGAGCATGCAACACACATTATCAGAAATAACTCATGTCATCAACATGTAGAGACAGCTTCTTTGTACTCAACAGTGTCCTGGTTACTAGAGATTGGTGATGAAGTTAACCATGGTTTTGCCATCATTTATCTTTTCTACTTGAGCTGGTTTTCCCTGTGTTTCAAACTTCGTCTCCCCATCTGATTGGAATGCTTCTTTGAAATCAAGAACTCGGGGCGCCTGGGTGGCTCAGTGGGTTAAGCCGCTGCCTTCGGCTCAGGTCATGATCTCAGAGTCCTAGGATCGAGTCCCGCATCGGGCTCTCTGCTGAGCAGAGAGCCTGCTTTCCTCTCTCTCTCTGCCTGCCTCTCCATCTACTTGTGATTTCTCTCTGTCAAATAAATAAATAAAATCTTAAAAAAAAAAAAAGAAATCAAGAACTCACTGGTATCTGGACTCTCCATTACATCTAGCAAAGTCCTGTACTATGTAGGAAGTTGCCCAACAAGCATACATTTGATGGCTGAAGAGACACTGCAGTGGGTGCCTGGGTGGCTCAGTTGGTTAAGCAACTGCCTTCAGCTCAGGTCACAGTCCCAGAGTCCCAGGATCAAGTCCCGCATCCGGCTCCCAGCTCCACGGAGGGGTCTGCTTATCCCTCTGACCTTCTTGCCTATCATGCTCTCTCTCACTGTCTCTCTCTGAAATAAACAAATAAAATCTTTAAAAAAAAAAAAAAAAGACACTGCAGTAATCTCACAGGCCCATGATTTTATTGATAGAATGCTGCCTCCACATCCAGGAGACATATCAAGGAATTATGTGCAAACTCAAGGTGGAAATGTCTAGCAAATGTATTGTTTTGTTGAGTAGCTTTGGTGCCTGGAAATACATACTAGCGCACACATCACTCTCATGTACCCACACTATTAGCATCCAGGCCCCTTCCTTTACCCAGCATTCATTTATCCTCTGATTTCAAGGTCAGCCTTGATAATCTCTCTGATCAAAACTTCTGGTCCACTCCTGCATGCACCTTAACCCCTTCCCTTTAAACCAGACTCCTCAGTCTCTTCAGTCCCTGCATTTGGTCAGATAACTATGGTAGGGGGCTGTCCTATGTATCATCCTGGGCTCTGCCCCTCATCCCAGATGTGATTAGTGACCACATGTGATTCCAAAATGTCCAGTCAGACAGTGATGATGGTCACACCACTTTGTGAAATTCTAAAACCACTGAATCTTATACTTCAAATTAAATTAACTAACTTTAAAAAATGTCCAGACATTGCCAAATATCCCCTGAGGGGCAGAGTCATTTTCAATTGAGAACCACTGTTTCAAAGAAAAGGGAGATAAGATTTCCAAGTTCAAGTATTCTTTGTTCTAGCTTTCCCTTTTTCTCCCTACACTGCATTATAAAAACCTCTCTTTCTATATTATCACCGCATTTAGTTTCCACTGTTTTCTTCTCAGACTCCAATTCCCCATTTTCTGATTATTTCCAAAAGAGGCCTTAAAATAACAAGCTGACACTGTATACCCGTGCTGTAAACCTAAAAGGCCTTTGGATTGCCAGATCGAAATTGGAAGACTATTTTTCACTTGCAAATAATTGTCTATGTAATCTTGGTTTCAAATCTGTGTTATTTAAATCACTGGAATTTTATCATGTAGTTGACAGGTAAGTTCACAGACAGTTCCGGACTAACATTTTTGTCTTTAGGATTACTTGTGCTATTTTTACTATGTTTAGTTTTCCCCTAATTTAATCACTTCCCTCTTTGGAATTTTTAGTGAAGTATAATCTCTACTTGGTTTTATGAGAATTGGCAAATCCTGTTTTGTAATGAAATTCCACCCTGAAGCAGAGTTGAAATAAGGTTGGAAAGAAAGGGTAGTAGCAAAAAACAATGGGATTGTTTGCATATGTTTGTTCACCTTCAGCCATTTTTAACTGTAGTAATAAACAACCAAAAATCCCAATCCAAATGACCATGACAAAGTTAGTTTCTTGCTCACTAGTTCTGGGACATACTGCTGTCTCTATGAGGAAGTGGCCTTCCAGCTCCTCACTCCTACATACATGCCACCTGCCAAACAGGTCTCATGGTCAAGCCCAAGAGCAGTGGGATGTGAACCACCCGTCCCTCAGAGGGATAGGGTCTGGAGGGATGCATGCAGTAGACAGGGGCAGCAAATTTTTAAATATATGTATAATATGTATAATTAGCTTTTGCACCACAAGTGTGGGTGATTTTTGAAACCTCCAATCTCCTGGATTTGTGATGTTTCCAGCTGCGAGTACCAATGTTAATGTTTTCATAGCAAGTTCTGTGTTTTAGGTTGGTGAACAGTCTTCTTGTTAACTTATCTTTTTAACTTAATGCCCCCTAACTCTTTGGGTTTTTTTTCTTTCTTCAGAGAATTCGTGACTTAGAAGATAAAACAGACATCCAGAAACGACAGATAAAGGACTTAGAAGAAAAGGTATGTGTTCAGTATGAATTTCAGTCTTTACGCTTTAGATCAGAAAATAATAGGAGTTTCACTCGTTGTGTTTCATTTCTTCTTAGTTACTGTGTGTCGTGCCCAGGCAGGTGTAGTGACAGTATGACTCTCACCGCCAAGCAGGCGCCTGCATTGCAGCAAAGGTTCTGCCTTCAGCAACCTTGCCTGGACATGTTTGCCTTTTGTGTTGATTCCTGTTCTTTTCTACGCATGTTTTCTTTCCTCAGTTTCCCCTTTCTTACCTTCATTTCCTTTCTAAAACTTCATTTTGAGTTTGGTGACTCTACTTTGCTCTTTCTTTTAAAAATCTTTTTTGATAGCTTTTTGGGGGAAAAAAAAAACATTCTTGTTATTCTTCACAAAAAGCCCTTTCTTCCCAAGCTGCAGTGTCCCCTTGACAGTAAGTCCAAAAACTTAGGCTGACACATGGTAATTATGCCCTCATGTCACTTCCCCCAATGGCCAGAAAGAGTCCTCCAAGTCAACCAGCACTTTCAGGGGTAATGCATAGTAGTTCCTAAAGAGGGCATTGCAGAATGTGCATAGCCAGAGAAGGGAGAGGGTTCATATGGGTGCCAAGCAAGCTGCAGTGAGGTAAACAGTCTCACACAACAAAGAATGCTCCCACCCATGATGCCTGGAGCACCAGTGCTAGGAACACAGCAAGGAGGGCAAGAGGCTTTCTCTAGAATTCCAGTCTGAATTCCTGTGTTGCAAAAGAATACAGCAATTTTCTAGCATCTCCTGTGGGCACCCAAGAAGAAAAAAAAAACCATCTATAGGATTTTATTCATCCAGGTTGCTTCTTTAATTCTCCCTAAATGTGAGGTCATAGGGAATTGGTAAGGGCCAGTAGCCAGACCATAAGCACCTGGATTCTTATGTAGGCTTTCCATATCTATTTGACCTTAGTATGTGACTTAGACTTGTGTCTAAGCCTTACCGATAAAATAAGGGATGATAAAGCTTGCCCTCACCTTTTCTCCTGGGTTCCATGAAGAACCATTGAAGTTACTTATGTGAAAATGACAAAACTCTGAAAGTGCTTGATTAAGAAGTATAATTTTATAAATTTCCAAACATAAAGTATACATCCTCTGCAAAATTTTAAATTTGAATGGTTCTCATTTCCAGAATGTGCTATTTAGCACTGTAAGACTGAATGAGGCAAAGGTAGAGTATCGCAAACTGAGTCTGACTTCCCAGGGTTTGGCAGGGAGACCCACAAGAGGCAAGGGGTTGTTCCCAGCTTCCCTGCTTGTCAGACCACATGCCTGTTGTTCTTCATTTTCTACATTTTTGAAGCTCCTGGTTTTAGTCATTTTCTGTGCTGACTGAAGGAGGAAGTCAGAATTAAAACCAGAAACTTTAGTTTGGTTCAGTCCCCATTCATCTAAGGAAAAACAAATTGTAAGTTGGGGGGGGGTAGATTTTTAATATATCTATTAATATCACTCCCATAGACATTTTCTTAATAAATTTCATGGAAATTTTAGGAGGCAAAATATTAAGATTATGTTCCCTGTCAGAATTTCCTGAATATGTCGTGTCGCATATCTGAACTTCTTAACCATTTATGGTAATGGGGTAATGTACATGATGGCAAACAAGGATTCTTCAGCTATCAAAGCGGTATATTCCACATATAATAGTAAATTAAGCCACTTCAAAACAATCTGGTTGGTTTCTGACTGGAGCTTTGAATGAGAGATGAGGGTTGTGACACACCTTCTATTCCCTTTGCCTCCATTCTCATACATACACGCCTAGAGAAAATGCGAAAGATCACTTACCAGAAATACTCTCTTTATTTTCCTTGGGATACTTGAACACCTCCTGAGGGGACCTGAGATATCCCATCTTTGTCCCTAATTTCCATGGACGCAGCATACGTCACTTGATAACTACAGACAGCAGAACTGCCTCAGCTGTGCAGCTTTACCTCCTCCCGAGCACTCCCCGGGTCATTGGCTTCACTGACTCCCATGCAGAGTTACTCTGTGAGATGGGCACAGTAGATACCGGGATCCCCTTTTATGCAGACAGTACAACAGCCCAGAGAGATAAACAACTTGCCTAGAACCATATAACCAGTCCATGGCAAATCAAGTCCGGAGGTTAGGGTGTCTGACTCTAGGTGCTACACTTGGCTCACCACACTTCCTGGACAAAGAATCTCATGGCCAATGAGGTGATGGGTATCTCCTGATGCCCTGAGAGGTAGCGCCGGTGTCTGAGCTCCTCAGAGGAGTAGTGGAAGCCTCCCATTCCCTACATCTTCTCCTGCTATGGGTGTCATTTTACCACTCTCCATCTTCAAGGACTGAAAAAGAAGGACAGAGTTTCTGCTTCCCAGACTAATTAAAAGTCACCAATACGTGGCTCCTGGCACCATATTTATAATTTGACCATACAATTTTGCTACAGTGAAGCAAGAGTCCTATAAACAAGGGCATTACAAGACACATGTGGATAATGTGCTCAACATGGGAAAACCATAGACAACCCTTATTCAAAGATGTCGTGGGCAACAGAATGCTCCTGAATCGTGACAGCAAGGTTAAAGACAGACTCTGTAAGAGTAATGACCAAGGAAATTGATATTTGAAGAAGGAAAAAAAAAAATCTGACTTGTGACCTTTAATAATTAGTAGGCAGTTGGTTATGTTCCATTGCTACATAAGCATGTCTGTCCCCCCAAGTATCTGCTTCTTTTTGAAGGTTCTCAGAGAAGAGAGACAAATCAGACTCCATTTAACTTCTGAGTCAAGAAGGAGAGAACTATCTGAGAAGCACAGAGGTTCGAACAGTATCATGCATTCATTTTCCAAAGTGTCCTCTGATGTGCAAGCCCATTTTATACTATAGATCCTCACTCCTCCAGGGCACACCCAGGTTATGCCTGCTGCCCTGGTGTAATTACTAATAGTGTCCCCATTTCTACCTCAGAAGTATCCCATGGTAGATGATTTATCATATCTTTACCTTACATATTAATATTCTTCCTGCTCTGCCTTACCCTGAAACCTGTCACATTAACCAAACAGTGATAGCCTTAAGAATAAATGTATGCTCTGATCATATTTTTGTATTTTTGGTAGACCCTGCCACACACTAACAAGTAGACTATAGTATGGACTGAAGTAGGACTTAGGAGGGCTAACCTCCAGGCTTTATTATGCTATAACATTACAGGCAATTAGACTGTTGACTAACTCTTCGGCGCTTATGTTTTTCATTTATAAAATTACAAGCTTAATTCCATTATCTATTAGACCCCCTCAGGATTCCAAGATGTATGAGCTGATGTTAGTTGACTCTGGTTATTCATCGAATTATTTTGTCAATAGATAAGTAAAACATACAGTTTTGTTTTGTTTTTTTAAACAGAAGGTACTTGTATGTGACAGAAGGTATGTATGTGACAAGTGATGAGACTTGAGCAAACTGGAAAAGCTTGAGGTTTTATACGACATAAATGACAGTACAAAAATTTTCAGATTTACATAATCTTCTTCTTTTTCTTCTGCAGTTTCTGTTTCTATTCTTGTTCTTCTCTCTTGCCTTTATTCTATGGCCTTGATGTCAAGGTGCCTCTTAAAGGTAAGATTGCATTTAATTCTCAAAATGTGATTCTAAGAGGTATGTGATGAGAAGGATGCTACATATAGTTACTATTCCCATGTTTGTTTGTTTGTTTAAAAAAAGTCTACTTAGTTTGGTTTGCTTAAATGCCATAAAATGAGAAAAAAGGCACTTGAAACTGATGTAACATTGTGTGTTGACTGTGGTTCAATTAAAAAAAATTGAATTATAAAAGTGAGAAGCAGATCCAATCCACTTGGGTGATTATGAAAGAAATAAAGGAACCATCAAGTATTTTGGAAATCAAGAATTTTGTTCTAGTTAACCATATTGCTTTGGAAGGTCATGATGTCTGTGGAGCTCAGTGTTCTCATTAGTCTTCCATTATGCAGAAGGAATGGCTTCCCTGTCTGCAAAATGAAGAAATTTGAGTTTATATTTCGTATCTCTTCCAACTTAAAAATTATGATCCTTTAATTCTAATAAGCTAAAAATGACTGATTACTCTTAACCCTTTCTCTCCATCTGATTTCATCAGAACTCAAAAAAGCAGGCTGTTAAGTGAAATTGGATCTTCTTTTCAAATAAGATCATTTTCAATGTCAGTTTAGAAAAATAAGAGTTTTATTATTTTTAAATTATCAAGTCTATATCTCACGAATACACGTATAAATAATCTTGGACACTGATTCCCAGAGCTTGAAAAATACAGATCCCAAGGCCTTACTTCCAAGTTAATGGATCAGGTTATTGGAGATGGAGGTGAGAAGGAGGGTGGGAGAGGCAGAAAGCAAGGAATAATCTGTGTCTTTAACAAGCATACCAGGTGATTCTGATGTCTACCCAGGTACAGAAACCACAACTCATATTAACAGTATTTAAAAATGAGGAAGGGCCAGGTGCTCTTCTAAATCCAGGTATCATGGTCTGTGGCAGCTTTAGTTTTCCTATTGTATTATACAGGGATCTTTCCTGGACCTCATATTCTTCAACATTTTCTGTAACAAGTTGAAAAATAAAGAAGAAACACTTTCTCTTTCCATGGGTATCAACTCTGTTACCTAGATGTGGTAGCAACAAGCAAAAATGTTTTAGCACAACCAGTTACAAAGGAGTTGAGCAAATATGCCCAGGAAGTTTATGTCCTCATATAATCAACCCTCTGGCTTTATTCTATCTTCCAAAAGATCTTCTGTTCTGACTGATAGCCATCCTGTCTGGCAATCAGGATGGTAGCCTTGCAGAACATAAGGAAGAGGACTGAGGATCTGAAATTGAATAAGAATAGGAGTGCCTGTGTGGCTCAGTCAGTTAAGTGTCTGACTCTTGATTTTGGCTCAGGTCTTGACCTCTGGGTCATGAGATCGAGCCCCACATGGAGCCTGCTTAAGATTCTTTCTCCTCTCTTCCTCTCCTTCTGTCCACCCCTATTCCTGCTTCTCTGAAAAAAAAAAAAAATTGAATGATAATATAAGAAAAAATGGGTAAGATTTTCTAGGAAAGGGTAGAAATGGCTAGGTGTGAAAAAATGAGTAGCCCTCCCCAACCAAAAATAATAAATACATAGGACAAAGTTTAGTGGCACCCAAGTTCTACCCAAGTAGTTGAGGGAAGAATCAAAACTCGAAAATACTGGTTAGAAAATGAGTAGGTTTGAACATTCACATCAATAATGGCTAATACTTCCTTGCCCAGGGCTGTTCTAAGCAATAATAACCCTCACAACACCCCCCTGTAAAGTCTCTGCTGCTTTTTTTTTTTTTTTTAAGATTTTATTTATTCATTTAAGAGAGAGAGAAAGCAGAAGCAGGGAGGAGGGGCAGAGTGAGAGGGAGAAGCATACTCCCTGCTGAGTAGGGAGCCAGATGCAGGGCTCCAGGATCCCAGGACCCTGAGATTATGACCTGAGCCAAATGCAGATGCTTAACCAACTAAGCCATCTAGACATCCCCAAGATCAAGGGCTGCTTTTATTCCTTTCTTCACAGCTGGAGACACACCAACACAGGACTTTCCCAAGGAAATAGAGCTACAATCAGCAAGACTGGCACTTGTATGCCAACAGCCTCGATCTAGAGGCTCTTAGCTGCTTACAAACCACCATGCTGCCGCACAAAGGAAAGAGGGCATTTCTCTGTATCTCTCTGTTAAATAAATAAATAAAATCTTTAAAAAAAAAAAAAAAGAGTGAACAAAGGAAAGAATACATGAATAAATACATTCTCCCCCATCTCCATGGTGGTGATGTCCTACTCACCTGGCTCAGTGCTTCTTCTCTAGATGCTCTTATAATTCGCACTCCACATGGCAGCTTAGTGAATTTTAGGAAACACAAATCTAACCATACCCCCTGCCTGGGAAAGCATCATCGTTAGAGTGAAATCTCATTCCCTTAATGTGGCCAAACAGAGTCCAGAATGGTCTAACTGCAAACAGCCTCTCGGGCTTTCTCTTGCTCTAGAAGCTTCTTTGATGAGCCTTAGTCCCTTCTGCCTACTGCAGGGGTTTGCCCACGCAGTCCTTGTGCACACAGTACTTTCAGCCCTGATTTATCTAGTAAACATCTACTCATTTATCCTTCAGATCCCAGCTCACTTGTGACTCCCGCAGGCAAGTCTTCCTTGATTGTACTCCCAGACAAATTTTACATGCATTTGGGTTGTTTTGGTTCTTGTTGTTGTCATTTTTCTCAATTAATGCCTGTATTCCTCATTCTGTCCAGGTTCTTGAGGGCCAGGACCATGCATATTTTATTCATCCTGTAACCCTAATGCCCACATAGCACCTAGCTTGTATTGACAATCCATAAATATTTCTTAATGATGGTTATGGTATTATGGTAAAGAAGAGAAAGAAGACATCTCTTTTGTGGTTGGCAAGTGCATTTCATATCTATTATTTTATTTAATAGAGAGATCCTACAAAATAGATACTATTATGCCTCTATAAATATTAATTTCTTAATATAAAAGATTAGCAAGTGATAGCCTCTACTACTTCTCTAGGGATTAAATGACATTATATAAGTAAAGCAACCAGTATAGTACATGGCATATAGAAAGACTCATTAAAAGCCAAGTTCCTAGGACACAGTAAGCATTCTGTCTTGGATCATGCATTATGAGATGTGCTTCTGTCCACTTGGAATGTCTTTCCCACACAACCATCAACTAGTTAATATCCATTTGTCCTACCCATGTCAGTGTAAAAGCAGCGACTCAGAGAAGCCTGTTCTGATCTCTGACTTCAGTTTTGTTTAATTTATCATTATGTCTTTCCCACTAGGATTCTCTTAACCCAACTACCTTATAGGGTCGGGTTCCTCATCTGTAAGATGGAGGTTATAATAGAGCTACCCTTTATTGACTATTTTACCATATGATAAATTGTATATGAGGGTTATGAAATGAAAGGTGTCAGGAAGACCCGTAGGGGTCTGGATGGTACAGTTTATTGGGTGATGGTGCCCTTTACAGAGACCTCAGAAGCAGGAAGAGGGAGTGACTGCTGTCCAGGATTTGGGGTTCTTTATGATAACTAGGGATCAGGAGGTAGCTATAGTTTGTGACTCAATATACCTCTAAATATGTGGCCCATAAAGGATCAAAACTATAACTTCTAGCAGTTAGAAAACCCTAAAGAACAGTGAACATAAGTAGCCTGTCCATTAAACCCAACTCATATTTGCTAAGTGTCATCTGTGAACCAGGCAGTGTAGTAGGTACTTGGATACTGGAATCACAAGTCAGACATTACATCACTGTGCTCATTCACTTACGGTCTGCTGGCATGTAGTAAACTCTCAGAAGTGGTAGCTGCAATCGCTGTGTGGCAGAGGAGGAAACTAAAGCTCGGTGATGTTAAAGCAACCCACTCATAGGAATTCCTGAGGTTCTGTCATATCCCAAGGGCCTTGTCAATCAAAAGCGAATGTATGTTCTCTACAATTTTTGTTACAGTGTGCCTTTGGTTCACTGAAAATTGGTCATTGATGGTGGCCCATTGGATGGGACTTCAGTTATTCACAATGCCCATCTGAATATATGTGGCTCTGTTCCTAGCTCCTTTACAGATACTCACTGTACACAAATTTAATATTCTGGGAGACTGCCCTTCTGTGTTTACATATTTATTCTATCCATACAAATACACATACACTATATGTATTTTTATATGTACATATATTATACACAAACACACACCTTAAAGCATCTTTTATGTACGTTAAGATCAGTTTTCTTCTCTTCCAGGGAATATAAGAGTATTACAGTTGTAGCCAGTTGTTTGGGGCTCTTATCTCAGTGGGATATAAATATGAACATAATCTATTTTTCTCAAAACATGGCTTTCACTCAGGTTCTAATTTTCCTCTTATTCTTTAATAAATCTCAAGCTGGCTCCCCAATTTTTCAGTTCTTTAAAGTCTGGCTCAGTTTAAAATTCAACCTCCGAGTCCATCTAATCTCATTTCTTCCCTATTCCAGGTGTAGGACAGATTCATGATCTGGCTCTAAGAGATCTCTCCCTCTTCCCTGTTCAAAGCTTGGTTCTCGTGGAGGTCAGGGAAGAGGCAGAGGGAAAAGAGTACATGTCTCTCAACTGCATTGACAGTGTTTGTGACTCTCCTCCTGGTGGTTGATGCTTTTCTCTGGCAGTTATCAGTGCTGATGTCCTTTCTATGAGAGGTGATGAAAGACTGGCCATTTGGGGGAACGTATGTGTGAGTTCTTCAAAAGCTGTGCAGGATGTGCCCACAGCAGTATTCCCTGACTGGCTGAGACCCAAGCCCTTCCATTGCTTCTCTGGATCTCAGCATTGGTGCTCCCAGCCACAACATCTTGTTGGGAACGCATCTCCTGCCTTATCTCTGCCCTGCCATCCCTGTCCAGTTCTCTGCCCAGATAGACAAAGAAAGATGTGCAATAGGTGAGCATTGCTCTGTATTTGAACACTAGAATGTGAGTCTCATTTGTACAAGTACCAGCAGTCTCTCCCACCTACATCTAACCCACTGTACTTCCTTCCCACTGGTCCTCCTCTGTGACCCTATCACTCTTTCACTCACGTCTAATCTAGTCTTTAGGAGCAACATGCCTCTGCAAATATGAATTCCAGATATTTCTGACTGGTGCTAATGGCAGGAATTCTTTTGAATCTTTCATTTGCCTCTAGTTGGTGGACTGGAAATCTCCTGGGGTACTAACTGCATTGCCTCCCACCACTTTGGATATTGATCACTATTTCTGCAGCACCAGTAAAGTCCTGCTAGAGAATTAGTATTTTTGTTTTACAGATGGAGAAATGAAGGCTTAGAGAATTGAAATAACTTGTCATTGGACATACAGTGTCCAAAACTGGAAATCCCAGTTTTCTCCATCCATGTTATTGAGGCTGTAAAGGCCAAGTCTTTGAGCAGCGCATGATAGCACATCCTTTGTGCCATCTCTGGCTTTTGGGGGGAAGAGAGTATTATATCCTTAACATCTAACCAAGTTTAAAACTCAGACACAGAGACTTAAAGAGAAATAGGGCTAGGAGTTCTAACTGGTATAGTCCAGGGAAGTACCTTTTCAGGAACATCTCTGGAGCCAATTAAGAAACCCATATGGCATACTTCCCAGGGAATCCCCAGGTCAAGACCTCAGAGTGGAGTCTACATGCCACTGGATACAATTGTTGAGGAGGAAATATGACATAAATGTAAGTCACTGAAAGGCACAGATAGACAAGATCTGCTTTTAAAATAATTTTATGTTTTGTAATTTTATATTTAATTTTGGGGGTATGATCATTCATTTGAGCTTCTAAGGTGTTGTCTTGGAAGGCCCCAGAAGTAAAGGCTACTATGATAATTGCTTATATGTCAATATACTTGAAATAAGACCTGTTCATCACTTTCCATGCAGATATAACCCTTGAAATAGATTGTTCTCTTTTCTCACTTAAAATTAAAGGGATTGAGCTTAGAGACTTCGTTTATGTAACTTGGATTAGATAGTAGAGCTCAAAGAGGTGGTAAAGAATAATTTTTTTCCTTAAAAAAATAATTTTATTCCTGCTTCAGTTAATGACAGCAATGGTGATTTAAGAATTTTCCCTCTGTTTTTCAGAGTAACCGAAAACACGGATAAGACCCCAGAAAGGCAAATGCTTCTAGACCTTCAAAGATGGCAGAAATGTTTACAACAGTGAGAGGGAGATCAAAAGCTAAGAACTACCCTGTAGCCAGGACTACAACTGTGTATTTTAAAGCCATTATTCAAGGTTTCTTACTTGACAGTTCCCACATGACCCTGTTGAAAATCTACAATATATGCTGCATTTAATGAAACATGTATATGTCAAACCAGAAGAAAAGAACTATAAACGTATATTGTGTAAAGAAAAAGTTCAGCAATGGAAACAGTTTCAGCAGATCAAGGAAAGATGTGTCTTGGGCATGGAACCAAAGTTACAAAGAAACACTCTCCCCCTGCTGTGCAGGGGGATCATTTTAATGTAACACCACACCCCATGGAAACACTAGTCCTGAAATAAACATTTTCAAAAATCAAAACAAAGGAAAAAACAAGGGCGGGTGGGGAATGAAGCACGAGGAATACCTATGAGGAGCTATTTACAATAAAATGTTTCATTTGAAAAGTCTGGTTTCTTACTACAGGGATTTGCTTTTTGTCTTTATTGTTTAAAACTCAGGAACAGAGCTGCAATGTGAATGGGAAGGAAAGCAGTCTCCCGCTTGTTTCTCTTCTAGAGGTGGAGCTTGTGGAATGCATTCCACAGAGGACAGATGAGAGCGCACCACAATGACCCCCACTCAACTGGCGACAAGGCGGAGGACCTAGGTGAATGTAACATAAGAAATAAAAGCAGATTTGATGCTGCCTTGGCCTTCTGCCACATCTATCTTCCTCCACGAACAGACTGATCTCATTCATATTGAAAATTAAGAAGATGATGCCCTAAATCACAAGTTCCCTGACTCGGTTCTGT
This sequence comes from Mustela nivalis, assembly GCF_964662115.1. Taxonomy (NCBI): domain Eukaryota; kingdom Metazoa; phylum Chordata; class Mammalia; order Carnivora; family Mustelidae; genus Mustela; species Mustela nivalis. Next base: position 97,526,598 of record NC_139022.1, read on the forward strand.
TAACAATGCTACCATCTATCTCTAGGGCACGCGGGCCCGAGAACATCTCTGAATCCATTTCCAAAATACTGGTTTTCAAATGGCTGCTTAAAATTGCCTGCAAATAAATATGTTATACTGTTTGAATAAAAACATAGTAGAGGTGAAAAGTAAACTTCTACCAACAGCTGAGTTTGCCACAGAGATGCAAAAGATCAACAAAATTATGATTTTTTTTAAAGTATCCTGATATGCCTAGAGCATTCTGACCTCTTGTCGTTTAGACTGATAACATTTTTTTCCCCCAGAGAGCCGACAGCAACAAGACAGCTCTACTTTTTTTTTTATATATAGAAGTAACATAAGTTACCAATAAGGTCGTTTTCTACCAGAGAAGAGTAGAAGACTGGTACTTTTCCTAAGTTATGTAATACTGAGTCTTGGATTCATCTCTGAGAGCCAGTAAATGTTCCTGAAAAACAAATTTAACACCTCATTTACTGTAGATAACAAAACAGCCTCAATTTTTCAAATTGTCAAGGTTTTATTTACAGGGCTAGATTTCCCATGCATAAAGAATGTGTGTAGGGAGCCAGAAACTCTTTCTATGAAATGCTACACAAATCCTTCCATACGTGAGTTCCGTATCTTATTCTTTGGTTTTTAATGCTGGTATTTTCCAAGCCAGAACACGAACTGAAGAATAGGCCAAGAAAGGCTAGAATGCTGAGGGTCCCGTGTTCTGTCCTCTTTTCTGCTGACCCAGGTGTCTTTGGCCCAGTCACTTAACCTCTCTGTGCCTCAGTCTCCTCATCTGCAAAATGAGGTTAAATGCTTTTTCATAAAGGTTTTGTTTTGTTTTTTCAATTCTGGAACAAGAGGTGCTTAAAGTAGCACAAAGTGCTTTGTAAAATTATGACTGCTATATTATTTGACTTTCTTGTATTGTTGAGAAAAAGTCCCCCACATAATAAAATAGTGCTTCAGTTTTATTAAATCTAAGCACCGCAGCACTGAAGCTTTCCCATTGAACTACCTGGGATATCGCTAGCAATAAAGGTTGGGAGATCCAGAGCTGGGATCTCTGATAACCTATAGTAAACAGATCATCTCATGTTTTTGAGCAAGACCGAAGAACGTCATTTCCCTGAGAAGTATCTCGTAGCTCTCCTTATTGTGTATGCATGCCATGATAAGGAAGAAACACTTTAGTCACAGGAGAGCCAACTCTGAAATTAAAGTGTGGAATCTACTGATAGTATCACATAATTAGTCTGATCATCCCTTTCATTTTGGAGAGATGTACAGTAATGGGTCCTACTGGGAATATACAAAATAATCATCCTGCTGGGTTCTTTATTCAACTGGGTAGTTTCTTTACTTGGTATGAAGAGCACATTCGTTGTGCAGGCAATGTTAAAGAATGTGGCACTGCGCTACAGTCTGTGACCCAACCCTTTCTGATCTCAGAGTACGTGGAAGAGAATCAATTACTCTTCCCTCTTCAACTTTTCTGTTCTTTAGTGGACAATCCAGGGTCTGTCTGTGCAAATCCATACTCCATCTGCTATGTCAAACCTGCTTTCCTTCTCTTCATCTTGCTTTTTCCACCAAGAAACTTGTATGCTAAATTTTATATCCAAGCACTGACTTTGATTTAAATGATTAGAAACATCTGTAAAAACAGTGTGGCTTGATTGTGTAACTTATCTGCTATAAATCTGATTGTATCACACACATAGAAAATCACACACAAGCAATACAGGTAGGATGACCATCTAAGCAGCTTTAGATGCAGTTAGGACAAATGCATAAGGGAGGGATTCATACTTTTTGTTTAGCCTTCAGGAAATGAGCAAAGTTCTCTAGATTTTAGGCTAAAAGGGTATGTTTTTACCAAGTCTTAGTCCTGATCCTCAAAGTTCACATACCATTGGATTAGGCTAAATATTTTGATAAATACATCTCTGTTATTCACTTCAACAATTATAAGAACATCAACAAAATTATAAAGGTATGTTTGACTCATGGATCCACAGAAATGAATCCTATTTAAATGAATGTTTCCCTTGCATATTATGTTCAGCAATAGTAAAGGGTATCTCATGAGTAATGGAGAGGCTGAATGTGGGCCCACTTCTTACAGAGAGTACATAATCCCCACTCTGATGTTTAATTTCTGTATCTGAACTACCCTGACATACTTGGCCAATAAGTTAGTAGTGGTCAGGATGACCTTCTTCAGGGTTCATTTAGTTAATTTTTCTTATCAAAGTATTCATCTCTTGGAAAATAAGTGTAACTAATGATATTAAAGAATAGTTTGACAAAAAAAGGAAAGCCCCAATTTGGATAGTTATTCAGGACAGGAAAATTTTCACAAGGAAAGAAAAACAAAATTGAAAACTATATTTGGCTATCATACTAGAAAAAGCCTCTATTATTAAATTGACTGTCTAACCATTTTTCTTTAATGCCACCAAAATTTTATTTTAGGAAACACATTTGAATGTGCTTTTAACCTGTGTCAAACCTGCCAGTAGTAAGGTTTTAGGGGTGGAAGAATAAATTTTGCTTTGATTTTTCTTCCACTCACAAATAACCGTTCACATAGGTGGCCTGGTTCTTCAGTAGGATAGAGATGATGTAGAGGGTTCATGGGTCATCACTGGAGCTGAAAGGGGACATTTATTCTCTACTAGTATGGGAGAAGTAAAGTTTTGCCAAATAATTTTTGCTACAGTATTTAATTTCAACTAAATTTTTGTTCATAATAAATCTTTGATAAACTTGTTCCTTTTGCCTATTTATTGTCAACTTTTTCTGTAAACCCATTGTGTAATTCACATGTTTAATGTCTTCAATGTAATTCTTATCTTCATTGTTTAAAAAGGAAGTGTTTGAAAAACTGCTTAGGTTTTCATGGGAACTATAAAAATGATATCATTTTTGTGTTGATGTTTAAATAATTGGATCATGTGTGTTATGTTACATCAAAGTAGATGGACAGCATAGACATTTTTAAATACTTAATTGCATTTTTTTGATTTTCAAAGAGTGGCACTATGTATGTATGTATATATATACATGTATACATGGTATATGTGTGTGTGTGTATATATACATTTAGGGTGTTGAAAAAGTTCAGTATAACTTCTGGAAGATCAATAATCAAAGCAAATCTTAGATGACTTTATGTCATGAGTTAATACTTCCAGGATGGGCCCAGGCTTCTCCTTAAGTTGATACTTTTTTAAAGGGAAAAAAGTAGGTCACAAGGTCTTAAAGGACTAAAGTTTTCTTCCCGTTCAACTGCGTTGTCACTTCTTTATATTACCTTGAGACTGAATTTCAGGTGTGTTGGTGAGAAGCTTCATACATAAGAGAAAGTTGGAGTTGATCCTCTAACTCCATTTCAGTACTGGGCAAGGAAGATTCACATTCCTTTGCTGCCATTTAATTTGGTTCTTCTTAAATAAACCTTCTGCTGTTTGAAAGTTCAAGTCCAGTGTTTAATCAAGTTACTAAAGATCTATTCCAAGGAATAATGTGTCAAAAATAGGTTATAATTTGCTATATTCAACCTAGTGTATCATGCTCAGAGGTGGCAGGGACTGATTCGGTGAAGTTCCCTGTGTTTGCATTTGTGTTTTTGCATTAAGGTCTTTGCACCCTGCTTTTATTTCCATCCTTGTTATAGCAAAGTTCTGGAGGATGGAAATGGTGTAGATAAACAACTTTGAGTCCAATTTTGCCTAAAGTCAAGACTCTACAAACTCGCTCAAGTGTGGGTAATGCAGTTTCCAAAAAGCACATCCCCAGCATCCATCAATAAGAGCAATCACTTAGATTTGATTGACATCTCACAAAATGTGCCTATTTCCCCCCCCCCCCCCAATTCACTGTAGTAACTTCCTATGAGACAGATCAAAATTCAAACTCTTTTATAGATATGTAATGTACATATAAAAACATATATATTCTGTACATAGGTGATGGTGTGAGCGCTTACTTAATGTGTACTTCTGTCCTAGGATTGAGGACTTAAGGAAGGGGTTTTTCTATGCTGCTAAGTAACTCATATTTTTTGTTAGCATCTGGTGTCTGTGCTCTTCTCCTTCCCTGCCTCTTCTCTGTCCTCCTCTACCTTCTATTCACGACCACAATTCCCTGTTGTTGACTGAGGCAAGGAACTACTCATTGGCTTTCCAATTACCCAGCCCCATAAACCAGCCTGGTAGTGATGCCAGTGGTTTTCTAGGAAGAGCAACAGAAAGTCTAGTACAACCTACAGTATTAATATTACCCAAAATTCCCATAATTTTATCAGCTAGAAATCTCATTCCAACAAGGGTTCATGCATGTTTTAGCCTTCGAGATCCAACTCTATGGGGACTCAAGAAGAGACCCAATGTATTTGAATACTTGATTCCCAGATGCCTCCTGTGCTAATGTAGCCAGGAGACCAATTTCTCAGAGCTTTCATCTGATCAACTGCCTCATTTGAGGTTCTTTATCTCCATCTCATTAGCATGACTCCATCTATTGGTTCAGTGCTTGTTTATTAATGGGAGAAAAATATCAATTGACTGAGTTTCACCAGAATGATCCCCTGAAGTACACTGAACATGTACATGCACTGTATGTATTACCGTAGAGACTGGAATCAATTTATTGTATGTAAAGTTTTATGAATGGTCATTTTATAATTTATGTATTTAATATAGGAATCAATGAGCTCTGGTGTTTTAGTTTATATAAAAATAAAACAAGCTGCATTTTTTAAAACTTTATCTTGCATTGTTCATAGGTTTTTGCTTTTGTTTTGTTTAACTGTCCTCTTACCTACTTTTGACAAATAAGGTTCAGCAGAATCAGAGCCATCAGCATAATGGCAGTGATCAAACTCTACATCAAGAAGAGTAAATGGATTTCTCCTCATCTATTCACTCTGAATTTTTATTGTACCTGCCAGGAGCACTATGGGGAAGAGTCCAAGGCAGAATTTACACATTTGAGGAGACACCCATGATCATTTAGCATTCCTGCTCTGAGTATAATTTGGGAGAGAACCTTGCCAGGTATTCGTCATCCTTATTCTAGATATTACTTCTTTTCCTGTATCCACCTACCTTTTTCCCCTACCATAGAGAACCACTAGAGGTAGCAAGTTAACAAGTATGTATCGGGTGAGCATCCATTATGGACCAGTCCTTACAGACTGGCATACGTGGGTCTACCCTCAAAGAGCTTACAGATGAATGTGGGAAACAGTCCATGTATGCATGAAACAAAGAACCAAGATGGCACAATATGAGGTACAGTGTTGTAGGTCATTGTTAAGAACTACTAAAAAAGGGGGGTGCTTGGGTGGCTTAGTCGGTTAAGCATCTCCCTTCGGCTCAGGTCATGATCCCAGAGTCGTGGGATCCAGCTCTGCATCCTCTGCTTCTCTCTCTGCCACTCCCCCTGCTTGTGCTCTCTTTCTCTCTCTCACTCTCTCTTGCAAATAAATAAAATCTTAAAAAAAAAAAGCTTCTAAAAATAATATTGGTATTTGTGGGTGGGCTTAAAAAACCCACACTAAGTTTCTTCTTTCAGTTGTACCCATTTATCTTTAACTTGTGCTCTTGCGGTAACTTAAGTGCTTTAGCAAAAAGCATTGCTCATCAGTTCATTACAACCTTCTGTTACTCCTTTATAGGACCCCTTGTGTGCCAAGTCAAACCCTCAAAACAGAGAAGAATGAAACAGCTGCAGCCCTCAAAACATCACTATGGACATTATCCAACGAAGAATGCCAACTGACTCAGCATCTCTGAAAAAGGTACCAAGCTTAGCAACATGCCATGAAATAGGCAACTACTATTATGGAGTCGAATTTTATAAATGAAAAGCTCTGTTTTTATGACTTTAATTCTGATACATAACCCAAATAGGCCATCATGTCAGCAATTCAAATGACTTCTCCTAGCTCAAGAACAAAGAACCCCGCCCCTGTCTCCCCCGAAAGAGTGTGGGGGGATGGGAGGCACTTCCTCCCACAATTCCCCCGGAGAGGAGCCTGCCCTCTCCGGATGCAGCCCTACCTCTTACCTCCCGGTGAGCCAGCACAGTCAGTGGCAGAGGGACAGATATGCGGTCGAATGCGTACCTACCTCATGGTAAATATTTGTGCCAAATGGCTGACGAATCATGCTTCTTTTATTTAAGCAACTTAGCAGTTACATATGGAATGTGAGGTTGTAGGGTTTTTTTCTCACTGAAAATGATCCACATAAAAATCTGTTTTGAATACTTTTTTTTTTTCATGCAAATGCACTTAAAAGGATGAAGTTATTGGTTTTGACCAAAAGGGTCTATAACAAATAATCACTGGTAATCTGTGCCTGCAGTTACTACAAAATGTTGACGACAGGGGCCACTACCTCTGGGTCATCTATGTGAAGTTCCATAAGACACTTTTTTTTTTTTTTTAAAGAATTTTGGAGGAGGAGGAAACACAAAACTAAATAAGAACCACCTCAGAAACAGGATTTTTATTCTGTTATAATACGAGATAACTTACTGTGTAAATTATTTTGCCCTTACTACCTAGAAATGCATGAACAAATCTAAAATTTAATTATGGCATACTATCAAGTCTTTCTATTTTCTCTTTACTTCATTGATTTTATTGTTTGGCTTTTAATTTAATTTTGCCTGTAATTTATACCACCTCAAATCTATGTTTATACAGCATGGGAAATAAACTGAAAATTGTAAAAATGCACAGGAGGGGGGCACCTGAGTGGCTCAGTGGGTTAAGCCTCTACCTTCGGCTCAGGTCATGATCTCAGGGTCCTGGGATCTAGCCCTGCATTGGGCTCTCTGCTCAGTGGGGAGTCTGCTTCCTCCCCTCTCTCTCCCTGCCTCTGCTTACTTGTGATCTCTGTCAAATAAATAAATAAAATCTTTTTAAAAATGCACAGGAAGTATTCTTAGAGCTACTATAGGAAAGTATATAGAAAAATACCCTAAGTAAGCATAAGACAAAGTTATGAGTGTGTATCTTGACAATTTCATTTCAGAGGGGATTTCTAACACGTCAGCTGGAAAGTTATCTGCTCCAGGGCAAATGCCACGATCATGAGAGACTCAATGTTTCATAACCTGGTACAGTTAAAGACCAACTTGCAGAAAGTTGGTAAGGTGTGACCTGTCTTTTTTGTTTTTTTCAGCTTGATAGAAAAAGACAAGCCCAAAGATTAGGATTTTGTCTTGTGTACAAATTCACCCCCAGGGTTTCCCACATATTGCCTTGAGTTCAGCCTATCTTATCCCGTTCTTCAAACCTTTCTTGAACCAGCTTAGGTGTTCACCTGGTTTAACTAATGACGTACATAACACTTTGATGCATATTTACTTATTTGTGTAAAAATGACATTTTAAATAATTTGATAAGAGTACTTTTTCAAAAGGCATTTAAGGAATATCGAGACAAGATATAGTCCTTGCTCCTGATGAACTTAAAGTAAGACAGATCAGGCCTGGAAACAATGAAATAGAACTTAATCCAGGTGGCGCTTGGGTGGCTCAGGGGTTAGGAGGCTGACTTTGTTTGGCTCAGGTCATGATCTCAAGGTTCTGGGATCAAACTCTGCATCAGGGAGTCTGTTTCTCCTTCTCTCTCTCTGTCCCTCCCTCACTCATGCTCTCTCTTCCTCAAATAAATAAATAGAATCTTTAAGGGGGGGGGGGGGTCAATCCAGGATGACTAAAGGCCATGACGAAACCAAAACCACTAAGTATTCTGAGTTAATTTTTTTCATTCCAGACCTGCGCCATCCCTGTTCCCTAACTTAGTGAGAGATGGATTTTCATGGATTCATAGCCCTCATTCTCTCAGCATTTCCCTCACCCTCTACATTCAATCTTTTACACGTTCCAGTGACTTTAGCCCTCCCCCGCCTGTCGTTCTTCTCTTCTTCATCGCATCTACTAAGAGTGTCTCACCTGAATCCTTGCAGCAGCTTCCTGGTAAAATAACTGCTTCCAGCTGTGCCTTCTTTGAATATGCCCTGCAGGGCCACCTGACTGGCTCAATCAGTGGGGAAGCATGGAACTCTTGATCTCAGGGTCATGAGTTCAAGCCTCACATTGGGTGAAGAGCTAAAAAAAAAAAAAAAAATCGAATAGAAAAATAATGAATATACCCTACCTGTTGTTTCCAGCTTGATTTAATGTATAGATCGGGCCAGGTTGTTCTCATCATTAAAATCTCTTCTTGGTTTCCCATGCCTACCTGGGGTTAATTCTCAAATGCTTATTGGACTAAATATGTAACATAAATAGGGGAGTGGGAACTGGGGTACACTGCGGCCAATATAAAGCCGCTATTTGATCTAAAGGAAGTCCAGAAAACAAAGCTCACACTCCCCTTAGCATGGCCATTGATGTCCTGAATAACTCTTATCTTTACAGATTCAGCTTAGGCATCACCGTCTTCAAGAGTTGAACAAAATACCCTTTGTTCTCCCAAAGCATTTGTGTGTACCTCGCTTGTCATTTGCTGTGTATATTAAAATCACTCACTCTATTTGATCCCACCATCCCCCCAATGAAGTCTGAGCTATTTGAGGGCAGAAACTATGCCTTTTTCAGCTTCCAGTCTTGAGTGTGTCACATTGTCCCGACTACCCAGCCGTGTCTCACTCATTTATTCTGATTCTGTTGTTCATGTATGGGGCTGTGGAGGGAGGAATCACTTCTTGCTTAGCTGATAAAAGAAGTCTCCATGGAAGTGGAAATAGGTAAACGGGGCCATTTTGGGGGAAAGTTATTTTGTTGTTTTTTTCTGACGTTTTGTATGTTTTCTTATTTCCTTCCTTTTTTTCCTTTTTTTTTCTTTTCCCTCTCTTTCTTTTGGAAGGAGAGTTTTATTCCTTAAACCAAAATCTCTTCAGAAAATATATGCAAAAAAAAAAAAAAAAAAATTCCTGCTCCCTTCACCTTATCCTGGTTCAAGTTCTCCATCCCCCCTGCATTTTACCATCTGACCACAAGAGGGAAGCATTTATCCAAAACTCTAGGAAAGAGTGTTCGCTCAAGGAAAATCTGAAGCTGATGTTAAGCGGTATTTTGTGTGCCTTGGTTTTGTGTTTCTCTTCCACACACCAATGTGAAAGTAATCATCTGAACAGAGGCACCGCCTCTCCCACTCTCCTACTATGTTTTCTCACCATTCTGGTTTTTGCAGCCTGTCCTTCACTTCAGGGAGGCTGAGTTTTTGTCTTTACCCAGGCAGCAAATTCATTTGCAAGCACAAAGGCTCAGAGAAACTTGGTGACCAATTACACAGTCTCCAAGTATTCCAAACTCTCTCAGACACCAGACAAAAGGGGTCAAGGCAGTTCATCAGATTCACTCCCTAATTCTCCACCTCTGAAGCAAGCTCTCCCCAGGGAACTGTCGAGGGAAGGTATGTTATTTTGTCTAGAGTTTCTCTATGTGAATGCACTTGCATTTTTTTTAATAACAGTATTATGTTTTAAATATCTTTGCCAAAGCGTATTATGTTTCATAAAGGAATTCTTGAAAAAAAAATAGGGGATTTGTCCTTAAAACACATTTACCTCCCAAAAAGCCTGAAAAACAGCAACAATTCTTGTTTGCACAAAGCATGATCTAAATATGCTTTTATTTCACCAGGCTGCCATTCTTAACCATAAACAGCATTTTGTAAGTCACTGTGTAATTGACAAAGCATCCCTGCTTCTTAGGACTGGGTCCCCCTGGTTGTATAGGGGCTGCTATGGGAAAGCACAGTTCAAAATAAGCCAGGTGCTCCCATTATCTTATAATTACAGATGAAAGTAAAGCAGAGACACAATCATGTTGGTCTTTTCTCTTTATGACCTATTTATCTTTTTTTTTTTCCTGCTATGAGAGACATTATGTGTCTGGAAGACCAGCAGACTCGGCCCCAGTCCCACCTCTGCTGCTAGGTATGTTACTGACTCATTCCAAGCCTCCCTTTTCTGTAAAAGGAAGAGAATAAAATCCTTTTCCTTGTTGGGCTGTTGTCAGAGTTACATGAGACGTGTAGCAAGATGAGTACCAGAAGTTTTAATGCGTGACCAGTGTGCAAGGGCGCAGTCACTGACAGGCTCCAGAACTCACATTTTGATTATTTGTGAGGTTTGAAGAACTTTGTGAGTGTGAAAGGGAAAAGTACAAAGGATAATACAAGAGCATAATGTATGAAAGAACATTACTGCAACATACCTGCTTTCACAGCCCTGACTCCTGCTGCTCTGACAAAACCAAGAAAAACATATGCGACCAGAATATCGCAATGTTCAGTGAATAAGCAGTGATTTATGTGTAGGACCAAGCAAGAGTCTTCCTGCTTGGGCAAGAGTTAATTGGGTGTAGACGGGGAGCAAACAAGTAAGTAGCTGGGCAAATCCCTGGCAACATACCAAGGATTAGGCGCGACTGGGAAGCCTGCGCGATGCTCTTGCAGTACCTCTTGGTACCACAGCGAGGCACTGTGGGGACCCTCTGTGGTCCGCTGCATCGTGAGCCCGGATGTCCCTGTCAGTTTTCCTTTGTGTACGTTACAAGGGAGAGTTGCTTTTTAAGATCGGAATTGATCTTAAACATTTATTTATTTGCTTATTCATTTTTTTATTCCTTTATTTTTGCACATTTATTGAACAGCTACCATGTGGCAAGCATGCCCGTGTGTAAACGAGAATATTTGCATGATTTCCCTATTGGCAGAAGTCACAAATAGCAGAGCCAAGACATGGCTCAGATAATCTGATTCCACATTTAGTGAACTTTCCCCTCATATATATATATCTATATATATATATGTAATTAATTCATATAATTAAGGCATTGTATGATACATTATAGAACCTTGTGTAATATGTAATTATATTAATATAATCATCAATATAACTAACAATTAATTATAAATAAAGTGAATAACAATATACAATGGCTGAGCCCCTACTATGCATCTAAGAATTTTTATAAGCTTTTTCATATGCCATATGGCCTCTAGAGTGATCTTATGAATTCCAACATTGTTCCCCATTAGCTCTATGACCTTGATCAAGTTAATGAATGTCTCTGGCTCAAATCTCTCATTTATAAGATGGAAATAATACAGCTTACCTGGCAAAGTTATGATAAGGATTAAGTTAAAGTGAGATAAAATAAAACATTATTAAGCTACATAAAATACCCCATACATTGGTACCTGGTGGGCTCCATACTTAGAGCCTGCAACACTTGATCTCAGGGTTGTAAGTTGTGAGCCCCACACTGGGTGTAGATATTACTTGAAAAAATTAAATCTTAAAAAAAAATGATCCCTATAGAGTTGGGGCTTATTATTATCATTCATGCTCTTAACAACTTTGCATTTACTAATGAAGAAACTAACACATTAAAACTTGGTAGTTTGTCCAAGTTTATTCAGCTAGCAATTAGCTGAGACAGAATTTGAATCCGGATCTAACTCTCACATTTGTGTTCATTGCACTATACTGTACTACCAGTGGGCTTTGAGCTGAGAGAATATTTACTATTCCCCCATAGTACCTGGCTTAGTCTATCCATAAAACCATTCCTCTACCCTTCAATATTCTTCTGACTGGTCTAAGAGTTAAATTGACATGAGACAGATTAACAGGAGAAAATCAAATTTAAGAACTCACAGGGGCATCATAAGAATAGGAGGCCCATAGATAGGCAGTTGAGGCTTATTTGCTATCCATGATTAAGGAGAAGAGGGTAGAGGTCTGGGACTTCACAGGGAAGGAAGACAATTCACAGAAAGATGAAAAAGAGTAAAGGTCCAGTAAGCAAATGTTTCCTTGGCCATATAAAAACAGTGGGGGCATGGAAAGAAGTGTTAACAAACGTCCTTTGCCACGTTCCTCCCTGTCTACCACATCTAGTTCATATTGTACAGGACTTGTCTATGGTGTTAGTTCCCTTATTGGAATAGGAACTCTATCTAAAGTCTTTTAGGTAATTAGGAGAAAATCAAAGTTTCTTGCTGAGTCTTCTTGTTCTTCAAAAATCATCAGACCCAAGAAATCCACATGCCAAAGAAACACATTAGAGGTGACAAATTTTGGTCCCCTCCAACAGTTAGCCTGCAAATGTCTGTTAAATGAACAACATAGAGAGACAAGGGGGAGAATAGAGAATAGAAAAGTTACATTTTTGTTTTTATTTATTTATTTATTTGTCTACAATTAATGTACTTTTTTTTTTTTTAAAGATTTTATTTATTTATTTGACAGAGAGAAAGAGATCACAAGTAGGCAGAGAGGCAGGCAGAGGGTGGGGGAAGCAGACTCCCTGCTGAGCAGAGAACCTGATGCGGGGCTCAATCCCAGGACCCTAGGATCATGACCTGAGCCAAAGGCAGAGGCTTTAACCCACTGAGCCACCCAGGCGCCCCTACAATTAAAAAGAAAACAGAGACCTAAGATGGAGTCACTTATGATAGTCCAGGTCACCAAACAGGGGCTTAATACCTAACCTAACTACAGTTTCAACTCCCCCGCACCCCCAGAAGTGTAGCCTTAACATGTCAGTCAGGAATTTTCTGGTCAGCACCAATGAGGTAATCTGTCATGTGGGCCTTCTCCATCCCCACCTCCACCCCTCAAAGGAAGATGAGGTCATCTGCATAAGACTCCCTGCGTGTCTCCCTAAGGAAAATGACTTTGCTTGAAACACTCCTTCCTTTCTTTTTGCCAATAACTTCCTTGCCCCACCTGCTCTCCTGTAAAAACCTTCCATTTTGTACAACTTTTTGGTACCCCCTTCTACTTGCAAGGTGGTATGGTGCCCCATTCATGAATCACCTTATAAAGGCAATTAGAGCTTCAAATTTACTTACTTGAATTCTTCTTCTTCAACAATATTAACAGTTAAGAAGAAACATAGCTAACATGTTAACTGAAGATGGAAGGATATGGCCCTTCATTAAATAAAAGTTTATATATTCACACCGCTACCTGCAAAGAATCTCTTTGGCTTTCTACCTCTTTTGAAATCTAAAACTCAGTTCTCTTCCCCATTCCTGTCACCTTCCTTAACAGAGAGGGCCCCGTGATTCCCTGTAGCTCCACAGAAAGAAGGACAGGACTGAGGCAGTGAAGGCAGGGCTGTTCTTGCTTTTGTGTGAAACCCACAGCTGCCTGCCGCATTGCTCCTTCCACCCTCAAACAACTTTTCTGCTGCTTATCTTTCACATGCCCTCACACGTTCTCCTGGAGTTAAAAATAAATATATATCTGAGACCGTCTCTGGGCAAAATGGAAGTGAGTTACCCAGAAAGGCCATATATTAAGGTATTAGAATCCATTAACAGAAAACCTTTTTGTTGGATTACCTAGCTGCCCTGTTTTACGACCCTGAGGGAAAAAAACATCATGAATGATAAGGGGATGTCTTACCAGAAGTAAGGTTTTACAGTGAGACCCAGATGAGAAGAATTGTATGGACAGCTAGGATTAGCCAAGACCAACTGTAAATGCTGTGTGAACAGCGGTATGCTGGTAAGCAGACTGTCAGAAGAGAGGGGAAGTCTTGATTTATACTCTTGGCAGATGTCTCGAAGATAAACATTTTTACCGTGGTTGATTTCAAACTACCAATGACAAAATTCTAGAATATTTACAATTGGCCCTCAGAGTTGGTACAAGCCAACTCAAGCTCATCATTACCAGTAATTTTGGAAGGATGAGATAACTTCCTACCAATTTGTTACCATATGAGTGATAAGTAATGTGATTTTTCAAAGCAGATATGTGTTTATCCTTAGAAAGTGCGGTGTGCTCTGTACTCTACCCCACCCTATAATAGCAGTGCTCGCTGAGGAATAAACAGAGTTAAGAGAGACAGTTGCCGCAAATCAGTACATGTAAAAACCGGAGACCTCTGAACCAACTCTGTAGTTTGTGCTATACCAATGATAATTTCCTGGTTTCACCATTGTACTATAGTTGTAGAAGTTGTTACCATAGGGATGCCTGGATGGCTCAGCGGGTTGGGTGGCCAGCTCTTGGTTTTGGCTCAGTTCATGATCTCATGGTCCTGGAATCAAGCCCCACACTGGGCTCCACGCTCAGTGGGAAGTCTACTTGAGGATTCTCTCTTGCCCTTTTCTTCTGCCCCTACTCCTGTTCATGTTCTCTCTCTCTCTATCTATCTTTCTCTCTCTCTCTCTCTCTCTCAAATAAGCAAATAAATAAATATATATATTTTTAAAAAATGTTGCTTTTGGGCGCCTGGGTGGCTCAGTTGGTTAAGCAACTGCCTCCGGCTCAGGTCATGATCTTAGAATTCCAGGATCGAGTCCCACATCAGTCTCCCTGCTCAACAGGGTGCAGCTCCTCTCTCTAATCCTTCTCCTTCATGATCTCCCTTTCTTTCTCTCTCTTGCTTACTCTCTTTTTCTCAAATTAAAAAATAAAAACTTAAAAAAAAGAATTTGTTATCATAGAGAGAAGCTACATGGGTCTCTGTGCCAATTTTCCAACTTCAAATTTATCATTTAAGTTGGGGAAAACCTCTCAAACAATATAGAAAAATAGAAAAATGAAGTAAAATTTAACCCCTAATTGTACCACATAGAAATTATCATCATCATTAATACATAAACATTATCCTAGACATCTTTCTGTGTAAATATACAGGTGTATGGGTAAAGGTTGAGGTTACTTTTAGGGTAATGGAGTTCTATCATAGATCCTATTTTTAAATTCCTGTAAATAATTATACTTGAAGTTAACAAAAGAACCTGATGTTAAACAGTAAGAATCAGTGAACTTGACTTACCATGATGAGCACTGAGTAATGTATAGAATTGTTGAATCACTGTATTGTACACCTGAAACTAATAAAACACTGTGTGTTAAATATACTGAAATCTTATTTACTTACTTTTTAAAAGATTTTACCTGTTCATTTGAAAGAGAGAGCATGAGTAGGGGAAGGGGCAGAGAGAGTAGGAGAAGAAGACTCCTCACTGAGCAGGGAGTCAGACACAGGGCTCAGATCCCAGGAGTCTGAGATCATGACCAGAGCTAAAGGCAGACACTTAAATGACTGAGCCACTCAGGCACCCCAAGTATACTGAAATTTTAAAGGCAAAAATAAATTTTAAAAAATCAACGAACTTGAGATAAGTTTACTGTTACCATACGCATACATATACACACAGAGATTGGAGTATCTTATTTCTTAAATAACCAGAGCCTGTGGGACCATTTCTTTGGCCTTAAAATTAAGGCTTCTAAAATTATAAGTTGAGTTCTATTTCCCGTTCTCAAAGATAATACCACAAAGGAAGCATTAGGAAAGCCAGCCCACTAAAGCTTTCAGAAGAGAATATGAAAATACACTGAGCATTAATTAATCCTTGAAAACATCTTAGAATTTTTTTCACCTTAGAATCTTGACTGACAACAATTATTTTCTGTCTTTGACTCTTTGCTTTGTTTCATAGCTAAAGCTTTTAACTGTACTGTTCACTTTACATCTCTTAAGGCTAATGGTACTATAGTGTAATATTAATGGAAAAAATTTAAAAAATTTAATATTGGTGTTTTGTCACAGAATTCACTTTACTCCATACTTCAATAAAATAAAAAGATCATCTTACAGGTGAGGCAAACTTTGTCATTTTAAAAGCTCTGCACACTTTTTTTTTTTTTTTTAAATAGACTCCATGCCCAGCATGAAGCCCAGTGTAAGGCTTGAACCCATGACCCTGAGATCAAGACCTGAACTGAGATTAAGAACTGAATGCTTAACTGACTGAGCCACCCAGGCATTCCCCCTCTGTGTGCTTTTTACCTCCTTGGAATGTCCTAGCTACTTTATACAATAGTCCAGTCTGATATTTCACCCCATTTTACAAGCAGTGAGGCTCACAGGTGAGCAACTTGTCTATAAATCATAGGAATAAGTGAAAGGGTCACAGAGTTTTACAGATTTTTGGACTTTTGCCCTTACTTTTTTACCTTTTTTTTCCCCCAGAGAGAGAGAGAGAGAGAGAGAGCACAGGATTCCTGGGGAGGGGCAGAGGGAGAAGGGGAAGCAGACTCCCTGCTGACCCGAGAGCCCCATGTAGGGCTCAGTCCCAGGACCCTGAGATCATGACTTAAGCCAAAGGCAGATGCCCAATTGACTGAGCCACCCAGGCACCCCAAGGACTTTTGCCCTTTTTGTCATGTGTTAGTAGAAGCTTAATATGGGGGTGCCTGAATGGCGCAGTCAGTTAAGCATCTGACTCCTAGTTTCAGCCCAGGTTGTGATCTTAGGTTTTGGCCAAGGGTCATAATCTAATCTCAGGGTTGGGAGATTGAGCCCCTCCTTAGGCTCTGCATTCAGTAAGGAATCTGCTTAGGACTCTTTCTCCCTCTCCCTGTGTCATCCCTTAAAATAAATAATCTTTTTTTTTTTTTAAGATTTTATTTATTTATTTGACAGACAGAGATCACAAGTAGGCAGAGAGGCAGGCAGAGAGAGGTGGAAGCAGCCTCGCCGCGAGCAGAGAGCCCAATGTGGGACTCGATCCCAGGACCCTGAGATCATGACCTGAGCCCAAGGCAGAGACTTTAACCCACTGAGCTACCCAAACACCCCAAAATAAACAAATCTTAAAAAAAAAATAGAGGCTTAGTATGACTTTAGGAGCCTTAAAACCCCCAAATGGTAAATGTAATTTAATACAGCTTATAATACATCAAGAAGTTAAACATAAACTGAATTGAAATCTTCTCAACTCCTCCATAAGAAAAATATTTCAAATGTAGTAAAAAGCTTGTAGGATTAAAAATCAGATTAGTAGGTTTTCCTATCTTACAGAGCAGAACCCAAGGAAATGGGACAGGGGACAAATGGTTTTTTATTCTGATTAAGGAAAATATTAGTAGTAGATAATATTTTAGAGATTCATGGCACTATGCTAAGTATGTATTGGTACTCTTTAGTACTCACTGATTCATTGAGGTAGACATGACTATTATCCCAGTTTTGCTAACAAATAAACTGAAGTTTGGAGAGATGGAACAAGTAGGAAGTAACAGAGGAAGTAGCAAAATAAAGGATCCGTGATTTGAGCCCCTGTGTGTCTGATGCAGAATCCTGCATTTTTAGCCAGAGTGAGGTTATATTGTACTCAGTGGAGAACAGAGAGAGACCAAGCAAACAATTGAAACCCAAGACTAATTAAAGTACAACTGAAAAGAAGGAAAGTTGACGTTTGGGATTGTCTTACATTCTCTGCCTCTTTATCCTGTTTCCCTTCTCCCCTCCTGTGACCCAAAGCCACTGGACTGGATTTTCTCTCAACTCTATCTAAAGTTGCTCTCTAAAAAGTGTCTGGATCTCATTTAAGATAAAGGATGAGTGACTCTTGACAGCTTTGAAGGTTGTTGCTCCTGGAGCTTTAGATCAAGCATTAGTTCTTCCTTTGGAGGCTTAAATTGCTTAGTTCTCAGGAAATGAAGATTTGGGATAGAAAAAAAAAAAACAACTCTAAAAAATATAGCATCCAGTCAGTTCATTTTTTACACAGATGGTGCTCGGACAGGATGTCTATATGAAAAAGAATGAAGGTGGTGGTGCCTGGTCGCTCAGTCAGTTAAGCATCTGACTCTTGATTTCAGCTCAGGTCATGATCTCAGGATTGTGAGATTGAGCCCTGTGTTAGGCTCTCTGCTGGGCGTGAAGCCTGCTTCACATTCTCTCTCTCCATCTCCCTCTGGCTGCCCCTTCCCCCACCTTCTCTCTTGGTACCTCTCCAAAATAAATAAATAGAGCGACAAAGAAAGAAAGAGGGAGGGGAGGGAAGGAAGGAGGAAAAGGTAAGGAAGAAGGGAAGGGAGGAAGAAAAACAAACAATGAATGTGGACTCCTACCTCACACCATAAACAAAAATTAATTCAAGGGGTGCCTGGGTGGCTCAGTGGGTTAAAGCCTCTGCCTTTGGCTCAGATCATGATCCCAGGGTCCTGGGATCAAGCCCCGCATCGGGCTCTCTGCTCAGCAGGGAGCCTGCTTCCCTTCCTCTCTCTGTCTGCCTCTCTGCCTACTTGTGATCTCTGTTTGTCAAATGGATAAATAAAATCTTAAAAAATAAATAAATAAAAATAAAAATAAAGCCTCTGCCTTCAGCTCAGGTCATGATCTCAGGGTCCTGGGATGGAGCCCCAAATTGGCTCTGTGCTCAGCAGGAAGCCTGCCCCCTCCTCTCTCTTTCTGCCTGCCTCTCTGCCTACTTGTGATCTCTGTTTGTCAAATGGATAAATATAATCTTTAAAAAAAATTAATTCAAAATGTATCACTGACCTAAATGTAAGAGTTATTAAAAAAAACTCTAAGACTCTTAGAAGGTTTAAATCCTCATACTTTTGGATTAGGCATTGAAATATGGCATCAATATAGATATGGCACCAAAAGCATAAGGAACAACAACAAAAAATAGTTAAACTGGAGAGAGAAAATCTGAAACAGACTCCCCACTGAGCACAGAGCCCCACCCGGGGTTCAATCTCAAGACCCCAAGATCACGACCTGAGCTGAAATCAAGAGTCAGATATTTAATGGACTGAGCCACCTAGGCACACTGAGGCAAGGAATTTCTTTTGAGGTAATAAAAATACTCAAATTGTTATGATGATGGATATAGTACTCTGTGAATAAACTAAGAGTCTCTGAATTGTACATTTTCAAAGTGTGAATTATATGGTGTGTGAATTATATCTCAGTAAGGCTATGTAAATATGGCAATGCAGCTGGTGGGAATATAAATTAAGACCATGATAAGATGTCATTACGTACCTATTAGGACAGTTAAAATGGAAAATAGTGACAATACCAAATACCATAAGGATGTGGAGAAATGGGATCTTTCATCAGATGCTAATGAGAATGTAAAGTGGTGGGACGCCTGGGTGGCTCAGTGGGTTAAGCATCTGTCTTCGGCTCAGGTCATGATCTCAGTGTCCTGGGATCAAGTCCCACATCAGGCTTGTTGCTAGGCAGGGAGCCTGCTTCTCCCTCTACCCATCCCCCTACTTGAGCTTGCTCTCTCTCTCTGATAAATAAATTATATATTTTTTAAAAAATCATTAAGAATTAAAAAAAAAAAGAATGTAAAGTGATATAGTCACTCTGGAAAATAATTTGGCACTTTCTTAAAAGAAAACTATACATGTACTTACTCTACAACAGCAAGCACATTCCTGGGCATTACCCCAGAGAAAGGAAAGCCTACATCCAAATGAGTCCTGTATGTATTGTTCATAGCAGCTTTATTTATAATGTTCAAAAACTGAAAATCCTTTCAAAAGGACAATTTGCTTAAACAAACTTGTACGACTATACTGTAGAATATTAATTCAGCCATGAATGGTAATGAGCTACTCTCTGACATAGGTGGATCTCAAGGGCATCATGCTGACTGAAAATGGCCAACCTCGAAAGGCCACCTACTCTGTGAGTCTATTTATGTAACATTCCCAAAAGTTCAAAATTACAGAGATGGGGAACAAGTTAATAGTTGCCAGGGATTAGGGATGGTGGAGGGAATGGGATAGGGTGGTCGTGAAGGGGCAGCATAAGGAAAATCTTTGAGGTGAGGGGATAGTTCTGTATCTCCAGTCAGGCAGCCGTTAAATCAACCTGTACCTGGAACAAATTAGATGGAACTGTACCTTGTAGCCATCTCACTTTTGTGATTTGGTGCTATGCTACAGTTAGACAACATGTAATCATTGGGGAAAACTGGACCAAGTGTAAAAAAAGGAAACTGTCTATACTATCTTTGCAACTTTCTATGGATCTATAATTATTTCAAAACAAGAAGCTAAGTGTGTGCAAGCATGTATGTATATGTACATGTACGTGGCAATGCACATGGACACATTTGCATACACATACATATTTACATATGACAATGCAGCTTGTGGACACTCAGTAACTCCTAACTAACCTGTTTATTTAGGGTATATGTAGAAATGTATAAAAATGCAAAAAAATACATTAACATTAAACACATTTCTCCTTACCCCTTTCAGATAACAACACCCAAGATAAGAATCAGGAGAAATGAGTCATCCTCTGGAGAAGTTTTAGGACGTTGGAGGCTTATCTACATTGAAAAGGTGTGCAAATAAGTGATAAAATAACATGACATGCTTCCTAAATTTTGCCAGCTTCTAAATACTCATCATAATGGTGGACTTTAGTTTCAAAAGATATCTAAATCATGGCTCCAGTCCTCCAGTCTGCAGGAAATGCTATGTAGCAAGAGCCGTGACCTCATTTCCATCCATAGCAATTTCTCCCTTCAGGTTCTTGCCCATGTGAAATCCCCTCCTCATACACTCCACTGGGTAGCTGGTTTCCAAGTTTGGAGTAAATTCAAAAGCTGTGGTTCGGAACATGCCAGCAACTGCCAGAAGGGTCCTAATCTTTCAGTTCTTGGACCATTGTGAGAAAGGTTTTGGAGCCAAGGTAATCAGAGACTGACTGAGCTTCTCAACACAAACCAGACAGCCAGGATGGGGGTGTCCCCTCAGGCCTGGCTCAGCTTTCCATGCATACAGACCACTTGATGAGTTCTCAGCCGTGTGAACCTTCTCCCTCACCGATCATTTCCCTTCCCCTGGAGAACTGAGGCAAAGCTCTGCAAACATGGTGGTCAGAGACAAACTAGGACTCCATCCCTAAGTCACCAGGCCCCCCAGGCCAGGATGGTCTCAACAAGGATGCTCTCACCAGATGGGAACTCACCTACAGTCATCTTTTCGCCTCCAATTATAATCCTTCAAGCCTTCCACACAACTTGGAACCCACCACCCAGACTTCCTTCTTCACATCACATGGTCTATGTATTTTCTCATTTCCCGGAAGGACTCACACAAATTACAGCACAGTCCAAATACTAATGTGAACATTATTACTGACCTCACCTTTTCACAAAACTTACTGTGTTCCACGAATATATATACAGCACTTAATTTAATCATTATAGCCACCATAAAAGTTAAGCTCAATTACTGGCCCCATTTTCTAAACAAACTAAAAACATCAGCAGCAACAACTGAGACCTATATGTTTCCAAAGTCCCTGCTTTTAATGTTGCCACCATATGATCTCCCTGCTGTACTGGAAAGATTGCATTTCCATGGTCCGTGTTGTGACCACGAGACACCTGGGCTTGAACCCAGCTAAGAAACTCTCTTGCTGAATGGGGCTTGCCGTGCCACATGGGCCATCTGAACTTCATTTGCTGATTTGTGAAAATTGAGAATGAAAATAATGCCTGTTTCACTAAACTGCTGTGTGAATTAAATGAGATAATGAAGCATTCAAAATATTCAGCATGATACCTGACAAACAATGGACCCCAGTAAATGGCTGTTAAATGAATTAAGGAATAAGCCTGCAGAAATCAGAGCATGAATAGGGCACAGAAGAGACACAGAAAATGCCAAACAATGACTAACAGGAGATCAGTAGTATTTGGCTGTGTGATGCAGACTGAGACATTTTGGAAAAGAAAGCCCCATGGCTCTCTCCCAATTCTGCAGGCCCTTTGTTCTGTCTGGAGGGCTCAACGCTAATAAGCCCACACCTTGTGAGAAGTTCCCTTTATTTGATTCTATAGGCGCCAATAACATCTTTAAGGCAACCATTCAAAACTCTGTTCTTGAGAGGGACTAACCCCAAAATGCTTACATCTAAAGAACTCTCTCTCCTCTGTTAGAGGGTAACTTCCCACAGGCAGCAAAAATCACAGTAGCACTCAGGTCTATGCTAGGCCAAGTGTTTCCATATCACCACTTTAGCAGCTCTGGGACTTTGAGATTTTACCTACTAATAAAAGAGGGGCAAAAATAAGGAGAAACCTCCAAAAATATTTTATAAAGTAAAAGAGATTTTAAGCCAAAAAGTAGAAAGAACTTATCTCCATTTTTTAAATTGTGCAAAATTTGATTAACACTCATCAAACTGATCTTATTTTTCTTCTTTTACCTCTGTTACGGAACTAACCCCAGTGTATTGACAGGTGGTTGGGAATGACTGCAGTGTATTATATTGTTTCCTAAAAACCCAGAAACAAAATTATTATTTTCAGTTTGCAGATGCAGAAACCAAGGAATACATAAAAAGATTTCCCAAGACCCAGTGCATAGGGTGGGCTCAGACCCCAAAAAATTCAGAAATTAGAAATTCTCATGATGCAGTGCCAGCAACCTATGGGATGCTAAATAATTCATAAAAGCTTAGTCATAGCAGACTTTAATCTACAGTTATATAGCTATAAATGCATTTGAAACACTGAAATTTTCATCAGTTATCTTTAGGGTTTTTTCTACTTTCCCAAAACCCAAATTACATTTCCAGATAAATCTAAAAGAATGGCTACTGATTTGTTATAAGGATAATATTTTAATTTATATATATGGCTCATGTATATTCACATTCTCTCAAATATATGTATACATATATATTTGCGTGTGTGTGTGTGTGTGTGTGTGTGTGTGTATGTATAGATTTTTTTTTTTCCTCTCCTCTTTCAAATAGATATCATGATTTCACCATTCTCTTTCCCTGGCTTCCTTCCTTGTCCTTCTATTTCCATGCCTAACACATACTCCACAACATTCTCAGTTCTACCCAATGCCTTGACCTTCCACACACTCTGTATACTACAGTAGGAAAGAATTGGAGAGGGTAAAGTTTTTGTATGTACTCAGAAGCAAGTTGATAATGAAAATATCTTGCAAACTCGGCTAACTGAAAGTCATACTTTATTGTAAGGTCCCAATATCATGATAGAGTACTTTCCCCTGTTGGTTCCACCCACGCAGACTTCTCAGCTCCTGAGCCTTCAGAATTACTGCCCTTCAGAGCCACCACTTTAGGGAAATGCCTGGTGTCCCCATGATTGTTGTAAGGGATTTTTTTTTAAAGAGAGAGAGCACCAGTTGGTAGGGGTGGGGGACAGAGACAGAGAGAGAGAGAGAGAGAGAATCCCAAGCAGGCTCCTCACTCATTGTAGAGCATGACCTGGGGCTCGTTCTCACAGCCCTGAGACCATGACTCTAGCCAAAATCAAGAATTGGACGCTTAACCAACTGAGCTACCCAGGCTTCCTGTAGAGAATATTGTTTGATGGACTAGATGTACTGCACACAAATGCTTGCTCTCGTGGTACATATCTGGGTGAACCAACTGAAAACCAGCTCCATTCTTGGGGAAAACCAGGAGACAGCTCAAATGCATACCTCATAGACCTGTGTTCTTCAGTATGTCAGTATGATGTGGGAAGAAGGGCAAAAGAAAGAATTAAATTCCTTTACTATTTACAGGCCACTGACAAGTCCTTGAAATAGATGGAATGACTTTCCTCTGGGAACTCAGTTGCCAATCTTTTTTTTTTTTAAACATTTTATTTATTTCTTTGACAAGCAGAGATCACAAGTAGGCAGAAAGGCAGGCAGAGAGAGAGAGAGAAGGGGAAGCAGGCTCCCCACTGAGCAGAGAACCTTATGTGGGGCTCAATCCTAGGACCCTGGGATCATGACCTGAAACAAAGGCAGAGGCTCAACCCTCTGAGCCACCCAGGTGCGGCTCAGTTGCCAATCTTAACTCAACCACCCAGGATCTTATAAGTCTACTTTAGCATTTAAATTCCATTAGAAACTTTATTTCTACCTACCCCCTCAGCCACCACCACCCCAAGATACATGTTACCAATCATCCTCCAAACATATGGCCCACTAATAGACATCTGAAGGGTTTTATGACTGAGGGTTTATTATAAACAGTAATAAAGTAATAACAGAATAACAGTAACAGTAATAAATGACTTTTTCCAAACAATAGCTTTGGGATCCTGGAAACCTTCTTTACTTCTTTCCAAAATAACTTGGAGGCTTGTTCTCACCTTAACCCCCTCTCCCAACTTGAAAATGTAATGGGCCACTCTTCACAACCCCAGTGCAGTCCTTCTGCCCAAGGGTACTGTCCCTGTGCTTCAATAAAATGAGCTTTTTGCTCTGAAGACGTCTCAAGAATTCTTTCTTGGCTGTCAGCACCAAACCCCAACATCTTTCCTAGAGAAAGTATATGCACCCTTCTGCTTCCTGACACCAGACAACAGATACAGCAATAGAAGCAACAACAAACACTTCATATTCAGATTTATTTGGTTAATGCTAGATTTTGTTCTTTTCATATAGGCCTGCTCTGAGCCTTTATCTTACTCTTGATCAGGAATTGTCAAATATGCTGAGTTTTTTCAAATATATTCAGTGAAAGAACACCCCTCCCTTTTTTTTTTTTACAGTGTTCAGGGAGGTAACTTAAAAAAAATATATTCTGTACTATTATTCTGTGGGAATGGGGTTTGGGCAATTATGCTTAAGGGTCAGCATGCTAAACCAACAAAGTTTACCTGAGACCTTTCAGGTGAGTAAAATTTTTACCAGCTTTGCACCTAGAGTAAAAAAGATAAATTGCAGATGTCTTTATTCTCCCAAGCCTGTGATTCCCTGGATTTGGGCCTCGGTATTCTATAATTTTTCTCTTTTCCAGTACCCAAGGCCACCTCCCTCCATAAATCTATTCTCAGCTCTAATTATAAAAGTGAGAATTTAATAAAACTTCAAAATGTGCCAATAAGCAAGCTACAGTACAACATTTCATTTAATCCTCTGGTCAATGCTATGAAATAACTATAATTATTGTCCCCATGTACAGACAAAGGATCAAAGTCTTGCTAGGTTAAGGCATTTTTTTCAAGATCTCTTGGATAATTATTGGAAGCAAGGCACACTATCTCCAGAGCCAGCATCGTTCAACACCTGTTTCTTCTCTGCTGAAGTCTGAGCGTCTACACCAACTACAGGTTTGATAGTTTATCAAACGCGATCTTGTAGTAAACGTGCACATTACTCTCCATTTCTGCAGCTCCCAGTGCCTAAAAAAATGTGTTGGCTTTTTCATACCCACTTTTTTATTTGAATAGAGATAGAAAATCACCAAAAGGATCAAGACATCTGCAAAGGGTCAAAGGGGACTGATAGGGTGTCCCACCCCAGACAAAAGCTGTGTCCATCCCATTCCTTTGTGAACTGCTCCACACTTGAGGGACCCTTGGGGAACACAAAAGACTCGTGAAAGAGACGACCAGTCCAGCTGACTGATAAAAAGCCTTCTCTGTGTCCCGTCCCTTGGACTTGGACTCTACTGAATACCATTTGTTTAAATAATGATCAGAACATAATAGATATGATGAGGTTGCCAAGAGCCCGTCCATTCAACTCTGCTTGGCTAAGGGGAAAAAAAGAAAGAATGAAAAAACCCACCCTGACGTGGCCATGACATGTTTCATTGGGCTCAGATTTTCCAAAATGAAGTTTAAACTGGAATCCCAAGACCTATCAGTTCTAAGGAATAAAGTAGTTGGCAGACAGACAGGCCCTCCTCCCCCTCTCCAAACAAAACAAAACAACCTAAGTGGGTTGGAGTGGACTGGTAACTACTTAGGGAGCAATTATCAGAGCAGTAGACCTTTGTGACACTCCCTTCCCATTACCCTCTGCAGCTGGGAGTGGGGGAGTAATGGGGGATGTATTCTGCACTAGGAGAAGTTCCCTTACCCTTACAAGGGTAAAGAATAGGACCTTTGGTGTCCTTGAAGTATAAAACCTAGCTTTTTTCTTTGCTCAGATTATGTCCTATTGATCAACTTAATATTGCTTCTTTGAAACTTGGTTTCCACAGTTGAAAAAGTGGGAGAAAATGCAGCCACTAAATTCTATGAAAATTAAATGACCTACGGAAAAACTTTTCCACAGTTCTTAGGTACAGTAGGTCATTGAATTTTCATTGTCATGGAAAGCAGAACCACTACTGTCAAAACCGTTGATGATGCTTGATTCTCTTCCTGTCCCCCCCACTCCAACCCAAGAGTCCCCAAATCTCCTTTTTTGACCATAGGCCATCTACAAATTTTAAAAAGGAGCAGGTAGTGCTTAAAATCCAGTATAATAGATAATAAACAGAGATGCTGGTCAAGGCATTATGTTTCAAACTATTTGTGAGAATTACGGTCATTTCCAGGAAAGAGAAAGAGTGATTTTTGCAACTCATTATATACCAAAATGCACAACTCTCCTGGCACACCCTAAAGCCTGAACTTCTGACTTATGGAGACATAAATGGACTTCCCCTGGCCTTTAAGAGAGGGAACTCAGAACTGTCCATTAAAGAATGACCATTGGCTATTGTTTTCTTGCAGGTGGAAAATGTTGAGGTTCAGAATTCTGTGCGCAGGAATGCTGTAGACCAACTAGCAAAACCTGTGTTTCATAATGTTGCCAGTTGTACTTGCCTTCATCCAATTCTGCATCATCAAGGGTAAGTATGAGATGGTGGCAATAAACTTGCCCTGCACACCTAAGAGACATTGCTATCTGCATAGCAAGTACTCAAAAAATAGAAGCCACTTTATAAATATAAGATGTGACCAGCGGGATGAGAAGCTTCTTTCCAAAATGGGAACAACTTACAACAATGTATGGAGTATCATCAAGGTGGTTCCAAGATATTATCCTCACACTCCTAAAGGTCATGTAACCTTCATCAGCTTTGTTCTTTCATTTTCTTTAAATTCAATCTCCTTGATCTGGTTCCTAATGATTACTCTCTAAAATATATAAAAAACTATCTTTATTGTTGGCTTCCCCTATTGCTCCTGCTTTAAGGGAGGGGAAAAATTGTTTCCTCTACCATTCTAGGTTCTTGGCTGAGGCCCCACCCTTAATCCCACTCCCATAATAAAAGACAGATTAACAGAAGAAAAACAAACAGTTTAGTTAAATGTGTACCGTCTATCTATATGGGACATAGCCAGCGAAACTTGAGTAACTTATCAAAATTAAATACCCCAGCTACAGACGAAAGAAAGATGTTTTCCATTTAGGCTGAGGGGTGGG
Organism: Mustela nivalis; assembly: GCF_964662115.1. NCBI lineage: Eukaryota > Metazoa > Chordata > Mammalia > Carnivora > Mustelidae > Mustela > Mustela nivalis. The sequence continues at coordinate 97,553,618 of NC_139022.1, forward strand.
AAGACCAGTTATGGGAGGTTTCCAAGTAAAGCACAGCCAACAAGGGTATGGTTATTATGCAGATCTAAGTCCATGCTTTCTTCACTGATGAGAGTGTCTAGAGATTTGGTCATCCCCCTCTTCCAGGCATAGAGAGGGAGACACCCATACAAGTAGAGACTTCGCTCATAAAGGTAAATGTCTTACAAAAGGGTAACTAACCTCTATGTGGTTTTCACATTCTTCGGTGTCTGCAGCCTCTCAAAATTAATCAGCTCACAATAATCAATATGCCAAAGAGGCATTTTCTGAAGTGGTATATTTTGTTTCCCTTCATTCTCTTTTCACTCCTGCATTACCTCCCTTCTGTAAAAGTGGACTCTATATCAAAAATATATCCAGTATTCTAAAAAGGATTTGAGCAATCTCCTATATATTTAAATTAACCCTAACTGCCCCCTCAGCACACACACCGCATACAGGTACAAACAATTATTATATAGAATCAGGAATCTGTCAAAAAAGAAAGAAAGAAAGAAAGGCCAGGTCCTAGCAAAGAAGCTGTCCTTCTGCCCCTCCCCCACTGCTATAGGTTTGCAGAGAAGGGTTTGAAAACCCTAGTGCTAAAAAGCCTGAGAGTATTTAGGCTCCATGGGAATAAACAAAGAACAGCATTTGCTTACTAAGATCTGGACATGTAAGCCTCAGAAATTTTATCTTGGCCTGATTTAGTCAATTAATAAAACTATTTTAGTTCACTTTTTTCCTTTGTCTAGCTTTGACTATCCACAAGCTAAGCCCACCTAGGGTGATATTTCAAGAGAACCTAATCCCCCAATTTTCATCTCAGTGGGAAGCCTTCAGAATTTCATTATAGCAGTCCAGAATCAAACAGCACCTAAGAATTAGCTCTTTCAGTTTTCATAAAAAGAAATTCCTAAAACACAGGCAGGAACCAGACCTACTCAGCCTGGCATCTACTCCTCCTCAGGAAACTAGATGACCCACCCATAGCCCTCCAAGTGGCTCCCTGAGCAGGTAGAACACGTCATTTCTCTCAGGTCAGACCTGGCTCTCTCTGCCTCTACCTTTGTCAGGGAGGCCAGAGTCTGTCCTTGTGTTCTAAAAAGAAAAAGAAAAAGAAAAAATTATAAAATAATGCAACTAGAAAATTCCATAGATGAAAAGACAAACACAAGTCTAATTCTATATTCTTCTGCTTTTGAAGAGAGGGGGAAAAAGTCAAATGCAATGATGATGGCCAGAAAAACACAAGGTCCCACTGGACTCCTGGAGAGGAGCCATTTATTGAGCAGAGAAATGCATATGAAGATAAAACACGAGAGAAGCCAAAAGCTTCAATAGGAAAGGGATATGGAGGGTCCAGAGGGGAAGATCTTGGAGGGAGAGGAAGTTGAAGTCAGCAAGACAGGGAGGCCACAGGAAAGGAGATTTGGGGAAGAACATGCCTGGCACCAGGACAGAAAAAATAGACAAAGAACAAATAGGAAAAGTGGATTTTATGCAGTTTACACATCTATTTGTGATGTTAGTATATTTATAAGAGAAAGATTGAACCTGCTAGCTGCTGACAGGTGAAGAGAGGCTATGCTGGAGCATCTGGGTCCCACTGGGTTATAGATCACTTTTTTATTGAACGCTTTAAAAAGGTCAAAGTGGATCAATGTCTCTCTCTAAATTCCATGTCTTAGACTTCTGTAAGCACAAGAAGCCCATTTAAAGAACATTCTTTTCTATTTTGAGAGCAGATTTTATGCTTTAGGTGCAGTGGGAGTTGGGGCATAGGGGATACGGGAAGAAAGAGCTGTATTTCTCCTTCAAGTAGCTTTTCTATGATGATCTGAGTTCGGTTCGATGTGTACTTTCATAGTTTAACTATACACACATATAACTAATCTGTACAGCTAAATCCATATTTTGTGCCAAGCATTTTCAGACTGTTATGAAATGAGAACTTTATAGAAGAGAACTCAAGTTAGGAGGTTTAGAAACTTATCCAAAATTCATGACCAATATTTTAACACGTGCTTTTGACTCCCAGATTGGAGTTTTGGATTTGGATTTGGTTTGGATTTGACTCCTAGATTGGAGTTTTTTCCAGCACACCTATATGTTTCTCAAAGTGCAGACCATAGACAGCTACATCAGTCTCACCAGGGAGCCTATTAGAAATGCAGAACCTCAAGTCCTACCCCAGACCTCCAGAATGAGAACCTGCATTTGAACAAGATCCCCAGGTGAATCATATGCACACTTGAGTGTGAAAAGCTGGCATGTCACCTGTCATTTGCTCCAACTAGAGGGCATTCAGTGCTAGCCACAGCAATCTCTGGATAGAAAATAGCCAAGAAAAGTTCTGTATGAAATTTGGAAGCATTTATGTCTTAAGACACCATATGGGATTAAAAAGTAAGCTGCAAAGCAGTGTGTATAGAATATTCCATTTTAAAATAAATTTTGTATAAATAGGCATGGGTATCCACACAGAAAATAAAGATAGAAGGATTTAGATGAAAATGTTCTCTCTGGTGATGGGATTATGGGCAGTTTTGCCTTTTGCTTTCTGAGTTTTCTTGAAGAAACAGCTATTAATTTTTAGAAGTTAAGGGGTTTTTTTTGGTAATTTTCACTGGATCTGGCCAGCCAAGGGGTAAGAAAAGTAAAGCATAGGAAAACCATGAATTGGCATAGAAGAGAAGAGAAGGTCCCTACGTAAGTTTTCAGTGCTACCAACCAAGCACACCGGGCTCACAATCATCTCAGCCATCAGGTGCTCCACTCCCTACGGGGAAGGGGCTCCATTTTCCAGCCCCCAGGGGGCAGCCCTGGGTAGGTTTACAAGCACCAACTCTTCTGCTCAGTGGCATGAATAATCAAGCATCATGCTAACCGTAAGTCATCTACACAGAGGGTCTGGAAGGTTCTGGACACTTCAACAGCAACAACACTACCAACAACAAATACTATAAACGGGGAGAGGTAATATTTTATAAACAGAGATAAAATCCCCCAATAGACAGAAAGGAAACACAACACCAATCACCCACAATGTAGAGCCATAGAACCAAAAAATTTCTAGATTCATTGGTATCTTGTGTTAGTGGAAAGGAGGGAAGGTGGGAAGCATAAACATCAAAGACACCAGAAAAACAAAGTTCAGATCTTTAAGCAAAGGGCTCACTCTCCTTCTTACTAGCTGTTCATGTTTGGGCCAGTGGCTTAACTGCTCTGTTCCTCTGTTCCATCCCATTGTCAGCTTCCCAGTCCCTGACTTTGTGGACTTAATGAGTGCTTTAAAAGCCATGGAGTGTACAAAGGCATGAGTTTCCCCATTGGGCTAGTCTGGGGAAAAACCATTCTGTGGTTTTTCTGAGACCATTCTGCTCTCAGTTCCCTACTGCAACACTACTTTGCTTCTGACGCAAGACTTTTGGGTTTTTCACATATCAAGCCATTCTGCAATGATTTGATTGAGTTCTGATACTATCCACCTGGATGTAGCATCAGATCCCACTGGTTAAGGGTCCAGCCCAGCAAGGCAGTCCTGCCCACCCTCAAATGCCATCTGCAAGTTCTGGGCTATCACTTCTACTTTTGACTGATCTGCTATAGACTGGAGATTCCACTGATTAGCTAGAGAGGCTCACAAAACTCAGGAAAGCATTTACTTACTACATTACTGACTTAGTATAAAAGGATAAAACTCAGGAATTATAATTGTGTAAGTATAATAGAATATAATTCTATCAGCCAGATGGAAGAGCTGCATAGGGCCAAGTCTGTGGAAGAGGCATGGAGCTTCCACACCCACTCTGGACAGGCCACTCTTCAGCACTTCCATGGGTTCCTCTGCTTGGAAGCATATCAAATCTTCCTGTTCAGGAGTTTTTCTGGAACATTAATCTCCTTTAATCTCCCTCTAATTTACTTACTCTATCTCAGCCCATCCTGAAACTATATGGGGACCTCACCGGGAGTCACTTCATTGATATAAACTCAGGTGTGATTGAAAAGGCTTGTTATGAATCACAAAAGATAGTCCTATCACTTGGGAAGTGACAAGGGTTTATAGAGTTTTGTGCCAGGAAAGCAGGACAAAAAACCAAATGTATTTCTTGTTTTACCACAGCTGCTTACCCAACACTAGACCCCATAGATCCAATCTAGGTCCTTCTCTGTGCTAGACTGTGCCTTGGGATGCTTATGTCCATCTCCCTTTCTCTTGCTGTTCTCTTTTGCTGTTCTTTCTATCTTTGGTTGTTCACAAGCTGTTCAGTTGGCCCCCAGTTCTTCTTCAGGAGGAATTGTCCTATAAATAGGGGTAATTTGGTATGTTCTCAGGGTCTTCCTATATCACCATCTTGAACAAGAATCCCCGAGATGCTGATGTCTTTGGACTGTATTGTCCAGACTCCCTTGCCCATGGGCTTCTGTTGGGGTTGGCAGATGGGAGGCAACAACAAGAAAGTAGAGAGCAGGAGGAGCCAGAGGTAGAGGTGAGGGTATTTACTCCCTCATTCCTGCTTCCTTCTTAACGGATATCTATGTTACTGAAAATAAGCCTCAGAAATGTACATGCCACCATATTTATTGTGCAGCACTGAAGGCTGAAAGATGCTCTCAAGACTTTGCAGGTCCTGTGTGAATTATTAAGGATTAGACCTGCTTATTCACCTTATTGCCAAACACGGAACTTATGAACCTCAGACTTTTCCAACAAGGAGCAATTTTGGGGTATGTTTCAGCAACCTAGTACCTCTCAGATTGTGGGTGACAGTCCCCTGGTATTCAAGGAGCTGTGGAAGAAAACACCAAATGTGTGCGTTTGACTGTGGTCTTCTCTGCAGATGGAATGAATCATGCATCACATGCAAAAACTCCCTGTTATTTTCCAAGTATATGTAGATAGAATCATAACAAAATACAAAACCTTAAAAGGCATGACTGAATCCACAAGGACATGTATATCATTACAGACTTTCTCAATATAATTAAAAGTACAGGCACTGTCATGGAAGACCATTCTTTTAGTATCAAAATTTTGGAAAGAACTCATCTTGGCTCATTTTCAATGTACTCACTTTTTTTTTTTTTTTTTTTTGTTAAATGTGTGTCAAGCTAAGGGTTTCTTTTCTTCCTGTTTATTGCCTGAAATCACTCTTTTTATGTTTTGGTTTGTCATTTTGAGTAAATTTTTCCGTCTGATGCACTCAACAAAATGAATTGAACTTACATAAATTCAATATTGAAAAAACATTTGGATTCCTTCAAAAAGTGATAGAACACATGGACCTTATGTTCTGATGAGGAAAGCATTCATTACACAAATTATTATCCAAATATTTGTTTAAATTGCATTTGTGACAAATGCTATCGATGAAAGTCATAGGGTCAGAGAGGGCGTAATACCAATGGACATGGTCCACTTAATGTGTCTTCCCCCAAGAAGAGAGATTTTGTTGGGGCTTGTTACTATTCTTGAAGGCAACAACCTTGCCACTTTGCTCTTGAGTAAGTCAATGAACACCACTCAGGATTTTGCTACTAAGTCTATCTCATATCTGGCAGGGTGGAAATTTTGTAGACACTCCCCAATGTCTTGTATGTAGGAAGGAAAGAACTATGAAATGAACACTTTAAAATATTCAGTATAGGGGCACCTGGGTGGCTCAGTGGGTTAAAGCCTCTGCCTTCGGCTCAGGTCATGATCCCAGGGTCCTGGGGTGGAGCCCCACATCAGGCTCTCTGCTCAGCGGGGAGCTTGCTTCTTCCTCTCTCTCTGTCTGCCTCTCTGCCTACTTGTGATCTCTGTCTGTCAAATAAATAAATAAAATATTTTTAAAAATAAAATAAAATGTTCAGTATATTACTTAGCACTCTTGTTCTAAATGAGCATTCTCCTTCTTGTCCTGCATATATTTTTGAAGATGTTCATTTTAAGGCCCCTCATGCCAGATTGTAAAGGAGGACAGTTGAGTAGTTCTTATTGTGATTTGCAAACATTCTTCTTTACTATTGGAAAATCAACCTGGAGTGGATGGTGTGAATCTGTTTATCTTAAAAAATATTCTGTGTTATAATGAAGTTTATTAGTCTTTGCTTATTGGAGTAGTTTCTTCTGATTTTAAGTGTATATAATCATATTGATTCAGAATTCAGTTCTAGCGTGTGCTAGATATAATAGGTATTGTGATTTTATGAGGTCATCACAGATCAGGAGCAAGGGAGCTCTTACTCTATTAAATACAAATTTATCAAGGCTACGAGATTTAACTTCACCTACTTTGTACCAGATTTGGAACAATTCTTTTTTTTTTTTTTTTAAAGATTTTATTTATTTATTTGACAGAGATCACAAGTAGGCAGAGAGGCAGGCAGAGAGAAAGGAAGAAGCAGGCTCCCTGCTGAGCAGAGATTCCCATGTGGGGCTCTCTCTCTCTCTCTTTCCCTCTCTCTCTCTCTATATATATATGAATGATATATATTTTTTAAGATTTTATTTTTAAGATTTTATTTATTTATTTCCCAGATAGAAATCACAAGTCAGACCGTATCACAAGTAAGCAGAGAGAGTGGGAGGAAAGCAGGCTCCCTGCTGAGCAGAGAGCCCAATGCGGGGCTGGATCCGAGGTCCCTGGGATCATGACCTGAGCTAAAGGCAGAGGCTTTAACCCACTGAACCATCCAGGCGTCCCTGTAAAAGGATATTAACTCAGGAGCAGGCAGGTGGAAGAGAGTGGAAGGGATATTTGGGGAGAGAGCATGGAACTGCTGTGCTTCCTGGGGTGTGGTTTCCTTGGAGGTGCCCCTCTCGATGGACTCCATGGACTTCTATGTGTTCACCACGCCAGAAACTCTCCACACCCTGTCCTTTTGGGTTTTTGTGGAGGCTTCATTCCATACAAACGATTAATGAAATCATTGGCCATTGGCATTTGGGCTCCATCACCAGCCCCCCCACCCCTCCCCAGAGGTCATAGTAGGACTGAAAAGTTCCAACCGTAATGAGAAGCAGGGCTCCACCAGCAACCAGCCCCCATTCTTAGGCTCTTTCCAAGAGTTGCCTCATTAACATAACAAAAGATGCATTGATCCTCTCAACACTTAGGAAATTCCAAGGGTGTGGGGAGCTGTGAGCCAGGAACCGTGGAAGAAGACCAAATATCTATTTTTCTTACAAATTACAACATCCCAGCTGGGGAGCATTTTAGAGAGTTATTTGGTCGAAGGTATTAAGGACTAATCATTTTTATCTCACCCTTAACCCCGGGGAACACAGTGTCTTTGCTCTTTCAGTGTGCCCGTGGTCTTTCTGTTAACTTCTTCAATCACACCAGGCATAAATGCCCTAATGATCGGTGTGTTTCTCTGCCATGCAGTGAAGCCCCAGCTTCTTCACTTATGCACGTAGGAGAATACTAATACTCTGTTCGATTGCTGGGAGATTGAAGGGAGGCCGTGCTGGTAGCAGAGGGACCGCAGTGGCACGTGCATGGCAAAGATGAAATCGTATTGACCATCTTTCTCCGGATCGCTCTAACAACCGTTAGAGAAGAGCCCGGGTGCTCGAGACTGTGTTCTTAGTGCCTACTACGGTGCCTGGCATTTGAAAGGAGCCCGAAAGCTGTGAAATGAGTAAAAAAATTATCAAAAACCTAGAATGCCCAGGATCTAGAATTCAGAAACGATGAGAGGTTTCCTTTAAGGTTTTGTTCTGTGTTGTTGTTTTTTTTAAGATTTTATATATTTGACACACAGAGAGATCACACGTAGCCAGAGCGGCAGGCAGAGAGAGAGAGAGGAGGAAGCAGGCTCCCTGCCGAGCACAGAGCCCAATGCGGGGCTCAATCCCAGTACCCTGAGATCATGACCTGAGCCAAAGACAGAGGCTTAACCCACTGAGCCACACAGGTGCCCCTGTTTTGGTTTTTGTTTTTTACCACTCACATCAAAAATCCAGCTAGAGAGCATTACGTTCACTTTACAGGGACATGGAGGAAAGTGAAAAATTCTTGGTTTTATCCTAAACAACAGAAAGAATGTGTTTCTCATTAGGAGTAAAAAATACCTGACCACCAGCTTCCAAACACTGACTTCCTGGAAGAAAGTGGAAACATGCAAATCTAGATAGGAATCTGCAGCTTCTCCAGAAAGCCATGCTCAGGGCCATATCAAGGAACACCCCAGGAGGGAGTAGTTTGCATCACCAATGAAGCTAGTTTCCCTTTGCAAACCTCGTTTTATAGGCAGAATTCTTTTATCCATCTCCTTGGGGTTGGATTTCACTTTGTGGGCTGCTTGTAAATTTCTGGTTGGAGAGAGCAATGGGGAGATGGGGCAGAATGCAGGATGAATTCCTCCAAATGCCAGGCCTAGTGGTGCCAGGACAGCTGGGCCCGAAACCCTGCACCCGAGGAAAGGCATTGGTGTGGCCTGGAAGGAGGTGAGCTCAGCCTCATCTGGTTTCTCTTACTGCTTGCTGCAAAGGGCCTGAGTTATTGCATTCTTTCTCGATGTCTTACATAAAATCAGATTATTAAGTACAGAGACAGTGGACTGTTCTCTGTCCTCTTGGCTAGCATTTTACATCACCATAGCAACGTCAATAAACAGAGAAGTAAATTAACCTCCAACAAGTCTGGGGCTTTATACGGTCCAAATGGCTCTAACTTTCCCTGCTCAAACACACACACACACACACACACACACACACACACACACACACACACACACAGAGTTGTCATCTCTGTGTGCTATTTGACCCAATAATGGCAAAACCTAAAAGCACAGCTTGGTTCTCATCACCCTTTTCTTTTAAAACCCATCAGTTACTTCCCATTGCCTACAGAATGAAGTCTGATTTCCTTTCCTGGTGTTCAGAGTTCTTTTATTTTTCCTTGAAGATTTATTTATTTACTTATTCGACAGAAAGAGATCACAAGCAGGCAGAGAGGCAGGCAGAGAGAGAGGGGGAAGCAGTCTCCCTGCTGAGCAAAAGGCCCGATGCAGGCTTGATCCTAGGACTCCGGGATCATGACTTGAACTGAAGGCAGAGGCTTTAACCCACTGAGCCACCCAGGCACCCCTGGTGTTCAGAGTTCTTGATCTTTTTCAAAGCCACATCCTCACCATTATTTGTCAGTAGCCCCTTTGGCCATTCATGAGGAAAGAGGTCTCATTTCTTTGTCAGAACTTTTCTTGCCTCACCTTGGTGTTTCTACCTGTGTTCCCAGCTGTCATCAGAGCACAACCGAGGCAACCTTTAAGTCTACCCCCAACATGGAATCCCAGACTTCCCCTCCTCTCTCTCCTGCAACCAGCCAGGACTAAACTATCCCCAAGCCCATCCTAGATGACCCGACAAGGGTCCCTGAACTGGGCACAGTGATGCTACTCCTAGGCTGTGTGGTCCCTTTTCCACATGGCAGTCAGAATGATCTTTTAGAAATAGAAATCTTGGGGTGCCTGGGTGGCTCAGTGGGTTAAGCTGCTGCCTTCAGCTCAGGTCATGATCTCAGGGTCCTGGGATCGAGCCCTGCATCGGGCTCTCTGCTCAGCAGGGAGCCTGCTTCATCCTCTATCTCTGCCTGCCTCTTTGCCTGCTTGTGATCTCTGTCTGTCAAATAAATGAATAAAATCTTTCAAAAAAAAATCTAGAAATAGAAATCTCTCAGATGGTTAAGTGTCTGCCTTCAGCTCAGGTCATGATCCCAAGGTCCTGGGATTGAGTCCCACATCAGGTCCCCTGCTCAACGGGGAGTCTGCTTCTCCTTCTCTTCCTGCCTTTTTCCTTGCTTGTATTCTCTCTCTCTCTCAAATGAGTAAATAAAATCTTAAAGAAAGCAAGAAAGAAACAGAAACCAAATTAGTACATTCTCTGGCTTAAAATTCTCCTGTAATTTTTCTAGCATATAGATGTGGTCCAAAGGCCTCACGCTGCCTGCTGGGTTCTGCGTGACCTGGCCTGGGCCCATCGATCTGACTCCATTTCATCCCTTTCTATACCTTGGCTCTTACTCTCTTCAATCACTGATGTTTCTATTCCCAAACATGCTGAGCTCTTCCCTGTTTTGGGCTCTGCATTTTCTCTTATTCTGGAAGAATTACTTTTGATTGTTTTGGGGGTGACGCCTTCCCAACATCATTTAGGTCTCAGCTTAGATGTTCTTTCTGTAGAAAATTTCTTGACCACCCCTGTCTGCAGTTACCCCATCCTATCTCAGCACCCTATCCGATGGTCCTGTTTCGGTTTCTTGATTGCACTTAATGCTCTCTCGCAGTATCTTGCTTATTTAATTGATAAATTAATCAATAACTCAGTGCCCCTGTCTCTCTATTAGGGTGCAAGTCGGAGAGGGACTATTTCTGTTTGCTTGTTACAGAATCCCTAGCACCTAGGAAAATGGCTGCCACACAGAAGGCATATCAATCAATATATTTTGAATGAATAAATGAACATCATTTTTCAGGATCCATTTATATGCAACCTTTCTCATGAAGCCTTTATTACCTGTCACTAGAAATTTCCTCTCCCTCCCATACGCATCTCCTACACAGCTCTGATCATTTCCTTTCTTTTAGGTGAGGAATTTGCACAGCGGCTGTATCTGTTAAACCCTACCTTGTCAGACCTTTTCTTGCCTCACCTTGGTGTTTCTACCTGTGTTCCCAGCTGTCATCAGAGCACAACCGAGGCAACCTTTAAGTCTACCCTCAACATGGAATCCCAGACTTCCCCTCCTCTCTCTCCTGCAACCAGTCAGGACTAAACTATCCCCAAGCCCATCCTAGATGACCCAACTGTCGGGTTCACTTTCCTAACTTCCTGAGCATAGCCTTGTGTATCTTTTATGCTCGATAGAAGAATGTAGGTGTCTTGCCTCTTACCCTGCAGACATCAGCCTGGGCCTACAGCAGGCCCTCTGGTAGATGTTGAGGCAGACCTTGTTTATTTCTTGGTTACTAATTATAGCAGACAGTTCTGGTAGCTGACATCCCACTCCTGGCCCACATGCAACGTGTGAGCTATTGGGCACAGGTCTTTGCAAGCTAAGGCATGCTAGCCAGTGTCTCTGGGTGAGAACCACACAGAAGATCTTTTTCAAAGTCCAGCAGGCTATGCTACCCACACATCATTTAGAGCTGCCAGAGGACTATCTCCCGTCTACCTAGTGGTAACTCTCAGACAGTGGAGACAGAAAGTAAGAGTGTCTCATTTTCCTGTTGTTCAGAGGGGTCTTTTGGGGAGATATTCCAGGTGATTTTCAGATTCCTGATGAAACTGAATAATGGCAGTTATCTGTTAATAATGGCAGCAGCCTCTGAAGTAGAACTTTTTACTGAGGCACCTGGGTGGCTCAGTCTGTTATCCTTTTCTGTGTCATCTGCCCCTTTCCCTCATGCCTGCTTCCTGAAGTCACCTTCTAAATAAATTGTCAATAAGTTTTTGTCACAGGCTCTGCTTCAAAGAAACCCAAAATAAAACATTAACTCTTCCCTTAAGAACTTGCTTTGCTTTCAACAAATGATGTTAATCAAATACCCACACGCAAAAAAAGAAGTTGGATCCTTACTCTGTACCATATACAAAAATCAAATCAAAATGGATTAGAGACCTGATCATAAGAGCTACAACTATAAAACTCTTGAAAACACAGGCAAAAATCTTCGTGACGTTGTATCTGGCAACGATTTCTCAGAGGTGACCCCAAAACCATCGGAAATAAAAGAAAAAATAGATAAATTAGACTACATTATAATTTAAAACATTTTTATTATTATTTAAAAGATTTTATTCACTGGACACCTGGGTGGCTCAGTTGGTTAAGTGTCTGCTTTCAGCTCAGGTCATGATCCCAGGATCCTGGGATCAAGCCCTATATCGCATAGGGAACAGGGAGCCCACTCCTTCCTCTCCCTCTGTCCATCCCCCTGCTCATGTGCACTCACTAAATATAAAAGATGTTATTTATTTATTTATTTATTTGAGAGAGAGAAAGAACATGAGCAGGAGGAGGGGTAGAGGCAAAGGGAGAAGAGCCTCCCTGCTGAACAGAGAATCCCATGGGGGCCTCAATCCCAAGATTCTGAGATCATGACCTGAGCCATAGTCAGATGCTTAACAGACTGAGCCACCCAGGTGCCCCGAAAATGCTTGATTATTTTAATTCTGGCGTAGTTAACACACTGTGTTATATTAGTTTCAGATGTACAATATAGTGATTCAACAATTCCATACGTTACTCAGTGCTCATCATGATGCGTGGACTCTTAATCCCCTTCACCTCTTTCACCCATCCACCAGACCCCCCCCCACCCCCCGTCAGGTAACCGACTGTTTGTTCTCTATAGTTAAGAGTCTGTTTCTTGGTTTGTCTCTTGTTTTCTTGTTCATTTGTTTTGTTTCTTAAATTCCATATATGAGTGAAATAATGTAAGATTTGCCTTTCTCTGACTGCCTTATTTCACTGAACATTATACTCTCTAGTTCTATCCATGTTGTTGGAAATGGTAAGATCTCATTCATTTTTATGGCTAAAAAATATTCCGTTTTATATATATTATATATGTATATAATATATATACCATATCTTCTTTAACTATTCATCTATTGATGGACAGTTGGGCTGCTTCTGTAATTTGGCTATTGTAAATAATGCTGCAATAAATATAGGGGTACATAGGTCTTTTTTTAAAAAGATTTTATTTATTTATTTATTTGTCAGAGAGAGAGAGAGCGCGCACGCACAAGCAAGCAGAGGCAGAGAGAGAAACAGGCTCCCTGCTGAGCAGAAAGCCTGATGCAGAATTTGATCCCAGAACTCTGAGATCATGACCTGAGCCAAAGGCAGAGGCTTAACTGACTGAGCCACCCAAGAGTCCTGAGGGGGACATATGTCTTTTTGAATTAGTGTTTTCATATTCTTTGGGTAAATACCATTAGCAGAATTACTGGATCAAATGGCAATTCTATGTTTAATTTCAAAATTTAAAACATCTATTCATTAAGGATTCTATCAGCAGAGTAAAAAGGCAATGTATGGAGTGGGAGCAAATATTTGCAAATCACATATCCAATAAGGTGTTAATACCTAGAATATATAAAAAATTCCTACAACTCAACAACAACAAAAAACAAACAATACAATTCAAATACAGGTAAAAGAAACAAATAAATGAATGAATACCAAATATGGGTAAAGGGACTTTCTTTTTTTTAAGATTTTATTTATTTATTTGACAGAGAGAGATCACAAGTAGGCAGAGAGGCAGGCTGTGGGGGAAGGGGGGAGCAGGCTTTCTGCTGAGCAGAGAGCCCGATGCGGGGCTCCATCCCAGGACCCTGAGATCCAGACCTGAGCTGAAGGCAGAGGCTTAACCCACTGAACCACCCAGGTGCCCCGTAAAGGGACTTTAATAAACATTTCTCCAGAGAAAATATGCAGATGGCTAATAAGCCCTTGAAAACATCACTAATCATTAGGGAAATGCAAATCAAAACCATAATGAGATAGTATTCCACAACTGTTAAGATGGCTATTATGAAAAACAAACAAACAAACAAACAAAAAAACCAACCCAAAATATAACAACTGTTTGCAAAGATGTAGAAAAACTGGTAGGAATGTAAGATGGTACAACCTCTGTGAGAAACAGTATGGCAGTTCCTCAAAACAATTAAGATAGAATTAGCATATATTCCAACAATTCCATTTCTGGCTAACTGCACCAAAGAATTGAAAGCAGGATTACTTAACTGAATGAGCCACTGAGATGCCCCGAGACCTTAATAAAAACATAGATGGAGGGGCGCCTGGGTGGCTCAGTGGGTTAAGCCTCTGCCTTCAAGTCAGGTCATGATCCCAGGGTCCTAGAATTGAGCCCTGCATAAGACTCCCTGCTCAGTGGGGAGCTTTCTTCTCCCTTTCCCTCCGCCCCTCCCCTGCTCATGCTTTCTCTCTTACTTTCTATCAAATAAATAAAGTCTTTAAAAAAAATAAAAATAAGTTTAAAAAAAGAAAGCAGGCCTCAAAGAGATATGTGAACACCTCTATTCATAGCAGCACTATTCACAGTAACCAAAAGATGGAAGCAACTCAAATATCTATTGACAGATGAATGGATAAACAAAATGTGGTCTAGATCTACAATGGAGTATAATCCAACCTTAAAAATGGACAAATTCTGATACATGCCCTAACATGAATGAACCTTGAAGACAGTATGCTAAGTGAAATAAGCCAGTCACAAAGAGAACAAATACTGTGTGAATCCACTTATATGATCTATGTAGAAGAGGCAGATTCTTAGAGAAAAAGTAGAATGGTGGTCACCTGGACTGGGCGGGGGAAGGGAATAGGGAATTATTGTTTTTTGTTTTTTGTTTTTTAAAGATTTTATTTATGTATTTGACAGACGGAGATCATAAGTAGGCAGAGAAACAGGAGGAAGCTGGCTCCCTGCGGAGCAGAGAGCGGGATGTGGGGCTCGATCCCAGGACCCTGAGATCGTGACCTGAGCCAAAGGCAGAGGCCTAACCCACTGAGCCACCCAGGCGCCCCTCCATCTATGTTTTTAAAAAGGTCTTGGGGCACCTCAGTGGCTCATTCAGTTAAGTGTCTGACTCTTGATCCCAGCTCAGGTATTGCTCTCAGGGTCATGAGTTTGGTTCATGCTGGGCTCCAATGGAGCCTACTTTAAAAAAAAATTATTAATAATAATAATAATAATAATAATAAAATAGTAATAATATAAAGGCCTAATGAGCATCTATGAATACATACATTTGGTAAAAAGCTGCCTATTGTTAAATTCCAAGATTGAACTGTTGTGGGAAGTCCAGGAAACCTGGCAGACCGATGGGGTCACAGTGAGCTCACTAAAAGCTACCCATAATCCCTTCTCTTTTTGCTGCCAAGAGGAATAGAAACTATCAGTCCCAGGATTAAACATTTACGTTTCAGAAAGGAAAAAGAAAAAAGAGAGCAGAACTTCCCAGCAGACAGAGCTACTGGACTCAGCAACACAGCAGTGTTCCAGATTGCTTTTGGTACCCCACCCCCACCCCCACAAAACAGAATCCTAGGATTCATTGCAAAGCTCAAGATTAGAAAAGGTTATCTGGGTTCTAGAGGAGCCTTGTTTTGTGTCAAAGAGAAATGAAACCAGAAACCAGAGAGCCGTAAAACAGATTTTCATCATAATACCCTATTGGAGTAGGAGAGGAGTTCAGCATGGAGTGAACTCAACTTTGATTGGTACAGGAGTGACTGGGTGTTTTAAAAGGAGAATAAGGGAGTAGGGAGAGGGCTGAGCAGGGGCTCAGTAGAGTTGGTCCATGTGGAATCCATCTGGTTCTTTAACTACCCTTTGGGAAGTTATGCCCCTTCCCTCCCACAGAGGCTGGGAGACCAGGCCCTGTCTTCAGGTGCTGGCAGGAACCACTAAATTCTTTTGGCAACCTTAAGTTTTCTCAGACAGCCACTTTAAAGAGGTAGGGGTCATCCCAAGGATACAGCCTTGAGCTACCAGAAACTATGTTAGTGTTTTGTTCAAGTATTTCTAGATTAAAATTGAAGTCTAGTTCTGATGAAGACTCAGAGTTGCCTGGCAAGGGTTTAGTCAGGGAGAAGGTATCATCTGTTACTTACCAGCTATAAGGTCCTGGGTGACTCACTCATTATCTCCGACCCCCAGTTTTTAAGATCAAAATCAAATTCTTCCAAGCCCAGGGCCTTTACCAATACCTCACTTCTACCAAAGACACCTACTGAAAGCCAGGGGACTTGGGTTTGACTCATTTCAGCATTTAGTAGGTGTGCGACCTTGAACAAGTCATGTTGTAGCAGAGCCTCTTAAAATGACAACACATGATCTTTATCAAGTTTGGAATCTATGACTCCTGCTTCATTACATTTCCTTGAATATTTCAAAGGTAGATTTATTTTTACTATGGACTTTCATTATTTTGATTGGTAAAATGAAAATTTAAAGAAAAAAACCCCAAGTGTCCTTCAGTAGAAGACTAGTTAAGTAAACGGCACATTCATACAATACAAAGGAAAAAAAAAATCAACCATTTGAATTCAATTTGGTTAACATATACTGCATTATTAGTTGCTGGGGTAGAATTTAGTGATTCATCAGTTGCACATGACACCCAGTGTTTATTATATTGAGTGCTCTACTTAATGCCCATCACCCAGTTACCCAATTCCCCCACCTCCCCTCCAGCAACCCTCAGTTTGTTTCTTAGAGTTAAGAGTCTCTTATGGTTCGCCTCCCTTTGTATTTTCATCTTATTTTATTTTCCTTCCCTTCCCCGTGTTCATCTGTTTTGTTTTTTAAATTCCCATATGAGTGAAATCATATGATATTTGTCTTTCTCTGACTGACTTATTTCACATAGCATAATACCCTCTACATACATCCATGTCTTTGCAAATGGCAAGATTTCATTATTTTTGATGGCTGAGTAGTATTCCTCTGTGTGTGTGTGTGTGTGTGTGTGTGTGTGTGTACCAATCTTCTTTATCCATTCGTCTGTTGGTGGACATCTGGGCTCTTTCGATACGTTGGCTATTGTGGACAGTACTGCTATAAACATTGAGGTGCATCTGCCCCTTCAAATAACTATGTTTTTATCCTTTGGATAAATACCTAATAGTTTAATTGCTGGATCATAGGGTAGCTTTATTTTTAACTTTCTGAAGAAACTCCATACTGTTTTCTAGAGTGGCTGCTCCAGTTTGCATTCCCACCAACAGTGTAAGAGGGTTCCCCTTATATCCACAGAGATATCTGCATTCTCACAGACATCTGTTTATTTCTGAGTTGTTGGTTTTAGCCATTCTGACCAGTCTAGGATGGTATCTCATTGTGGTTTTGATTTGTATTTTCCTGATGCCAAGTTGAGCATTTTCTCATGTGTCTGTTGGCCATTAGCATGTCTTCTTTGGAGAAATGTCTGTTCATGCTTTCTATTCACTTCTTGACTGGATTTTTTTTTGTGTGTGTGGGGGGTGTTGAGTTTGATAAATTGTTTATAGATTTTGGATACTAGCCCTTTATCTGATAAAACATTTGTAAATACCTTCTCCTATTCCTTTTTGTTTTGTTGACTGTCTCTTTGCTGTGCAAAAGCTTTTCATCTTCGTGAAGTCCCAATGGTTCATTTTTGCTTTTGTTTCCCTTTTCTTTGGAGACGTGTCTATGAAGAAGTTTCTTTGGTTGAGGTCGATGAGGTTGCTGCCTGTGTTCTCTAGGATTTTGATGGATTCCTATCTCACATTTAAGTCTCTCATGCATTTTGAGTTTATTTCTGTGTATTATGTAAGAAAGTGGTCCAGTTTCATTCTTCTGTATGTGGCTGTCCAATTTTCCCAGCACCATTTGTTGAAGAGACTGTCTTTTTTCCATTGGATATTCTTTTCTGCTTTGTCAAAGATTAGTTGACCATAAACTCAAGAGCACATTTCTGGGTTCTTTTTTCTGTTTCACTGATCTATATCTCTGTTTTTGTGCCTGTACCGTACTGTCTTGATGATCACAGCTTTGTTATACAGCTTGAAGTCCGGAGTTGTGATGCCACCTTTGACTTCCTTTTCAACATTACTTTAGCTATTCAGGGTCTTTTCTGATTCCATACAAATTTTAGGATTGTTTGTTCCAGCTCTGTGAAAAATACTGATGGTATTTTAAGAGGGATTGCACTGAATGTATAAATTCCTAAGAAAAAATTGTTTAATAGATCTTTATAATAGACTTAGAATAAAGCCCAAGAACCATGAAGTGGGGGAAAAAATCAAGTCATAGGACAGGATTCTTATTAGACCTCAATTTAATTTCTGATAGATCAAGCATATAAATATGTCATATATGTATGTGAGCATGTACATGTTTGTATGTTCAGGGATAAAAGCTTGGTACAATACACAACCAGCACTAACATTCCTGGAGCTTATGTGTGTTATATGTGTGTATGGGCATGTTGAGGAGCAAGGGTTCTGGTCAACAAGATGATAAATTCTCAGTGAGGATATCACTTTTCCCCTTGTAGATCAGGTAGTTTGTGCCAGCCTATTGTGCTAAGCATTTTACATTTAGTAATTCATATAATCATCCAAATAATCTGAGAGGTTATTTATTATTGTTATTAGTAGTAGTAGTTATTAGTATTTCTGTTTTACAGATGAGAAAAGTAAGGCGCAGAAAAGTAAGCAACTTGCTCAGTATCACACCACCACAGAGTGCCAGAACCAAGATTCTCTGCAACCAATCTTTAGCTCTTCAGATAATTGCTTTTGAAATAAAAATTTAAAAATAAATACTTCTTAGCAGAGTAAGCTCTAATGCCAAGGTAGTTTTTCTTTCTTCTCCACAAAGGTAGCACACAGAGATTTTCCCATTTTTATTCAATATGGGGAAATATTTCCCACTTAGGAGTGTATATGGGTAAAGAAATACCTGTCTCTATTATATCAGTATCATCGGTAATATTTGTTCTTATCAACATGTTGTTTAAAATCTTCAAACTTCAAACCTTACTTCTCTCATCCCTTTGTGGGGTCTCTGGCTGGCTCAGTGGGTAAAACATGCAATTCTTGAACTTTAGTTGTGAGTTTACCTAAAAAAATGATCAAATTATCCCTTTGTTTTCCCTACCATTATAAATAGTCAAAAATTTAATGAGGGGGAAAAATCTCAGTATCCAAAAGTCAAAAACCTATCCCTCCCCATGTGCGTCTGCTTCCTGTCCCTGCCTCATAATCTGAGGAAGAATGAACAACTATAGATAAATCTCTGTAAAGATCTGTCGACAAACCAAAGAACTCACTGCCTGAGAGTAGAAATGGGAGTGAGAAAGACTGAAAGGTTTTCAACCACTTAAAGACAAAAAGAGTAATTTAATTGGAACACAATTTGCCAGTTTTCCAGCATGTTCCAAATAAAAATAGTTTTGAAAGATGAAGGGAAAACGTCAGTTTTGGACCAGGGCAACCAACTTCTCTGGCAAAGAGCATGGAGGTGGGTTTAAGCAATTGAGGGGAAATTGGGATGGGGTGGATCACGCGTAACATGCCACTGCCCCCACACACAGACACACAGACACGGTGCTTAGCAATTACATGAAATGAACAAGGAAGTCTACATTCTTGCCCAGAATTCCTTATTTGGTGACTATGGCCTCTTTGAAATTCCCATTTCCCTCATTTGTGAAATCACATCCTTCCTGATTTCTCTCTTACAGGAAGCAATCATCAAGTACCCATTCTTGTTGAGTACTTTGAACATAGAGGATTTATAAATAAAAGACATGATCATGGCAAAGAAGTACCCTGGGTGATGCCAGTAGACTGTTTCTCTTTTCCTTATTTTCCTGTCCCTGATCCTTGGCCTCTTGCTTGTCTTCCTTTCCTGGTCTCATTGTATCTGAAGCCACTCAAAACCCGTATCATAGGTGCATTCCCTGTTTTGTGTCTAATTAGACACATGTACAAACATGCCAGAATGACAGAAACTGTTTTTGTTGCAATCATTTTGGTGTAAGAAGCATCAGAGAGACGGCACAATTCATAACAGGAGACAACAAAGTTCCATACTGGTCAGGCACAGAGACTATACCGGCCTGTCACCAGACCCATCCACTTTTCTTCTGGGGCCCACAGCCACAACATGGGTCCCAGACTGCCTAGTGGTCAGAGGTGCTTCATACACAGCTCCTAGCTCTGGTCCTCCACTCTCGTTCTCCTTCCCAACTTGGTGTGGAAAAAAAGGACAGAAATCTGAGAAGCTATGTGTTGAAGGAAGCGGAGCCATGGAATGGAAGGAACCAAGGCACCTGCATCACCCCATGGGTGAGAGAAGCTCACCAACCCAGAACACTTCGTATGGGTTTTATGTGGGCAAGAAAGAAACTTCGCTTGTATGGGAGCCATGATG
The DNA here is from genome assembly GCF_964662115.1 of Mustela nivalis. Taxonomy (NCBI): domain Eukaryota; kingdom Metazoa; phylum Chordata; class Mammalia; order Carnivora; family Mustelidae; genus Mustela; species Mustela nivalis. Next base: position 97,573,559 of record NC_139022.1, read on the forward strand.
CATTTTGACGTGGGTTTGTCACAGCAGCTCTTTCCCCTAACAGGCACAAGTTTTCTTCCACCCAAAGAGAGACCGGGATGAAGAGGTCATGGCTAAGAATTTGATCGGGTTGATAGAAAAGGCTGTAGTGCAAAACATTGCGGTCAACCATTTTAGTTGAGAAAACGGAGACCCCACGAGAGTTAATGAAAGGCCAAACAATCAGGTCAGAAGAACTCAAGAGTTCTGCATAACAGAGCGAGATAGTTTTCTAGAGCAATCCAAGAGGCTCTACAATGTACATTTTTGGGCTGAATTTATACCTAGGAGAGACGAAAGGAAAATAACAAAGAGAAAATGAAATGGAATAAGAAAATGGCATCAGTGAGAAGAGCTATAGAGAAGCTGGCTGGTGGCAAATTGTTCAGTAGGCTGCCAGGCAGGAGGATTTTAAGAACATGAAAACCGTACATGAGGTTTTATATAATTTGCTTTGTTACGATGTGATGTAATTGTTTTCAGCTGATATCATGCATTCCCTTAAATTGGGATATTCTAAGGAAATTGAGGAAATAAATGTTGCAAGTCACACCCAGCCTTTGGGAGAATAGGACAAATAAATAAGAGTGACAGTAATTTCTTATCCAAAGTCAGCAATATGGGGGAAAATGAAAGGATAACATTGGAAGCCTCCCAGACTCTAGGGATAATGGTAGGATGCTGGATTTTCTGCTATGTGTTAATGCATGGTAACATGAACTGTTTTTACACACTGGCTCTGAGGTTGGACTGCTTATGAATTAAACCAATTGTCACCAGTTACTAACCGTGTGACTTCGGGCAAATCAGTATATTTCTCTGGGCCTCAATTCCTAATCTTTTAGAAAGAGGATAATTCTAGAACCTATCTCTGAGGGGTGTTATGAGGGATGAATTAATTAAATGATGTTAAGATAAATCAATAGAGTATCTGGAATCTCGTAAGCCTTCAGCAAAATTTATCTATTATTATTATTACTATTACTACTACTCTATGTGGAAGATAATGTACTAAAGTCAGGAACTGGTGAAGACTAAAGCTTGTAGAGTATGTCATTTTATGGGATGATTTATGATGAAGTGACATTTATATACAACTATTATAAATGAAAGTAAAATTAGCTGACAGAGCAAAAATGCCTAAAGAAACATTATTAAAATGAGGCTATTTCCTGCCAACATGGCTAAAATTAAAAAGATTGATCATTCTTGAATTCAAATAGAATTCTTATGTATTGCCAGGAGGACTGAAAATGGGAGCAGCCCCTTTGGAAACTGTTTAGCATTATCTACTCCTAGATATTTAGCATTATTTCACTCCTACATGTGTGCTCAGTAGAAATACATACATTTTCTCACTAAAAATCTTCAGAACGGTGTTTATCCCAGCATTTTTCTTGATACCTTCAAATGGCTGTAACTCCAGTGCCCATCAACAGTAGAACAGATAAGTAAATTCATGCCATGGGGGCGCCTGGGTGGCTCAGTGGGTTAAGCCTCTGCCTTCAGCTCAGGTCATGATCTCAGGGTCCTGGGATTGAGCCCCACATTGGGTTCTCTGCTCAGTGGGGAGCCTTCTTCCTCCTCTCTCTCTGCCTGCCTCTCTGCCTACTTGTGATCTCTGTCTGTCAAATAAATAAACAAAATCTTTTTAAAAAATAGATAAATAAATAAATTCATGCCATGGAATACCACATAGCAATAATAATAAAAAATGAACTCCAAATATATGTAAAAACATGGGCAAGTCTTACCAAAATAGGACTGAGAGAAATAAAGCCAGACACAAAGGATTAGATACCAGTGGATTCATTTATATACAATGAATATATAGAATTAAGGCTATATAAGGACTATACAGAGTTGAATACTGTACAGTGAGGTGAAGGTATAGTGTTATGTGTCAGGGTAGTAATGATCTTGGAGAGGCAGGAATAGTGAATGGGAGGGGACATGAGCAGAATTTGTAGCCATATTCTAGTTCTTTCCCTAGGAAGTGATTGCACAGGTATGCTTACTTAATTCTGTGAATTGTACACTTAGGATTTGTGTCCTGTTATACTTCAGGAAGAAGTTTTTGGGTTTTTTCAAGATTTTTATTAATTTAGTTGACAGAGAGAGAGAGAGAGAGAGAGAGAGAGAGAGAGAACACAAGCTGGGGGAGCAGCAGGCAAAGAGAGAAGCAGCCTCCCTGATAAGCAGGGAGCCTGATTGGGGGCTGAATCCAAGGACCCTAGAATCATGAGCCAAGCCGAAGATGGACACTGAGCCACCCAGGCACCCTCAGGAAGAAGTTTTAAGAGGATCCTTGATAAAGTTTGGATTTGGTGTTAGTCCCAACTTGGTGCAAGATGGTACTTGTTCTCTCCTCCCAGAATCACAAACTTTCAGTCTCCATTCTTGCTCACAGATGGAAGTGAACCGAGAAATGCAAGTACTGCAGACCTCCCCATTGAGAAGCAGGGCTCCTAGAGTCGCAGGGCCCTTAGTTATTATGTTCAAGAAACCTGCAAAATTATCCCAGGATATAACAAAGTTGCCTCCTCAGAAGTCTGTGGGATGGTTTTCTGCTTGAGATAACAAACACAACATGTTGTTTGCAAGAGAAAATAGTAACTATTTGCAGCTTGTAATAGTGATAGGATGTAGAACTTCTTTCTGCCTTTGTACTTCTGCTGGACATGGCACCACTGATGCCATCTGCTGAGAATGTTTTACATTCCAGGTGCCTGCAGCAGAACGACCTCCTCACTACAGTCACCCCAAAACCAGATGGGAAGTTGCCAGAAGGGACATGATCAAGAAAGGAAACATTATGGCTGACCTAATCCCTAGCCAATCAGCATGATCTGAGACCTGGAGACCTTACCCTGAGTTTTCACCCTTAAAAAACCCCTGCCTGTAAGCCTTCAGGGAGTTTGGGCTTCTGAGTGTGAGCTCCCTGTTCTTCTGGGGAAATGCCACACCAATAAACAGCCTCTCTTTCTTCACTGTAAAAGCTTGATATTAGTTTTTATTGGCACACTGCACATTGTGTAGATGAACTCTTATTTAGTTCGGTTTCAAAACCATAGAAAAGACTCCATCCTTACCACAAAATCACCTAAAATCAAGGAAGTAAGGAAATAAACAACCAAACCACACATTCCAGTCAGTTCCCCACAAGCTAATAATTCCATTCAAAATTGCTCCCAAGTTCAGAAAAATGAAGAAAGATGTTCTATTTCCACAGACCTATTTGTCTTGCCATTTCCATTGCTCTGCACAGCAGAGATTTTCTTTCTTTTTTAAGAAATTTTTAAAAAAATTTTAAAAAAATTGACTATTTTAGATTCAATGTTGAAATGCATTTTACTAAGGTTCTTGCAAAAAACAAACAAAAAAGTCATCTGTGGGTCCTTTGGGAGAACAGATTCAAGTTTACTTACCCAATCATTCCTACATCTGGTGAGGCCATTTTGCTCCCCAAAATATTTCATATAAATTTAATACTCACAAATCCCTACCACTGAAAGCCTTATCTTCAACACTACTTACACTTGCAGTGACTTATTGTATGTTGGGTTCTTTCATTTGTGTCTTACCCGTGCAAATGTCAGCTTTATGAGGCCTGTGATTAAATCTTTGCTGATTCCTTTGTTAGATATTTGGTACCTGGAAGATAAATGAATAAACAAATTATGACATATTTTTATGATCTACTCAAGTCAATATGTTGGCACCATTTTTAGAGAAGCAGCAATCAGTAAAATCTTGTGCAGATTGTTAATACATCAAATATATAAAGGGAACTGTGGTGCAGGAGTGTCTTCAGGTGTCTCTATGCAGTCCATGTGACCACCTAGATAAACAATTATATAATTCTGTGTACTAGGTAGAACTAGCCATCTATTTAGCTAGAAGGAAGGTCTCCAGATCCTTTGGCAGATGTGCAAATAAGCATGTCAGAGTGGAAAGCACCACTCTGATGGAAGAGTGGAAACCACCATCATCACCCTTGGACTTCTTCCAACTCTCTTATTTTGTGTGCACCTTCCTTCATCCTTCAGCATTTTGCTTACCTTGAAGCTGTAAGTAGAATAGTAAAAAAATAGACCCTATTTATTGAACAATTGCTCTTTCCTTGTGCTGTTGTAAGCACTTTATGTACATTTTTGTATGTGATCCTACTTACTACCATTTTGTAGCTGAAGGAAGTAGAGGGTAGAACAGATTAAAAACTGGGCACAAATCAAACATCTGCTAAATTGGGATTTGAATACAGATCATTGGTTCACTCACTGATCAACAAATCTGTTCATTTCCCCCCCTTTTTTTTTTTTGAGTGCCCACCTTGTTAGATCTAACTCCTGTTTATACCTAAACAACTTTACTATACCACCAAAACTTAAGTGCCTTGTGTCAGTCTGTCTTGGCAAGATACTTCATTGTACCTCCATATCCATTCATTCTTTCTTCTGTTCATCACTAGGGCAAAGTCTTTTGGCTTATTATTTTATTTTATTATTTTTTAAAATTTTATTTATTTATTTGACCGAGATCACAAGTAGGCAGAGAGGCAGGCAGAGAGAGAGAGGAGGAAGCAGGCTCCCTGCTGAGCAGAGAGTCCAATGTGGGTCTCAGTCCCAGGACCCGGAGATCATGACCCGAGCCAAAGGCAGAGGCTTTAACTCACTGAGCCACTCAGGCACCCCTTGGCTTCTTATTTTTAAAAATTATTGCTAATACTTCTGAGAGACCTTCAGTATTAGTCCTAGAAAGTTATGTTTGCCTTGTATGCCACATACTTTGGTTCTGTTGTCAAGAAGTTCTCTAAAGGAACTAGCTTCATTCTCCCAGGATAGAGCAAGCATGATGGTCACCCTGACCATGGCCTTGACCATGAAACCTGATAAAGCAAAGATTGGGCCCTGGATAGAACCGTATAAGAGTAGTGAAACACCCTGGGCTCCCAGGTATCCATCTGTGGTTCACTCTTTGGGAACCAAAGGGAGATTCAGGGAGAAGCAAAAGACCTGTTTTCCAACCATCTTATTATCTACATTCCATGTGTGCTTATCATCAGTTTATAGTGCAGATATTTCTTTTCTGATCTCAGGTTGTACTCACATTTCCATTCAGGATGCCATTTCATCTGTAAATATACAAGGCATTTTCCCAGAATTAGGTTTTTCCAGATGGGAAAAAAAGAAAATTTAAAATGTAGAGGTTATGTTATCCAGCTCTGCAAGAAACAATTTAGAACCCTCCTCCAAACCATGGTTTCTTTCTTTGTTAGGTCATATGTTCAGTTAATTAGGAAGTATGATGTTTCTGTTATTTTCTTTGTTGACTTGGAGAATTCACATACATACCCAGAGTTGAGTCAAGTTTAAGTTTGGGACATGCACTATATTGCAAGGTATAATTAGCCTGTAGAAGTATTTCATGGCTACTGAACACCATGTCAGAATAAAGATGTAAATGGGGGGATCGGCTTCTTCAGGAAATACAGCTCTAATCTCAAGGGAACGAGGTGACTTCTGAGAGCTGAGAACATGTAGGAGACCCAGATTAGCTCCCAGTAAACTTCTAAATCCACACAAGGACATCACTGGTGGTCTGTGACTCTGTTCCTCCTTGTGGTTCATATAAAATGTGCAATATGAAATGCACACATTTTCATGTTTTTTTGTATGTGACCTTTTATTTGCAAGAAGATACTCAACAGTTCTTCAACATTGTGAAATATTTACTGAGAATCACCACATGTGATAATGTACCATGTAGAACATTAATATAAAAGACAGTCAGGGTGATTTCACTGGAAAGGTAGTTAATTCTATCTATACTCTCTTGTGTAAACTTACTCCTTCATCACTGATGAATTCAACAAACATGTACTGGGTTGCTACACATGTATCTGGCACTTTTTAAGTCACTGGGGTTATATTAATTAAAAAAAAATCAGGCAAGATCATTAGGTCCTGAGGGAGACAGATATAAAATTAGTATATATATTAAAATTACATGAGACAGGCTCTTAGTACTGTGGAGTAAAATAAAGACAGGAATGGGGATAGAGAGTGAAGTGGAAAGGGTATAATTTTAAATGGGAAGGTCAGAGAAGACCTCACTGAGAAGTTGGATTAGTTAGGACATACCAGGGAAACAGAACAAAGAAAAGATAGATAGATAGATAAATAGATAGATGGATGCATACATACATACATAAATATATGTAGAGATAGAAAGACACATTATGAGAGGTTGGTTTGCACCATTATGGAGGTGGAAAAGACCCACAATCTTCCATGTGCAAGCTAGAGGTCCAACAAAGCTGGTGCTGTAGTTCCCATCCAAGCTTGAAGACCTTAAAACCAGGGAAATCAGTGGTGAGTCCTGATCTAAGTCCAAAGGCTCAAGAGCCAGGAGTTGTTGATGTCCAAGGGCAAGAGAAGGTCTTGCTCTTGGTCAAATTTACTTTTCCTCTACCTCTTTGTTCTATCCAGGCCCTTCAGATTTGGATTTTGCCCTCTAATGTTTATTGGGTATACTGATTCAAAGGCTAGTCTCTGCCAGAAACATGCTCACAGACACTGCCAGAAATAATGCATTATCCACTCTTTAGGCATCTCTTATCCCAGTCAAGTGGACATGTAAAATTAACCATTACAACTTGTACAAGAATTCAGTAAAGTGTCAGGATATAAAATCAATACACAGTAATCAGTTGCATTTCTATACACCAACAACAAGACAGAAGAAAGAGAAATTAAGGAGTCAATCCCATTTACAATTGCACCCCAAACTATAAGATACCTAGGAATAAACCTAACCAAAGAGGCAAAGAATCTGTACTCAGAAAACTATAAAATACTCCTGAAAGAAATTGAGGAAGACACAAAGAAATGGAAAAATGTTCCATGCTCATGGATTGGAAGAACAAATATTGTGAAAATGTCTGCTACCTAAAGCAATCTACACATTTAATGCAATCCGTATCAAAATCCCATCCATTTTTTTCAAAGAAATGAAACAAATAATCCTAAAATTTATATGGAACCAGAAAAGACCTCAAATAGAGGAATGTTGAAAAAGAAAGCCAAAGTTGGTGGCATCATAATTCCAGACTTCAAGCTCTGTTACAAAACTGTCATTATCAGGACAGTATGGTACTGGCACAAAAACAGACACACAGATCAGTGGAACAGAATAGAGAACCGAGAAATAGTACCCAAATCTATAAAGAACTTATCAAACTCAACACCCAAAGAACAAATAATCCAATCAAGAAATGGGCAGAGGACATGAACAGACATTTCTGCAAAGAAGACATCCAGATGACCAACAGACACATGAAAAAGTACTCCACATCACTCAGCATCAGGGAAATACAAATTAAAACCACAATAAGATATGACCTTACACCAGTCAGAATGGCTAAAATTAATAAGTCAGGAAATGACAGATGCTGGCAAGGATGTGGAGAAAGGGGAACCCTCCTACACTGCTGATGGGAATGCAAGCTGGTGCAGCCACTCTGGAAACAGCATGGAGTTTCCTCAAAAAGTTGAAAATAGAGCCACCCTACAATCCAGCAATCGCACTACTGGTTATTTACCCTAAAGATACAAGTGTAGTGGGGCGCCTCGGCAGCTCAGTGGGTTAAAACCTCTGCCTTAGGCTCAGATCATGATCCCAGGGTCCTGGGATGGAGCCCCGTGTTGGGCTCTCTGCTCAGCAGGGAGCCTGCTTCCACCTCTCTCTCTGCCTGCCTTTCTACCTACTTGTGATCTCTCCCTGTCAAACAAATAAATAAAATATTTTAAAAAAAGATAAAAATGTAGTAATCCGAAGGGACATGTGCACCCGAATGTTTATAGCAGCAATGTCCACAACAGCCAAACCATGGAAAGAACCTAGATGTCCATCAACAGAGGAATGGATAAAGAAGATGTGGTATATACATACAATGGAATACTATGCAGCCATCAAAATAAATGAAATCTTGCCTTTTATGATGATGTGGATGGAACTAGAAGGTATTATGTTGAGCAAAATCAGAGAAAGACAATTATCATATGATCTCCCTGATATGAAGAAGTTGAGAGGCAAAGTGGGGGGTTTGGGGAGTAGGGAAGGAAAAAATGAAACAAGATGGGATTGGGAGGGAGACAAGACCTAAGAGACTCTTAATCTCACAAAACAAACTGAGGGTTGCTGGGGGAGGGGGAGAAGGAGAGGGTGGTTGGGTTATGGACATTGGGAAGGTATGTGCTATGGTGAATGCTGTGAAGTGTGTAAACCTGGTGATTCACAGACCTGTATCCCAGGGGCTAATAATACATTATATGTTAATTAAAAATTAAAAATTTTTTAAAAATTAACCATTATAGTTACATTTGAAAGGCTTGAATTCAAAAGAGTGTGGAAACCAGGAATACAACTACAAAAAGAGTGCTTCAGACTCATGTCCAGTTCAAAGGTCCAGAGATAGCAGAGTGCTTGTGCTTTGGAAGTACAGCAAGGAGACTAGCATGGCTAGAATAGACTGAGCAAGGGGGAGAGAGTTGTAAGCAATAAGGTCAGAGAAGTAATAAGAGTCCATACCATTTATTGATACTTGGAGCAGAAATAGATTCAAATAATCACAACTCAGCAGTGGACATATATAAGGCTTTTTGCTAGGATCAGTTATCAGAACATAGGAATAGATATTATTTGATGAATAAGTAAATGGTAAATAAAAAATTAAAAGATTTGCTCTTTACAAAAACATTCATGAGCCAAGAAAATTTGATGGATGGGATATGTTTGAATCAGTTTATGACAATAGAGAACATTTTGGAGAACTCAGAAAACGAATGTTAAGACTTTTGAAGAGATCATCTTTGAAAACCCTTGAAGTATCTCTGTACTATGGAATTAAGATCTTGCTGAAAGCATGTCTCAGAGAGTATTCTATATTTTAGGTAATCAAAATGCAATTCAAATTGACTTAACTAAGGAAGCTCTATTGCCTGTTATAAATAGAATATTCAGAGTTAGCAAAGGCTTCAGAATTGGTTTGATTCAGTGTTGTCATCAAGAAGCCATCTTTCCATCACTCTACTCTACCTTCCAAGTTGACACCTTATTCTGAAGAAGTTACCCTCATGACAGGGTGGCTGCAGCAGTTCCAGATTTCATATCCTCATGTCATATGATTCAGAAGATGAGAAAAGATTATTTTTTAGCAGCTGTCTCAGAAAAGTGAGCTACTTCCAAAATTACTTGGAAAAGATTTTCTTCTCATTGACCTTAATTGAGTCACAAGTACTGTTCTAATCTAAACTCTCAGCTGGGTGAAGTCCATGGACTGATGGGAAAGTACTGGTTTCATTCATTCATTCTACAAATATTTCAGTGCCTATTATGTGTCAGGCATTGTTCTAACCATTTGGAAAATAGCAATAAACAAAATAAAGATCCATATCCTAGTGGGAAAGGATAGACATTAACACAATAAATAAGTGAATTATATTGTTTAGAAGGTGATAATTGCTGAGGAATAAAAAGAAAAAGCAGAGGAAAGGGAGAATTGAATGGTTATAAGTTGAAATAGATGATTTCAATTTTATTTTCTTCAATTTTTATTTTTTTTAGATTTTATTTATTTATTTGATACACAGAGAGAGATCACAAGTAGGCAGAGAGAGAGGGGAAAGCAGGCTCCCCACTGAGCAGGGAGCGCAATGCAGGGCTCCATCCCAGGACCCAGGGATCATGACCTGAGCTGAAGATAGAGGCGTTACCCTCTGAGCCACCTAGGCACCTCGATGATTTCAATTTTAAATTAGATGTTTAATATAGGACTCATTAGGAAGACAACATGTGAATAAAACCTTCAAGTAAACGAGGGAGTTATCAATCAGATCATCATCACAAAAAGCCCTCCAACAGAGCACATGGCCGATGCAATGACTCTAAGGCATGAGCAAGAATGGCACATTCAAAGAACAGCAGTGAAGCCAAAGTGGTTTGAGAGAAGGATCAAAAAAGCAAGACTGGGTCAGAGACATAATAGAACCAGGTTCTGTAAGTCTTCTGAGTACTTGAAAAGGCTTGACTATCACGTGGAATGAGAGGGGGAGCCATTGCTGATTTTTTAGCTGAGAAATGTCATGATCTGACTTGCTTTAAAAGGAACCACCTCGGGGCACCTGCATGGCTCATTGGGTTGAGCCTCTGACTCTTGATTTTGGCTGGGGTCATGATCTCCAGAGTCATGGAATGGAGCCCTGCATGTGGCTTGATCTCAGTGCAAAGTCAGCTTGTCCCTTTCCCTCCTCCTCTGCTCTCTATCTCTAGGATAAATAAAAATAACAACAATAACAACAACAACAACAACAAAAACAACAACAACAAAAGGAACCATCTAGCTGTTGAGCTGTGAATGGACTATAGGGGGACAAGAGTTGAAATAGAGGGTCTAGTTAGGAGGCTGTTGACGTGATCAAGATAGCTTGATGTGAAAAGATAGCTTCTCAGAATAGGGTAGTAGCAAGAAGAGGCACAAAGTAGATTTGAGCTATGTTTTGAAAGTTGAGCTAAGAAGATTTTCTATTGAATTAGATACTATAAAAAAGACAAGACTTAGGGATGATTCTAAGTTATTTGCTCTCAGCAACTGTAAGAAGGGTGTTAACAATGAATGAAGAAGTGGTTGTGGGAAGAGTAGGATTTCAGTGGAAGATCAAGAATTCAGTTCTGACACATTAGTTTGAGATGATAAGAAGATAGCTGAAAATAGGAGTCATAGTTTGCAAGACAGGACAGAGTGGGAGTATAAATTGTGAAGCCATCAGTTAATAGATATTATGAGATCATCAAAGAAGTGAGAGATACTGCTGTCAAGTGAGATTATAATGGAATAAATCATGGGATTTACAATATAGAGATCCTTGGTGATTAAGACAGGAGCAGTTCTAATGGAGTAGAGATAGGAGAAAATGTGGTAGAAAGTCTACAAAGAGAGCCTCTATCCCTTTCTTGCCCCTTTGTAGGGAAGTGTTTCTCCTCATATTAAGAGGGGAATCTATCAGTCCTCATTTGGAATTTTTGTTTCTTGCTTGACTGAAAGAAGTGATGTTCTGAGAAGTGATAATATGCCCAGGTCTCTTCAACACTTTTGTTTGGAATGGTCCCTCTTCGAACCAAGCTACCATGTTGAGAGAAGCCCAGACCACATGGAGGGATTATATGTAGACATTCCAACTGATAGTCCTGTTTGATATCATCAAATGCTAGCCTTGTGAGTGAGCCATCATACAGTCAATCTGTTAGATGACCTCAGCCATTGTCTGAGATGTTAGATGGCCTCAGCCATTGTCTGAGAACGACTGTATTGTAGTCTGAGTTCCTTAGGAAGCAGATTCTGGGAGAGAGGAGGTCCATTAGGGAGTGCTTGGAAGATGAATACCTGTTGAAGGGAAGGACAGTGAAGGAAGAAGGATTGACAAAAGGAGAAATCAAACTCTGAGCAATCTCATCAGAAGTCTCAACTGACTCTTTAAGGGAGTCCTGAGCATGGTATAATCCCTTATATGTATCCTGAGTTGGGATGAAAGTATTGGACTAAATGTTCACATACAATTCAGTCATTGGATATGGGCCACTCTGGGAAGAGTCTGAGACCTTGGGTGAGGTGACCCTCAGAGGCATTCCCTGAATAAGACTGAAAATGGAGGGCTGTCGGCCATGTTCCTCACAACTGATGTAATATGTCCTTCATTCCTAAAATAACATCTAACTGACATATGAGTGTTCACCGTAAACTTCATGATATATCCTAAGAGAATTGGCCAGCTGAGCCCAGTCAAACCACAGAATCCGAAGAAGTGACAGAAATTATTGCTCTAAAGTATTTAGGGTTAGTGGAGTTTGTTAAGCATTTGTGGATAACTAGAAGAAAAGGGGGATTAAAGATCGGGATGTGGAGCAACTGCATATTAAGAGGACACGAAGAAGAGTAGAAGGCAATAGAAAGCCAGGGAGGGAATGACCAGTAAATATGGGATAAAGCAAGTTTCTTGCGCCCAACTTGGCCCTGTGATCCTCAATCCATCCCTCATCTTTCCCCCACTTGACCCTTTATGGTAGTGGATCTGACCAGTGCAGCCTGCTTTTCCAGGATTCTGATATTAGTTGGTTTCTAGCTGGGATTATCTTACGAAGGGCAGTGATGGAAAATTGTAGTAAGGGGACAAAAGGAGAAACCAGGAATGTTCTCTCCTTCTCTGGGGTGGTGTCTCTGGTTGTGGCTGTAACTCTCCTCGAACTGTGGCTTCTGCTAGACAAATTGTGCATAATTGCAGCTTCTGCTTTTTCCCCCTAAAGCCCAGGGGTACCTTCCCTCCTCTTTGTTCCTCCAGCCTAGGTTGGTACTGCTTTTCTCCAGTTTCCAACCCCTGCTTTCCTCACTCTCTCCTATTTGGCTTTTCATCTTTTGTCACCTGTGTCATCGAGTTCTTGAATTAAATTCCTTCTGTTCAAATACTGAAAAAAGGTTTCTGTTTTCTTAATTGGATCCTGATTGATTAGGTCCTGGAAGCCAAGTGAAGAAAGTGTATCAAGGAGGAAGGAATAATGAACTGTGCTAGTTTGGCTGAGAGGTCCAGACGTTGAAGGCTGAGAATGGGTTAGTGGATTTAACAAAATGGAGGTCACTGGTCACATGACCAGAGCATTATTGGAATGATGGGCAGGTGAGAGATCAATTGTGTGAAATCAGAGACCACTTCTGCAGCTGTGGTAGGGTCAGTTTCCCAAAGTATTTATGTACAGAGCACCTAGAGTGGATGTGGGGAAATGACCACAGTATCCAGTCTCACTAGGAGACAGAAGGAAGACTAAGGTCACAAGAGGGAATTCATCTAGGTGGCAAGAGTCAGTGGTCAAAGGCAAGGCTTCCAGTGAATAGACTCAAGGATTTAGGTTCATGGCGGAAACATGCTATAGCAGGAAGGTCAAGGCACATAAGGAAAATTTTAGAAACTTGATGTAAAACATCCCATTTGGGGAACAGTGAATTTCTGCTTTCCAAACTTCATTTCTAGAATGGCACAAACGTATTTCAAGAAGTTAGTATAAGGCAGAGCGCCTGCGTGGTTGTTGGTTAAGCAATTGCCTTCAGCTCAGGTCATGATCCCAGAGTCCTGGGATCAAGCCCCACATCCGGCTCTCTGTTTGGCCGGGAGCCTGCTTCCTCCTCTCTCTCTGTCTGCCTCTCTGCCTACTTGTGATCTCTATCTGTCAAATGAATAAACAAAATCGAAAAAAAATATTTTTAAAAAAGAAGTTAGTATAAAGCAGTAAAATATGTTTATCTGCAATAAACTTCAGAATACAACATTCCTGAGTTGTGATCTCTCTTGAAAGACTTTAACCCAAAGAAACAATCCTAAAAAGGAAAGTGTTTAGGCATGAAGATGAATACTAACCTATTATTTATTAGAATAGAAAGGTTGGAACCATATTATTTTTTCAGGAATCTAGAAATAGGTAGTTGACTATAATGAATCCACTCAGAAGACAATTAGGAAAATTATTATGAAAACTAGTAAAACTTATGGTTCCATAAAGAAAACATACAAAGAAAATACAGACAGCTTTATGTTCAGTTTTTATTTTTTTTCAAGATTTTATTTATTTATTTGACAGACAGAGATCACAAGGAGGCAGAGAGGCAGGCAGAGAGAGAGGAGGAAGCAGGCTCCCTGTTGAGCAGAGAGCCTGATGTGGGGCTCGATCCCAGGACCCTGGGATCATGACCTGAGCCGAAGGCAGAGGCTTTAACCCACTGAGCCACCCAGGCGCTCCTATGTTCAGTTTTTAAAATGAAAGATGTAGTGTTTCCTTGCAGAACATAGTTACAACTAAGTAGATGAGTGCCAACATTTAAGTAGCAGCTTGAGCGTTAGGTAAGATAGAGACCCTCAGTAATCTTTCTTCTTTTCTATGTTTTATTCATTGATCATGTATATTTTTTGATAGCAGAAAAAATAAACTCTTTGAAAGGAAAAAAAAAATAGGTGATAGGGAACAGATTCCGTATTACAGAAATTCTGTTCAGTAGGAGGCACAGTAGAAATGGTTTCTTGTAATATTAGGATAAATGAGGGGCACCTGGGTGGCTCAGTCAGTTAAGCATCTGCTTTCTGCTCAGGCATGATCTAGGAGTCCTGGGTTTGAGTCCTGTATCTGGCTCCTTTCTCAGCAAGGAGTCTGCCTCTCCCTCTTCCTCTGCCTCTCCCCCTGCTTGTGCTCTCTCTCTCAAATAAATAAACAAAATCTTTTTAAAAATTAGGGTAGGTTATATCTTAGCTAATCAAAGTCTTAATCTGAGTTCTAATTTCTTTCATTGCTTGTGATTAGCACATTTATACTTGTGTTAAAGCTGCCTCCCTTTCTTATCCCATTACTAAAGCTTCTAATTCATATGTCATATCACAATGCTTGAACTCACAAAATTGCATATATGCAGATGTCACAGCCAACTGCTGCAAGTTTTTGGGATCCTAATTATATAGATGAAAGCTTGTGTTGCATGCAAATGGACTGAAAATCTTCACACGGAGAGGAATAAAAAAAAATACACTGTATTAAAAATATCTTTAGCACAATTCTTAGGAGAAAAAAGAATGGAAGGTTGAGTCTGAGATAAGATTATGCCACTCAAACATGAGTTCTCAGTCTCAGATTTAAAAAGATTTGTCCACAATCTCCCTATCCAGAACCACACTTTTCAAACCCCTCTGTTATTTCAAAATCTATAGTATAAATGTTATGCTTTCTTTATATTGTTGGGGAATATATGCTGACAAAATAAGGGAGCTCTCAGACCTGAAGATAAACTGAGAAGAATGTCAGTGTCAACCAGTGTGGTAATTCTAGCAAACCCCAACAAGAACAGAGAAATATTTGGGATTCCACTGTAAATGAGGAGAATTCAGCAGTTCCTATTGCTTCTTCTTAAGGTTAACCAAGAAGCATCAAGCAACATCTGCTTGGGTTTGATCATAGCAAAAAACATTCCAGATATCTTATGCAGACAAGGATTGGGGATCTCAATTTCAGTTCCTGTTACATTCCTCAAATTACTTTAAAAGATGAATAAACAGTAGATATGTAGTTTTGGTAACCCAGGAGATTTTTAATCAGGTGTATGAATGTTTTCTCCAGAATTTCACATTCTTCCTTCCCTCAGATCAGGCACTATGGTTTTTTTTTTTTTTCTTTTTCGACTCACCGAAGTTCAAATTCCTCTTTATCCATTGAGAGATTAGAGATGAGCCTAGTATGTTCAAGTTTTAACAACACTCTGGGTCTAAAACAAGGAATTAATTATATAGGGCAATGAGTGTAGCATAGGTTTCAAAGCATAGGCTTAGGGGGTAATGTTTCTGGATTCAGGTCCTACCCTTACCACTTCTTAGAGAGTGACCTCAGGCATGCTGCCTCACTTCTTCAAGACCCATGACTTCATTTATGAACTAAGTATAACAATAGTACCTTCCTCCAAGGAGTAGTGTGTGGCCAAATGAATTATCCACGTGAAGCCCTTAAAGTGGCGCCTGGTACATTGTGTGTATTTAATAAAGTGTTAGCCATGATTACAATTGGCAGCTTTTGTGTCCGGCTCCAGGAAATTCTTTGGAGATGATTATACCCACCCTTCCAGATAATATGGTAGGACTGATAATTAATCTCTCTAGTTCATATAAGTGAACATCTGGTCAAGTTTTCATTCCAAACAATATGACTCGGCCAGACCATGACTATATAAGGCAAGCATTCTCTAATTCTACTGTACCGCTGACCAAGAATGTTTTTCCCCTCTGCGCAGAGCCAGAGACAATGTTAAGGCAGGGTGGTAATTCATTTTATTTCACAGACAAGGGAGTGTTTAAGCTAAATACATGGATTCCAACTACAAATATCTGGATAAAATATTTTTTTTAAAGCAGACACTTCATCACACTATGTATATCTTCCAGAAATTTCTCCATCAACTCTTGGCTGTTTAGTGCCATAGATAGGTTCTCTCCCACAGGGAAAAAAGATAGAGTCAATATAACGGATTTACAAATGGTAATCTTCACCAGCGCTGTGTGCTGCTCTGTACCATATAACACCTTCTTGTCCACAAAACCCGGATGCCCTGTGGATTATAAAAATAACACAAACTTCTTTATGCCGTAAGAAGAGAATAAGGGACAAAGAGATCTTTGAGATTGTCTCTCGTCCAACCACCCAATCTTAGACGGGAAATCATTTAAGAGAGGAGTAGAAAAGTGGCTTATTTAAGGTCACGTGGCAAGTTTAGGACAAAACTGGGACAAGAGGTGAGTCGCCTAACTCCTCAGGCAGGGCTTTCCACGGTTATCATAGATCCCCAAATGCCATGCCTATGGTGACAGAAAAGAAGGGGTTGGCTCTGAAATTAATAGTACACTATGTGTTAATTAACTGATTTTCAATAAAAGCAAAATGGAATAAAAATAAATAAATGAAGAAAAGGAAAAGAGGACACGTTCACTTACAGAGAGACGTGGCATGAATTTCCTTCCTCTGCTGTCTCTTTGCAATCTGAAACTAAAGTTCTTTTCCCTCCTGACTATCTGGGCACCTTCTGCAGAGTATTTGGTAGTTTGAAAAAATAAAACAAGTTGCAGGGGTGCCACGAAGTTGCAGCAAGGAGTCAGCCATCCATGGTACCTGGGAGTGTTCTAGATCTCTAGGACTAAAGACTCAGGATGGGCCAGGTCCCGGGCTAAAGGCTCTCGAGGGATTACTTCATGTACTGCTCTTGAGAATCCTGTGATGTAGTTAATATGAACACCGCTCTTTGCCAGATGAGAAAATCAGGACTTAAGGAAGTTAAGTCAACTACCAAAAGTCACATAGGTATGAAGTGTGAGTCTAGGCATATCATTTGGAAATCTTACCCCAAGCCTCTGGGCTTTTTTTCTAACTTGAGGCCATCACTGCCTTTCCCAGATCTGTCACTGTCTGTTCTATTTCTTGGTTTGAAGTTCACAAGAATGCACTCTAGCTTTGTTACCCTGATACGGTTTTTTTCCTAGTTTTTTATTTTATTTATTGACCAACATTTGTACAATAGTTTGGCAGCAGCCATTGTTCTATACAATCCATTTATATTGCATATATGTTTATCTAATCTTTACCACAATCCAGTGAGTTAGGTGACATATACATCCTCGTTTTTAAAATTTAAGGATGGTTGACACAGAGTGTTCTATTAGTTTTAGGTGTACAACATAGTGATTCACCAATTCTGTATGTTACACTGTGCTCTCTACCAGTGTAGCTGCCATCTGTCACCATATTATCCTATTACAGTACCATTGATTATATCCCCTATGCTGCACCTGTCACCTGTGTGACTTATTCATTCCGTAACTGCAAATTAATACCCTCATTTTATAAATAAAGAAACTCAGACATCGGTGTAATTTGCCCAAAGTGATACAGCTCGTAAATGATGGAATCGACCACAACATTGTATCATCTAATGTTATACTTCCCTCCTTTTCTCTTTTCTTTTTTTCTTTCTTTCTTTTTTTTTTTTTTAAGAGCATACTTTGAAAGAAAACTTAAAGAAAAAGTGTTTTTAGAGAGGGAAGATGGGTCAGACCCAGATTCATCTTCATCTTCCGTACTCTGGTAACCTTTGGAGGATACCAAGGATAACAAAGTGACATTCACTGCTTTAGAATCTGCATCAGTAATTTTTCTCTTCCTCACTTATTTTACGTAATTGTTACCTTTTCTCAATCCCAAAGGAATTATGTAGCCACAAGCAATAACTTGCAGATGATTACACAACCACTAAAAGGGATAATTAGAAGGACTGTGTAATAACATGGCAAGGTGGCTAGAATATAAGGTTAAGTGGAAAAAAGGAACACAAAAATGCATCCATTGTGTGATTGTAGTTATAGACAAATCTATATGCCTAGACATCTTTGAATGGCTATGTTAAAACAGTGGGATTATGAGTGATTTTTGAAATTTCATCTGAAACTAGTCTATCATTAAATTGAAAACAACACCAACAAATTACCAAGAAAGAAAGATCCATGCGGAAGAACATACTCTTCACCTGAAGGAAAGACTTAGTTGTAGTGACTTATCGGGTTAGTGATTCTTCTCTAGATGATGTTTTTGGGCTATCTGTCTCCTAATGGTCTGCTGGCATTTGGTAGTTTATTTTAAGGGCATTACTTGAAAGTTAATCAAGAGCCCGATAAAGTGAGTTATGCTCATCCTCTTGAAACATAATTTAGCCATTGAAAGTTCTATTTATGGTCAATCTATGACATGGAAGCAATATAATGTTTAAAGGAAAACAAAAGGGGAACCTTGGTGGCTCAGTTGCTTAAGGGTCTAACTCTTGATCTCAGCTCAGGTCTTGAGCTCGGGGTCATGAGTTCAAGCCCCATGTTAAAAAAAATAGAATAAAATAAAATAAAAAATAAAAGGAAAGTAAAATATAATGTTGCATGTATGTCTTATGATCACCGTTATATTTATATATCTTTAAAGGTGATACATAGAAATAATGCAGAAAGGAAATACACCAGACTCTTAAGATTGATTGTGTTGGGGATAAGCTTTAATTATCTCCTTCTTTAATTTTTTTCTCCTTCTTTAATTTTTTTATATTTATCAAATATTCTACAATAAACATGAATTATAACGGAAAACCATAAACTTTAAGAAGAATTAGAAATCTAAAGTAAAAAAAAAAACAAGAAACGTGAGCATTTTATTTGAAGATTTTATTTATCTGACAGACAGATCACAAGTAGGCAGAGAGGCAGGCAGAGAGAGAGGGGAAGCAGGCTCCCTGCTGAGCAGAGAGCCTGATGCGGGGCTCTATCCTAGGACTTTGGGATCATGACCTGAGCCCAAGGCAGAGGCTTTAACCCACTGAGCCACCCAGGTGCCCCAAGATTTTTTTTTTTTTTGAAGTAGGCTCCATGCCCAACATGGGGCTTGAACTCATGACCCTGAGATCAAGAGTTTCATGGTTTACAGACTGAACCAGTCAGGTTCTCCATATTTGAAGATTCTAAGAGCAGCAGAAATTGTTTAGGGTTTGTTCCCCTTCTCTCCCTCCGTGGGACGTGGGAGGCCGCAGGGAATAGAACATCCTCCAGCCTAACGATAGCTGTCAGGTGTCTCAAAGCCACGTGGTAGCTGTTGTTTCAATCCCTGGGGTCTTGGACAGAGTCAAGGTTCAAAAGAGTATGCACCTTGTAGAATTTTAAAATTACAGCAGGCTGGGGACGCATGGGTGGCTCAGTCATTTAAGTGCCCGACTCCTGATCTGGGTTCAGGTCCTCATCTCAGGGTTGTGGGTTGGCGCCCAGCAACAGGCTCCAGGCTCAGCACGAAATCTTCTTGTCCCCCTCTCTCCACTCCTACCCGACATGTTCCCTCATTCCCTCTCTATCTTTCAAATAATTAGATAAATAAATAAAATCTTTAAAAGAATAAAATAAAAATACAACAGGCCCCCTTCTCAAAGAAGCCATTTGTTTTGTTCTTAAATAGCATTCAACTTTGAAGATATTAAAAAATTAGAAAAAGAACATAGTCTATCGGTTGGATTTTCCATTTGAGCCCATTTTCCTTTTGAGCCCAACAATTCCATTTAGGAACTACCTATACCACCTCAGAAACTCCCAAAGCTGGTTATCGGAATAACATGGGAAGCTTTTAAAAATAATAGTTGCTAGAGTATGCAGGATATTAGGGTTCAGGACACAGGTAGGGGGGGTGGTCCTCTCCAGTTTGTTTAAACAAGGATCTGTAACTAGGCCAAAAAATACCATCCTGCATTAACCAGTTGTTCTGATTTTCCCAGGTCTGTTTTGATTTTAGCTTTAGCCCTGAAAGTGTTACAGTCCTGGGCAAACAGGGATAGTTAGTCACACTAAATTCTCTTTCCAGACACCTAACCAGAATATTCTTGAATCACTTTGAGTCATGATGCAAACACAGAGAAATGAAAACCAGAAAGAATGGAGCGAAAGCTTTGAAATGTCTAAGTCATCTCTTTGTGGAACATTGAAACCATGAAAAGGGTCATATCTGAAAAAAGAAAAACCACTCAGATTTTTAATCTTCTAACTTCCCAAGTATTTTTCTTTCCCAACAAGATTTTATTTAAGAGAACATGATACAGATTTTTAGCTGTTATGACTGCATTCTACAATGCCTCTTAGGAAAAGTTCCAGAGAATGACAATTGTATCCAAAATGCGGGTCCAATCCACAGACATCATGGGTAAACACTGTCTTTGTTTTTGTTTTTGTATTTGACTCTCCAATGGTAAGATAATGAACATTAACAAGAGGACTTTCTTTCAAAATTTGGACTGAAATTTAAGTGTTCGGGTCCCTTGTTTCATCTGTTGAAGCTGGAGTGGGGTCTTCCCGGTTTCTTTAGTAACAGTAAATTGGAGATATGGAACAAAGACTCTTATGCATTAACAGTGGGGTGGGGAATGAAGTTTGTTATTATTAGAGAATTCTTCTCTTAGGAGGAGCACACACTGAATCCTGAGAAGTTACATAGATTTAAGCAAGCCTCTTATAAATGTAGTGAAGAAAGACTTCTTGCCCTCGCCGCATCAAATCACAGTGTGGGGGAGAAAACTGACCAAACAGTGGTTTTCAGTCACTGTCCCAAATAAAACTGTATTATTTTCCTAGCAAAAATAAAACACTGTTATTTTTACCTACTTCAACTCCCTGTTAAGGAGAAAGAAATTATATGGAACTTTTAAAAGATGGGATTTCATAACAAGTCCTTTTGACATTTATCCACAGTGCAGAATCTTGGGTAACGTTGGCTTATAAAATTTTAATAGCTTTGGCTATGCTTTCAAGCGTCTTGTTTACTTTAACAACAGGCTTCTTGACCAGGATCACAGAGCAAGGAATCTATGGCTAAATCTGCCTGTCCTCCTGGCTGGGGCAGAGGCAAATCAAGGGGCGGCAAAGCTTGGGAGAAGCAGAGGTGGCTGGCGTGCAGTCAGCAGACGAGGTCCGGTCGTGGTCAGCATACTGGCTCCGGAGGCAACAAGCTAGGTTCAAACCCAGGCTTTCCCTCTCCCTATGTTTGCAACCACAGGCAAAGCCCCAGTCCCCATCTGTAAAGCAGAGAGATGGTACTGACCCCATAGAGACTTTCTGTGGCTGGAAAGAAGCAAATCCCCTAGCCTAGAGTGAGAAGGGATGTGTGTGCTCAGCACCTGTTGGCGGCAAAAGTAAGTTTCTCTTCTTCATTCTCCATGTTTCATCCACATGGGATATATTCGTTTGTAAAATAAGCACTGTGTTTGATTTTATTTTTTAAAAGATTTAATTTATTTATTTGGCAGAGAGAGAGAGAGACAGCAAGAGAGGGAATACAAGCAGGGGGAGTGGGAGAGGGAGGAGCAGATTTTCTGTGGACTGAGGAGCCTGACAGGGGCTTCGATTCCAGCACTCTTGTATCAGGACCCCAGCCAAAGGCAGACACTTAACAACTGAACCACCCAGGTGCCTTTCCATGTTTGATGTTATCCATAGGCCTTCACAGCTGCTGTTTTCACCTTTAGGAAGTGCCCCTGGCCCTTACCTGACCAACCCTGGGCACCCTCCCAACCTCCCTTCTCCAGGGAGGCCTTCCCTAGTCACCTGAACCATGGGCTGTCTTGACATGGCCTACCAGAAGCCCTTAACAGATAATAATTACTGACTAGCATCATTCTCATTTAGAAACATGATGTCATAAATCCAATACATGGATCTACAGTTTTATGAAATAATGGTGTTTCTAGCCAATGGCTTCCAACCTCTTATTGCAAGTAATCCTATTATAGCAAAACCTGTCATAGGGCATTTGCCAGAATTCAATAATTCTTATTTTAACATCATGGTTTTGGCCATATCTTACTGTCTGCCCAGAATTTCTTTTTTTCCTTCCTTTTTTCTTTTCTTTCTTTCTTTCTTTCCTTCTTTCTATATGGCAATAACTCAGATTTCCCATCAGCCCGTCCTTGTAGTATTCCGTGCTGCCTTTTGTAAGTTTCATGCCAGACAGGACCTGTTTTGGTTTGGTTGACACACGTGGAACAGACTAACAGAATAATCCATACGGATTTTGAATAACTTATAAAGCCAACTAAAGACCCACACTGCTGGTAGCTCTTTCTAACAGAAAATAATGCCTTAATCCAAGGGCATAATTTCTGTTTCTGAAACCATGACAGACCAGTGACCTTCTTTCTGTCCCTGAAAATCCACTCCTTCATTTACTAACAAGTTAAAATAATAATTGGAACAAATTTCATCATTGCAGTAAGGGTATTATAATGGAAAAGCTGCCTTTTCTTTCTCAAAAGCTTTGTTAAGATGAATTTATATATCATATAGTTACAGTAAACTCTTTGGTATTTTTAGTATATTCATAAGATTGTGCAAGCATCACCACAATAGAATTTTAAAACAGTTTTTTTCCCCTAGAAGAAACCAATATTCACTACCAGGCAGTCCCCTTCTCCCTTCCTTCAGACTCCCTAGTTCCCTCAGCACTAAGTAATCACTAATCTATTTAACCTACTTTCAGTCTCTATGGATTTGCCTAACCTGCTCATCCCATATAAGTGGAATACTACAATAGGTGGTCTCTTGTCACTGGCTTCTCTCACTTAGCATCATGTCTTCAAGGTTAATCATGTTGAAACATGTATCAGTATTTCATTCTTTATTCAAGCTGGATAATATTGCATTGTATGAATATACATTCATGAGTTGATGGACACTTACGCTGTTTTCACTTTATGTGTATTATAAATAGTGCCATTATGAATATTCAAGTACAGGGTTTTTTGTGGATATACGCTTTCATTTTTTGTGGGTATATACACCTAGGATTGGAACAACTGGGTCATATGGTAATTCTATGTAAAGCTACTTTTTCGCCTGCCAAAAATCCTTGGCTCCTCCTTCTAGTAACAGTCCTTCCTTCCTCCCTTCCATTTTGCTGTATAATTTCTTCCACATTGGCTGCAGTCTTGATAAAGCTGTCAATCAGCTCATCGGGACCTCCCCTGCCAAGGGGTGAGCATGGGATCCATGTCCTACCAATCACCTGTCCTCTCCCTGGAATTTGATTCTTTGGCAGAGAGTCAGTGAGGCTGAAGGGAGCAGGGACTCATGCGTCACTGTCTATTCATTTCTTAACATCTATATCTCAGAGCAGCACTTACACGTCAACTTTTTCAAACGTTGAGTTCTACCACATCCTTCCACTAAGTTCTCTGATTTCATTTTTGCCCTGTGCAGGTCAAATGTGGCTCTGTTGCTTGCATCCACCTTTAGCCTCCTCTGGAACACTCTCTTTCGATCAATAAAAATGCATGCCTATTTATTATCCCAAAGTGATTATCGCTATAAATTAATCAACTCAAATCTTCTCCTTCGTCCCAGTCTATCACCCAAGAGGGAAAGGAAAAGCACCCTCTGTTAGGTGCACTGATCTCAAACATGTGGAACAGAAACAAGTCCCTGAATTCACCGTGTGTACCAAAGACAAAGACGTGGATGTCAGAGCTAGGAGCGATGGCTCTTCTTCCTTGGTCAAGGTGTGATCTGAGGCTTTCAAAGAGCATGAGCCCAGCCCTGCTTCATGTATATAAAAAGGGTATGGTTAATACAAAGGCAAGATTTGCATGTCTTCATCCTGTATTCATCCGCAGACCCGCAGAAGTGCTCTTCAAACCCAGAGATTAGGTCCTGAACCCTCTTTCCAGTTGTGAAAGATACATGATTTTCTTCAGACTAATGGAGTAAGGAAAATGTTCGTTAATGAAGAGTATCTCAAAGAAAAAGATGGAGACTTGTGGTTTTTATAGAGAGAAGTCAACAAGGGAATCATGAGGCAGAGTGGAAGTGGGTCTTAACTGAGTCATAAGGGAAGAGTGGTCCTTTGTGGTTAGCTCTGTCCCGAAACAGGAAAGGCAGGGGAATTCCTTTTTTGGTAGAAGAACTTTTTTGGAGCAGAGTGCTTAAGTAAAGTTCAATGTCCTCCCCTTCCTTCCTTCTTTCCTTCCTTCCTTCCTTCTTCTTCCCATACTTGTGTTTATCCTGGAAATATGTGTGAAGTGTCTATTTTTAGGCTGGCAGCCGGGCTGTGGCCTTAGGAGTGGAGTCTGATCAAAGTCCCTATGAAAGGAAACAGAGATTTGTAGATGCTAGGGCTGCACAGGTTGAAGGTTTTGAGACAGAATTTTTTTGTTGTTGTTGCAGATTTTATTTATTTATTTGTCAGAGAGAGAGAGAGAGAGAGAGAAAGAGAGCAAGCACAAGCAGTGGGAGCAGCAGCCAGAGGGAGAAGCAGGCTCCCCGCTAAGCAAGAAGCCAGAACCCTGGGATCACAGCCTGAGCCGAAGACAGGCACTTAACCCACTGAGCCACCCAGGTGTCCCTGAGGCAGACTTTTAACTGCCTCTTTCTTATTATCCCCATTTCCACATTACCTCCCCTCTCTTGGTCTCGGTACCTTGGATCAAGATGCCCCTCTGCATAGGACCCCTACATTCTCCTACTCCCTTCCTGGTTAATCTAAATGCCTTTTCCTGCAAGCAAGTTTTCTAGACTTCTAAGGGAGTACATGAGATGGCTTTTGGAGGCTTCTGTGGTCCTACTAAGCCCTATGGCATTCTTTTTTTTTTTTTTTAAGATTAATTAATTTATTTTCATGAGATAGAGAGACAAAGTGAGCGGGGGCGGGGTGGGGGGAAGGGGCAGAGGGAAAGGGAGAAAGAATCCTCAAGCAAACTCCCCTCTGAGCATGAAACCAGAGGCTTAAGTGGAAACCAAGAGCCAGTCTTTCACCCAGGCGCCCTGCTCTATGGCATTCTTTAATAGAGATGGTCTGCTTTTTCTTGGTGATATGTGGTTTCTAAAAGCAGCTTCAGGATAGCCTCCAGTCCTCTCCTCCAATTGGGTTGTCTCCCCTAAAGCCCTCATATAGAAATTTTAATAGGTTCCCAGAGCTGAAGGAATCTCTCCTTTCTTTATTTGTATTCTTTAACAATCTGCTTTATTAAAATTATTTATAAATGTCTGTTCTGGGGACCCCTGGGTGGCTCAGTCATTAAGCACCTGCCTTTAGCTCAGGTTATGATCCCAGGGTCCTGGGATCGAGTCCCACATTGGGGTTCTTGCTCAGTGAGGAGCCTGCTTCTCCCTCTACCTTCTATTTCCCCCTGCTTGTATTCTCTCTCTCACTCTCTCTCTCTGGCAAATAAATAAATAAAATCTTTAAAAAATTAAATATCTGCTCTGGTAGTTTGTAAAACACTTTTTATTCATTGGCTATCTCCCAACATGCTTTCCACACCTCTCAGGTGTAAATGTGAATTTGAGAAGCAAGGATGAAATTTAAGTATGATACAGAACAACTAGTATTTTATTTATTTATTTATAAGTTTATTTATTTACTTGACAGAAGCACAGAGAGACAGGGAACACAAGCAGGCGGGGGCGGGGGGAGGGAAAAGCAGGCTTCCCGCTGAACAGGGAGCCCGTGCAGTCTCAATCCCAGGATTCTGGGACCATGACCTGAGCCAAAAGCAGACACTCAACTGACTGAGCCACCCAAGCGCTCCAGAACAACTAGTATTTTAGTGGAAAACCATGCATTGTCTGTAGCCCATCCTTCTGGTGTTCTCTTACTCTGATGACATGGGAGCCACAATTCTACAAGCTGTAAATAACTGACAGCAATGTGAAATAATTCTTGTCTCTAGATGTGCTGGTGGACCTCTGTTCCCCATTGTGGAGAAGGTCAGTTTTGCCTCTACTTCGTACCCACTTCAGTATTTCTGATCTCTAACTGGGTCTCGTTTGTGTGTGTGTGGTTTTAGCACATCTCTAGTCTCCTCATTAATGAGTTAATAACAACTTTAACATATGGTCATATTTATATCTATACGAGAGTTATGATTTTACCTATTTTTGAAAATTATATTTTAACAAGATTGAATTGCACTAAATTGCTTGGATCATCAAGAAGGACTGAGGAGGGCACCTGGGAGGCTCAGTAGGTTAAGTGACTGCCTTTGGCTCAGGTCATGATCCCAGAGTCCCGGAATCGAGTCCCGCATTGGACTCCCAACACCACGGGGAGTCTGCTTCTCCCTCTGACCTTCTCCCCTCTCATACTCTCTCTCACTCTCTCTCTCTCAAATGAATTAATAAAATCTTAAAAAAAAAAAAAAAGATGGACTGAAGAAAAGCCCAACAGACCTGAGCTCAGGGGTAATAGAGTGTAGTATTTAAGAGTACGGGACTTGCAGCTAGACTCCCTGGGTCAAGCCCTCCCCAGATCTACCAGTTTAGTTTAGTTTTTTTTTTTCCCCCAAACTCTGTGACTTTGGCATGCTACCCTTTTGGTGCCTTGGGTGGAGATAACACTGCTTATTTCATAGGGTTGTTGTAAGGATTACCTGAGCTCATAAACAACGTGTGACATATAGTAAGGGCTCAGTAAACACCAGCTATTAATATTAATTAATTAATATTAATTAATTAATTAATAAGGAGACATATATGTAAATCCTGGTCCCATTAAAATTTATCAGGTATAAGATGAAAAGCACAGTTTTACCAGTCATCTGTCTTAAGTGTCCAGAGCCTCATTTCCATTTACAGGAGAACAAGTTGAGGTGATAGAAAGAGGCAGAATCAAGCTCATTTCAGTTACTATTCAACAATCTTGTCCCATTTTACAAATAAAGCATTAAAATGTTAACTCTGAAATTTTCAAAACAAGGCCACTTAATGGACCAACAACAGACTTTTCTGTTTTTCTCTCTCTCACTTTTAGACACAATCTCCTACACCCTCCCTCTCCCAGGATTTCTTACACATCTCCCCTTTGACTCCAAATGGAAAATGGGGCTGAGGCACAGTTATCAGGGTTGTACATGTCTCAGGAGACCCATTTTCAAGGAACCCATTTAGAATCCCTTTCCAGCCAATTCCTGTTAAAGCATTTTCTGGGACATTATTAGGTCCGTCGTGACCTCTCATTTTATCATCTCCCTTTTTGGCCAGAAGATAGCAAAACTCCTTCATGGCTGTCTCTGACTGGGTATCTGGAAGATAAAGATAAAAAAACGGATGAAGAACCCAGAAATGGCAGAAGGAGGGAAAAGGGAGTATCTGACTGTCCTGGGAAGCCAGATTGGGAGAGGCAGCCTTATCGGCACGTGCATGGGGACACACACACACACACACACACACACACACACAGAGCAGTTTGTACACTATTCAGGAGAAAGAAATTATATCTCAGGGAAACCATCGCTGTGTTTGGGGTTTTTTTGCTTGTTTGTTTGTTTGCTTTTAATTTTTTTACAGGGACGTTGCATTTTCTTTAGTTGCTTTTGTTTTGTCTGTAT
This sequence comes from Mustela nivalis, assembly GCF_964662115.1. Lineage (NCBI taxonomy): Eukaryota > Metazoa > Chordata > Mammalia > Carnivora > Mustelidae > Mustela > Mustela nivalis. Next base: position 97,601,088 of record NC_139022.1, read on the forward strand.
CAGAACAAATTCTTAAAAGATTCCGAATCATAGCTTTGCTTTGCATTGTCTTGTTTTCAACTCTCTGCCTGTCTCCATAGGCAATAGATGAAAACCATATTTATCTTTTTCCCATAGTATCAAATTTCTTAATTATGAATTTTTGGACCCTTCAGAGGTCAAAGCAAATTTTGCAGCATATATATCTTAATAAATTCTCCCAGGGACCTTAATTTTGTTAGCTACTTATAAGGGCTCAGGATTAACCCAAATTTAAGACTCACTGCTTCAGAGGATTTTTAAAAAGTGGAATAATTTTATAATTTCTTCTAGTCAGTAGGCAATAGGGACATGCAAGGGAAGAAGAGATTTTGACTCAGCCTTTGTTCCATCTCTCCTCCAAGGCCAGCACTTGACGTGAGTATAATTCAGAGAGGGAGAGTGATTGCCAGGAGCGAGAGGGTGTGATCATTGCAATTTCACAAAATAACAAGAGACCACTTTTCAAAATTCTTGTCTGTTTAGTGCCCCCCCCCCCAAAAAAAAGGAAAAATGGATACATCTTTCTTTTGGAGAAGTAAGCCTTCAAGTTCAACTGGTTAAGTGATGTGGCCCAAGTTCATTCAAGTGTTAGATAATGTTCTGATTATTTAGAATGTTTGGAGAGATTTGTTCTCTGATGAAGCTGAAAAGGCACCACATTAAGGCTATCAATGACTCATCGAAAAGGTCAGAGGAGAAAAAGCTATTCCCTCCCCACCCCCCCAAGGACAGCATAAATGATTGAATTCATTCTCCCAGCTTTCAACCTGCTTCTGAAATGCTCCAAACTGGGTAACACAGAGGCAGATGGGGAGAGGAGGGAGTCCCGTTTATTGTCCAGTTTGATTCCTCAGAAGACAGCACTGACATATTTGAAAAAAAATTTTTTTAAATCATGTATTGAGTAAACCTTAAAAAAGGAGGTTGCTTTTGACCAAGGAATTTTATATTTAAGAATTGCTTGCCCTTGAACAATTAATTCAATAGAATCTCTAGGGGTGGGCCTTCATCATCACTAGTTTTTAAAAAAATCCTCCAAATGATTCTAATATATAGCCAGAACTGTGAATTGTTAGAGTCAGAAAAGTCCGGATTTTTAAACTCCATTTCACTGTAAATCACTTGAAACTCAAAACCCATTTCCTTATCTACAAAATGGAGACACGCAATAAATATTATCCTGGGCTTTAATAAATATGGAGAAAGAAAAAAAAGAAGGGCACCCTCTTAAAATTATATGTTAATCCTTTCCCGTCCTACAATAGACACTCTCCCCCACAAAGAGTTATAAAAGTGACAAATGTCTCATTACCATATTCAAATGTAATGAATCTGAAATAACTGGGTTTTTGGAGATGATTAATTCTGACCAAGCATCTTTTCCTCTTTGCTGAGTGAATAATAATAATTAATTTACAGTAAGCAGGTGATTCACATTCTACTCACACTTAGACGTTTCTTGGCTAGAACCAATGCAGAGGATCAGGCCATCTTGGCTGGCTGCCTATTCATCCGTGGGATTATTCTTCTTTGCAAACAGACCCGACCACAGCAAGACAAATTCATGCCCAGCTGAGACAATTGTCCTTATCACCATGCATCTTCTGGGAATGTTCCCCACTCCCTGCCACATGTCCTGTGTCTCCTTTTGTAATGAGACAAGCCACCATTTTCGAGTGCTTTCTCTGTGCCAGTCAATTTGTGCTAATTATTTTCCATATATTATTACATTTAACCCTCACAACAGCTTTGCAAATAAAGCACATTATCTCCGTTTTACAGACGATGCAATAGGCTAAGAGAGGTTAAAAATTTGCCTGTGGGTACAGAGCTAATGTGTAATATCTGGATTTGAGTTCAAATCTGTCTGGCTCTTAACCATGACACTAAATTCCTTCTCAACCCACCAAGATTCTGCCCTTTGTTCTGGCTCCAAACAGAAAGTAAACGAAGTCTCCATCTCAGAAGACCTAAACTTAGCATTTCTATTACTATAATAGCTAACATTTGTTGAGGGCTTACCAAGCACCAGCCTTTATATGCCTTCTTCTTTCCTTTGAACTGCTTCTGCTAGAGCTTCCACATGTATTTTTAATTTTTATTCATTTATTTTTATTTTTTATTAAAAAAAAATTTTTTTTAAGTAGGCTGCATGCCCACCATGGAGCCCAATGGGGGATGGTGGGTGGAGGCTTGAACTCAGGACTCTGAGATCAAGACCTGAGCTGTGATCAAGAGTTAGATATAGGGTGCCTGGGTGGTTCAGTGGAATAAGCCTCTGCCTTCAGCTCAGATCATGATCTCAGGATCCTGGGATTAAGCCCCTTGTCCGGCTCAGCAGGGAGCCTACTTACCCTCCCTCTCTGCCTGTCTCTCTACCTGTTTGCGATCTCTCTCTCTCTGTCAAATAAATAAATAAAATATTTTAAAGAAAAAAGTTACACACTTAACTGACTGAGACACCAGACACCCTTATATTTTTTATTTTTTAACTAATGAAGTCGTTTACATATTCAAAACTATGGGCATGTACTTAGATACATCACATCCACCCACTTTATTTCTCATACTCTTTGCCCCTCCCCCTCTGCCCATAAGAAACTTGCTAAGAAACAGCCTCTGTTGCTTCTGGTCTTTTGCACATACTGTTGACTCTTGAACAACGCTGATTTGAACTGCATAAGTTCACTTACACATGGGGTTTGTTTTTTTCCGATGAATACAGCATTATAAATGTATTTTCTTTCCTTATGATTTCCTTTTTTAAAAAATTTTTATTTTACTTATTTGTCAGAGAGTGAGAGAGAGAGAGAGAGAGAAAGAGCACAAGCAGGGAAAGCAGCAGGGAGAGACAAGAGTTCTCCCTCTGGCTGAGCAGGGAGCCCAGTGTGGGACTCGATCCCAGAACCTTGGGATCATGACCTGAGCCAAAGGCAGACACTTAACTGACGGAGCCTCCAAGGCATCCGATCTTCCTTATGATTTTCTTAACATCTTCTTTTCTTGGGGCGCCTGGGTGGCTCAGTGGGTTGAAGCCTCTGCCTTCAGCTCAAGTCATGATCTCAAGGTCCTGGAATAGAGTCCCACATCTGGCTCTCTGCTCAGCAGGGAGCCTGCTTCCTCCTCTCTCTGCCTACTTCTGATCTGTCTCTGTCAAAGAAATAAATAAAATCTTCAAAAAAAAATCTTCTTTTCTCTTGCTACTTTTTCATAAAAGTATGGTACATAATGCTTATTATATACAGAGTATGTGTTCATTGCCTATTGTACTGGTAAGGCTTCCAGTCAACAGTAAGCTATTAGTGGTTAAGTCTGGAGGCAGTCAAAAGTTATACATAGATTTTTGACTGTGTGGGAGGGAGGGAAAACTCTGCTTTATTCAACGGTCACCTGTAATCTCTTCTGTGGCATGCCCCTGCAACACCACTTTCCTTCTCCCTATCCGATGTTTAGAACTAACCAGGATTCCCTTACCTTCTGCAGATGGTTGTGTGCGTCCCACAGCTGAGCTGATCCCTTTGATAGCATTTAGGTTTTATTTTCATTGGCAATTTACTTGTTTGTCCCCCTCATACCACAATGACTGATACATTAGCTGTATAGAATGATGTGTCCACATATGGTAGATCCAGGAAATTTTTTATGTAAGGGAATTACATAGTTCCAGTTTCTGGGATCCACATGAGACCACCTAGGCTGCAGCTTATGTGTTATTTCAAATCCCTGAGTTGCCAGTCTCCTGGAAGTGGAACCAAAGTCTATTTGGTAGAAAATAGAAGAAATGTATAGAACTGTTTTATGTGATCAGTGTCTTCCTCTTTTTTGTTGTCATTGTTTCAATTATTAGCTTTTTCTGGGCCGTTCTCAAAGTTTACCTCTTGACAGACATAGACATATTAGCTAGGACATCAGTTGGCTTCAGATGTAAAAACAGCAATAGGGAAAAGTTGGATCAATTAAACTGTTAACATCAGACCAATTTTTTTCCTTCTTGACATGTGGCACACAGTTTCAGCTCTTTGGAATGGATGTCAAAATTTAAAGCCGAGTGTTTCAGCTTAAAACACAACAAAGCCAAAACAGGGTGTTATACCATGGGGATCATGGGCAGGATTCTTTTCCTGACTATAAAACTGTTAAATGTTTGTTTCCCAAGAGCAAGTTAAAGCACACTCTTCAAAGAAAAACAACAACAACAAACAAACCCAGAGCATCCTAGTGTGTTAGAGAAAACCCAAATTGTGTGATTTGCAATTGATATGAGGCTGTTACCATTTAACATGGAGAATTCTGAGAGTTGTGAGGATTTGCTCTTTGAATAGGGAACCTCCGTTCCCCATCTGCATTCAGGTGATGGAAGGACCCTCAAAAGGACCTGTGGGGCCCGGTGCTGAAAGAACAGTTCCTCCAGAAGTGTTTTCACCTATACCAGCACACACAGGAAAGTGAATCCTGGGTCTTCCCCAAGTTAGAAGTATCCACACCATGTAACAGAAAAAGAGTTTCAATAGAAGTGGTCTCAGAGACACAAGAGAAAGCTATTTCAGACAATGTGTCCTGACTGAGAACCACTTGCAGCAGAAATACTCGGCAGATGCATCTTAACATGCAGATTTCAAGAGTATGTTCACTCTTTTAAAAAAAAAAAAATTTATTTACTTGAGGGAGAGAGAGTGAGAAAGAGAGAGCGCACAAGTCGAGGTACAGGCAGAGGAAGAGGGAGAAGCAGGCTCCCTGATGAGCATGGAACCCGATTCGGGGCTCGATCCCAGAACCCTGAGATCATGATCTGAGCTGAAGGCAGATGCTTAACTGATGGAGCCACACAGGCGCCCCCATGTTCAGAGTCTTAATATTGATTGTCAAACTGTCCTTTAAAATCACTCCACTTTATAAACATTCCTAGAAGCGATGAGAACCTATTTTGCAACACATTCACCAACCTCAAACTGGTATAGATCAGGGGTCGGCAAAGTTATCCCCTAAAGGGCTGGATCCACAGATTTTCAATTTTGCCCTGTTGCCATTATTCCTCTCTGCCATTGCAGTGGGAAAGCAGTCATAGGCAATGTATAAACAAACATGTATGACTGTCCTCCTATAAATTTATTTATGAACATTGAAAATTGAGTCATATGATTTTCACGCATCATGAAATCTTTTGATTTTTCTCAACTATTTAAACGTATAAAAACATTCTTAGAAAAACAGAAATAGGAGAGGCGCCTGGGTGGCTCAGTGTGTTAAAGCCTCTGCCTTCAGCTGGGCCATGATTCGGGAGTCCCGGGACTCTGCTCAGTGGGGAGCCTGAACCCCCCCCCCCACCTGCCTCTCCACCTCCTTATGATCTCTGTCAAATAAATAAATAAAATCTTAAAAATAAAAAAGAAAAACAGAAATAAGCATTGGGCTGGATATGGCCCATGGACTGTCATTTGCTGACCACTGGAATCGATGTCATTAAGTTAGTTGTGGTGGGAATTACATAAATTACTTTTGGACTAGCACTTAGCTTTCACAACATGTATAAAGGGTAGAACTCCTGAATCTTCCCCAATGCAATGCCATCATTCCCTTTTAACAAGACACAGGAAGAGAAGAAACTTCTCTTTCAATTCAGCGGAAAATGCCTTGCAAGAGCGTCTCCTGCAGAGCCTGGAGACTTTCCCAGGTGCATGTAAATTATGTTCTCAAGCCTCCAACTCTGAAAGATCACTTCGGAGCCTTATCATGAGAAGGTCAGAGGCCACCTCAACTAGAAAGCGGCTGCTGAGGCTGCATCTGAAGGTTACATTGCTGATAGGACTCTTTTTTTTTTTTTTAAGATTATTTATTTATTTATTTGACAGAGAGAGAGAGAGAGAAAGAGCACAAGCAGGATCCGTAAAGCACTCGTCCACTGTTCCACAAGGGCTCTCAAAAAGAGATAAAGCATTTTCTTTAATTTGGTATATATATTAATGTGTATTACCAGGTACCATAACATCGTTTTGTGCATTTGTGATGGTGCCCTGAATATTGTAAAGTAAAATTCACCTATTAAAATGTGATTTTGAATCATATAACCATAGCCATATCCACATAACCATCCTCAAATATTACAAATATAGTTATTTTAATTCTTGGTAAAATTTCAACCGTTAAGTACTACACAGTGGAGGGAGTTGTGTAGACATAGAAGAAATGGCTGGACTGGCCCACTTTTAACAACTTTCCCCATGGATTAGGAGTGTCAATATGGGATTCTCACCTGTTAAAGATTGTGACTAAAGATGACTCTGTGACAAGCAGAATTCTGAGATGGCCTTCAACAGTCCCAGACCCTGGTTGTATCTACCTCTTCCCAGTTACTCAATAAAACACGAGTTAAGGGGCACCTGGGTGGCTCAGAGGGTTAAAGCCTCTGCCTTCGGCTCAGGTCATGATCCCAGGGTCCTGGGATTGAGCCCTGCATCTGGCCCTCTGCTCAGTAGGGAGCCTGCTTCCTCCTCTCTCTCTGCCTACCTCTCTGCCTACTTGTGATTTCTGTTAAATAAATTAAAAAACAAACAAACAAAAAAAACACAGAAAAGCAACAACAACAACAACAACAAAAACACATGAGTGTAGGTGCTGCAATGATGTTGCAGATATAATTAAGGCCCTTAATCCTTTGATTTTAATTTAGGGAGGTAATCCTGGGTGGGCCTTACCTAATCAGATGAGAGACTGAAAGCAAGAGATTCTCCTGCTGATCCTGAAGAAGCAAACAGCCACGTTGTGAACTGCCAATGAAGGGGATCTCACGGCAAGGACGTGAGGGTGCCTTCCAGGAACTGGGAGTCCTTCCTAGGGCTGACAGTCAGCAAGACAATGCCCGGCAGTCACGTAACTGCAAAAAACTGAATGTGGCCCCCAATCAATGAGCTTGGAAAAGGACCCCAATGTGAAGATGAGATCTCAACTTTGTCAGACACCTTCATTTCAGCCTGGTGAGATCTGAGCAGATGACCCAGTTAACCTGTACCCAAACTCCTGAAGCATGGAAACTGTGAGATCACAAACCTGTGTTGTTTTAAACTGCTGAATTTGTTACACGACAATAGAGAACTAGTGCACTCTCATTTACGGAGCAAGAAAAATTTTCTTTGGTGCCTCTTACTGAATCTTACCTTGCACACCCCAGCCCCAGTCAAGCGGACATCTGCTCATCTCATCAGTCACAGCTCTGAGCTCTCCGCACTGCTGCGGAAACAACCCAAACTGTTGGTTTCCCAACGGCTGCTCTGCACCAGCAACTTTGGATGAGAAGAGGTCTGCTCTCATCGTGAACACACTGAAGACAGATTTAGAAACTGACCCCTTCTGGGGCACCTGGGTGGCTCAGTCTGTTAAGCATCCAACTCTTGGCTTTGCAGTCAAATGCTCTCCCATCCAAGTACTAACCAGGCCCTACCCTGCTTAGCTTCCGAGATCAGTTGAGATCGGGCGCGTTCAGGGTAGGTATGGCCATAGACCCAACTCTTGGCTTTGGCTTTGGTCTGATCTCTGGGTCCTGGGATCAAGCCCCATGTTAGGCTCCTCACTCAGCAAGGAGTGTGCCTGAGATTCTCTCCTTTTCCTCCTGCTCATATTTACTCTCTCTCTCTCTCTTTCAAATAAATAAATAAATCTTTTTTTAAAAAAGCCCCCAAACTTGTCCCTTTCCGTGATGAAAATTTGCCTCCTGACTCTAACCCCTTCTCCAAACACTCCTTGCATTGCACGTGGAGATTTCACGCTTTGGCATTCTCTGCGCTCCCTGAGCCCACTCAGGGAGGGACGGGAAATCCATACACTGACGGGGGCAGGAGGGGCCACTGTCAGAGAATGTATAGCTACAAAAGCATTGATGTATTAAGTAATAGGACAGAGAGCCTAAAGATGATTTCAGACAGTCGTACACAGACAGAGAAATTTGGGCAGAGGGCAGATGCTGACATGACAGCTACAGCCAAAATCAAACCCAGGGACTCATGGCTGTAGGTAAGGTGATTTTGCAAAGCAGGTATGGCCCAGCATTTCACTATTTTCCTAACCAACAAGTTTCTCGCTTTACATTTGGGGTCCTCCCACATTCAAGCCCTGGCCAGGCTTCCTGGCGTTTTATCCCTTCCTCCCCTATGAGCATTGTGCTTTCCAGCCAAGCAGGCCTGCTCACTGTTTCCCATTTCTCACTCTGCCAGGAATGACCTCACCCATCTTCCTCTGTCAAAACCCAACTCACCCTTTGTGACTTGCAGTTTGCTTTTCAGAGTGTCTTTTCTGATCTGTAGTTCCTTTATCCTCTTGCAACACTGATGCCAGGCTAAGCAGCGTGAGATTTCCCTAGCTGTCTTACCACCTATGTTGTAAACTCCCGCAGCACCTTGAACGTTCCCTGGACAAAAAAATAAATAAATAAATAAATCAGTGCTCCATAAATATGTAATGAATTGAATTGATTAAGCAGACTGTTTCTCTTTTGTTGCTCCTGCAGAGTTCTGCTCTCCCTTGGCTGAGGGAGAATGGGCTTGGCTCAGATTTTGTCTCCTCTGCATTTGAATTATTTTAGGACAACAAACAGAAGTGATCTTTGGATTAAAAAACAATGAAACGAATAAGGCAATTTCAAAACTTCATAGTTTTCCTTCTTACAAAGACAGATTTCAAAGTGGTTGTGGAGACATTATTCACTGTCTTCAAAGGTAAAAAAAAAAAAAAAAAAAAAAAAAAAAAAAGCAAATAAACTTGATTTCTGTATCATCAAGTTTACTAGGGCTTTGGGAAAAGTACTTAAAGATCTACAGGAATAGTTGTATTTCTAATAAAATTGAATCTGCCCTCCCCACAGGAAGTTTTCCTTTATGCCTTGTCCTGAATTAAAGACTTCTCAGTATCCAGATGTAGAAAGTACTGGTAAATATCGACATGGTGAAAGTAATCATCATTATATGATTTACTATTATTTTTAACTACTGATTATTGAATTTTTAAGTAAATAATTATGGACTTGCCAGCCATTGTCAAAAATCATATTAATAACAATGAATAATCCAGCTTGCTAACATTATTACGTCCTTCCTGTTTCGTTAAAAGGGTAATTCCCACGTTCTACAGCTACCAGACTTATCAACCACGATACTGTAGACATTTTATAAATCCTATCCATGTCTTAGGTCACTCAAATTTTTTAGTTTAATAATTAATTTTTAGCTAAAAATAAACCATAAAAATAAATTAATATATTAAAATAAAATACTTCCTCTGATTATTAATCAACTATAATTTTTGCATAGTATTTAACCTGAGATTTTATTTTGAGAACCTAATTTATGTTTTTGATAAACATACAGTTTTGAGAACTTTAGATTAATTCATCTTGATGTATAATCTAATTATTCCTAGAACCGCTTAGTTCATTTTATTGCAAAAGACAACAACATATATTTTTGTAGGTGTACATTTGATGGTCAAAAAAATCCTTTTTGGTACTTTATTACAACTAATAATTTTGAAGTTTATTATTTGAGTGTATAGTCATACCGAATTTTTTGGTAAGAAATAAACACTTTGGCAAGTTAACATTGTACTTTAAATGTTAGAATTCCAGGGGCTCCTGGCTGGCTCAGTGGGTTAAAGCCTCTGCCTTCAGCTCAGGTCATGATCCCAGGGTCCTGGGATCGAGCCCCACATGGGGCTCTCTGCTTGGAAGGAAGACTGCTTCCCTACCTTTCTCTACCTGCCTTTCTGTCTACTTGTGTTCTCTGTCTGTCAAATTAAAAAAAAAAAAATTTAAATGTTAGAGTTCCTACGGACCAGCCACTATTAAGAATTATTAAGTTGTTAGACATCCTGCAGTCAAAACTGAGTAAACTTTAATGGGCTCTGCTTTAAAACTTCGATCTTTAAAAATATTTATCTTATTATTTTTAATGTATTTTGATATAATGTTTCACATATACATCTGAGTCTATCCTGGGTCTAGGATGCTTGTAGGGGACAAATGTCTAAAACTTTTAGAATTGGAATAGAAGGTAATCTGACTTGGTTTCCCCAAGTATATTTTTCTCTTTGGTCATACCTAAGATTGATTAGTAATCATTAGCTACCTACTATATACAGTTTCATCTACTGTTGAAAAACAAAAATTCTAGATAACATTAATTCAAAACCTGTTTACTGTTTACATACAGGGTCACAGAAACTGGGGCCAAGCACTGAAGGAAAACAAAGTTTACATTTGTAGAAAGCTGTTATGAATTGTTATGCCACAACTCACTTTTTTTTGACACTATAGCATTTTATCCACATTTTTTTGGTGAGGGAACAGAAAGAGAGAATTTATGCAATTCCCCAAAATTCACTCAGCTAGGGATGGACCATAACTATAGTCCAGATTTTATGACTTCAAATCTCTGGCTTTTCTCAAACATATCACATCGCATATGAATACTCTATTTTGTAATAAGAAAAGGAAGTCAGGGCTACATGCTTAAACTAATTGTCTCCTTATTTTTTTCTTCATGTTTCCAATATAAATCACTATAAAAGCTTGAAACATTGACAGGACCCTATTTCCTAGCCATTCATCTTAATTATGAAGGATCTGGAAAAATAAAGCTTTCCAGGGAGCTGCCTGGACAAGGAGTTATTTATTAACAGAAAAATGAACTTGGACAAAGCACTGGGGTATGAAGGCATTACCAGTGCATTTGTGTGTCTGAAGCTATACATGGCTATAACATTCTCAATGACAGAGTTCTTCCCCACGTGTTCCATTTTTCCCTTCCATCTCTCTTAGTATCTGTCATTTATACTCTGGCCTGTGAGCTATTTAGCTGGAGCCAGGATGTGGCCTGGTCTTGTGGAGCCAGCAAATTTGAATCTGGAATGAAAGGAGCTTCTCTTTTCAGATTGTCATTTTATTTGACTTCTTCTCTTTGTCCATGATTTAGTTTATGGTCAAGGGAATAGCAAAATAAAAAGTTACCTTTTTACAATTTAAGTGCAAAATAAATGTCCAGTTTCCTGGAGCCACTCAAATCAGGAGGATAACAAAAATATTCCCTTTAAGAGGAAAAGGTTGGCTTTTGGCTTGTCTCTCACCGAGCTAGTATTGGTCCATGTAGACACCCGTGATCTAAAGACACACACCTACTTTTAGAGCATGAGTGCCCGATAAATGAGCTAGGTGATTACCATTATTTAGCAAGAGAAACCCTACAGGCACTGCTTCAAGCCTTACCTCGCCTTCTAGGAGTGAGGGGTTTCTGTGTATCAAATGTCTTGGTTGGTTATTCCTTAAGGGCAAATCATTAAACAAGGACAGTAGTTTATTTGGTAGGAAAAAAAAAAGGTTTACAAATATCAATAAAAGGATGAAGTTAGAACAGATAGCAGTCTCTATGAGAATATGAGAGATGAATACAGATTATTGGTTCTTTTTTCAGAGGGAGGAAGAGAGAGTAGAACAGGTAGGGGGCACTTGAACTCTACTATATTTTATTGCTTGAAAATATAGGAAAAACATGGTGAAAAGTTAACATTTACAAATTCTAAAGGGTGAGTCCATGGCAGTTGATTAAAGTACCATCTGCTTTTCTGGTTTTGAAATTTTCTTTGAAAAGGAAGGACGGAAGGGAAAGAAAAACAGACAAGGATTCATTACTGCTTTTTAAAAAATATCTTTGGATGGCAATAGGTAAGAGAGAATTATTTTTATTTTATTTTATTTTTAAAATATTTTATTTATTTATTTGACAGAGATCACAAGTAGGCAGAGAGGCAGGCAGAGAGAGAGGCAGGAGCAGGCTCCCTGCTAAGCAGAGAGCCTAGTGCTATGCGGGGCTTGATCCCAGGACCCTGGAATCATGATCTGAGTGAAAGGCAGAGGCTTTAATGCACTGAGCCACCCAGGCGCCCCTGTATTTTAAAGGTGCCCCTGTATTTTAAAGGAGCGCCTGGGTGGCTCAGTGGGTTAAAGCCTCTGCCTTCGGCTCAGGTCATGATCTCAGGGTCCTGGGATTGAGCCCCGCATCTTGCTCTCTGCTCGGTGGGGGACCTGCTTCCTTCTCTCTTTCTGCCTGCCTCTCTGCCTGATCTCTACTTGTGATCTCTGTCAAATAAATGACATAAATAAAATCTTAAAAAAATAAATAATCAGAATGAGATTGTTATAACAATAATGTAGAACCAATGGAATGCTTTTGTAAATGGACAAAAATCAGGAAAAATAGCCGAAAAAATAACAAAATAGGCACATTTCTTTAAAACCTTGGAAACAGGGGCACCAGGGTGGCTTAGTCAGTTAAACATCTGCCTTTGGTTCGAGTCGTGGTCCTGGAGTGGTGGGATGGAGCCCCGCGTTGGGCTCTCTACTCTTGCAGGAAGTTTCTTTTCCTTCTGTCCCTCCCCCTGCTTGTGAGTTCTCTCTCTCTCTCTCTCTCAAACAAATAAATAAATAAGAACTTGGAAACAGATTTTGAACCATTGTGCTTGTTAAACAGTTGGACAGATTAGAGCTTTTTTGTCTTTTGTTTTGTTATGATTGATTATGATTTTGTTATACCCTGTAGTTATGTCTGGCTCTTCCTTAGAGATTTTTTCACTTAGGAGATTAAATTGTACCTGTGAACCCACACCAAGGAAACTAGAGCCTAAAGCATTTGAAGTGAATATCTGTTTTATCATATTGGTCAGCAACTACCTAACAATTGTCTCCTTCCTACTTAAGGCAGAAGGAAATTCTGTGACTAGAATTGGCTTTTGAGCATTTGAGAATAGTAACATCAAAGAGAGATGCTTAGTGTACAAAAACTGGGAAGGAAGCGCCAACAACTTCTCAGTAGGAAGGTGATCATGCCATGTCTTATTAACTAATCCTTTGGTGGAAAGGATTTGCCTCGAGGACAGTTATAAGCCCTCGTTTCGTGTTCTTGTCATAAACATGTTCTCATTCAGTTGTCCAGCTGCTGATACGGTTTTTGCATGAGGTGACACTCTGACTCTGATGAGAAATCTAATTTTTTTTTCTTTTCAGGTAATTGATCTTCATAACAGAGTAGGGAGCTAACAGCTCGGTTCAATAATTCTCTGTCAGCAATTTTTAACATGTTCAATAAACGTGTTTTTATCTAAAATAAGATCCTGAACACATATTTAAAAAAAAACATTCTGAGGGCTCCTGGGTGGCTTAGTTGGGTAAGTAGCCAACTCTTGATTTCGGCTCAGGTCATGATCCCAGGGTCGTGAGATCAAGCCCGATACTCGGTGTGAATAGCACGGAGTTGGCTTGGGATTCTCTCTCTGTGCCTCCCCAATGTGTGCTCACAAGCATTCTGTCACTTTCTCTCTCAGTCTAATTAATTAACTAATTAATTAACATTATGGTGTACAGGGTGGTACAGTCAGTTGAATGTCCAACTTTTGGTTTTGGCTTGAGTTGTGGTCTTGGGGTCATGGGATCAAGCCCTCCTCATCACTCTGAGCTCAGAAGGGCATCTGCTGGAGATTCTCTCTCCCTCTCCCTCTATCCATCATCCTGCTCATGCTCTCTCTCTCAAATAAAAAAGTAAATCTTTATGTATATAAAAGTAACTCACATTCATAAAGACTTTGGAAAATATAGAAATGCATGAAAGAAGAAACTGGAACTTACTTATAATCTTACAACTCTCCCTTTATGAATATTTTGATATATATTCTTGTTGATTTTTCTCCCTACATATATATATTTTTGAATAGCAGGAATTTTTCTGCATGCACACGGGGATTATTAAAAATATGTTAAAAAACTGATTTTAACATTGTGTATAGATTTGAGAAATGACCTGCTTTTTGGTTTCTTTTTTTTTTTTTTAAGATTTTATTTATTTATTTGACAGAGAGCGCAAGTAGGCAGAGAGGCAGGCAGAGAGAGGAAGGGAAGCAGGCTCCCTTGTGAGCAGAGAGCCTGATGCGGGGCTCAATCCCAGGACCCTAAGATCATGACCTGAGCTGAAGGCAGAGGCTTTAACCCACTCAGCCACCCAGGAACCTTACTTTTTTGTTTCTAATGAACACTTTGGTCACCAAGTATTGAGCTGAAATTCACTAGTAGCCTGTCAGAATTCTTCAGGTGTGATAGGTATATTGAAAATAGTAGTGAATTTTTAACATGTGTATCAGACATTATCATAATTTCAATTTGTTCCATAAAACCCTGGAAAGCTGAAGTTACAAGAGAAGGTCAAGCCCATTATTACAAACTGTGATATTAATGGTGTAGCTAAATGTACCCTGAAGAAATGGGAAACTAAAATTTATTGAGCACCTATCTGTCAGGCAGAGTACTGAATATTTTGCCGAGATTGCCTGATACACATGACATCTGTGGGGTGAAAAATGACGTCTCCAATCTCTGTACCTATAGGGTGGGACAGAAATAACCTAGGTTCAAATTCCTGCAATTCAAGGATGGCAAAGACAAGGTGGATTTTGATGGGAAAGATTTTAATTCACTGTTGAATCAAGGAAAAGTGCATAACTCCTGCATTCTCTCCTTACTTTGAGCATGGCAGCACAGCCTTAATATTGAAATTGTATCTTCTGTTGGGTAGATTTCTGCTTCATAAGAATTCAGTGCAATTTCTTTTGCATAAAGGATATTCTGTGTGCTGCCATATCAGGATTGCTCGAGCATGGACTGCTTACTATAGAGGAGTCTCTGCCTTCCGCTGATCTATAGGTAATAGAAGATGTCTCTGGAATACATTTCCCTAAAGCTATAATCGGATATGCCATGCGCTCACATAACAAGTCATGTCAATGGGAAGTGGCAAGTCATTTACTGCAGAGTTACAGGAAATGCAAATCGGATCTGGTGTGTGACAAGTTGAAAGCTCTATTTTGCTGCCCGTGTTATGGAAACGGCTTGCTCTTTGCACATTGCTTTAGATAAACCCTTCCCCGAGAATTGTGACTTAAGGTGACCAAAGGCACGATGCTGCCTTTATGTTGGTGATTATCATAAGTAATGCATCCTCTACCTTATTAGGGACAGATGTGGTAAGATTGGCCTGTGTTTATGAGACTAATGCCTTTGATAGGAGGACATTAGTAGGATATTTATTTATTTATTTATTTATTTAAAAAAATATTTTTATTTACTTATTTGACAGACAGAGATCACAAGTAGGCAGAGAGGCAGAGAGAGAGAGTGGGGGAAGCAGGCTCCCCGCCAAGCAGAAAGCCCGATGCAGGGCTTGATCCCAGGACTCTGGGATCATCACCTGAGCTGAAGGCAGAGGCTTTAACCCACTGAGCCACCAGGTGCCCCTGGTAGGATATTTTTATGAGTGTTTGTCTTAAAATTTACCTTTGCTCCAAAGCAAGTGGGGCACTTAGAATTTTTTGATTTGTTAACACCTTACTTCTGGTCTTCTCATTATCATCTATCTGAATCCTTATAACAGAACCCTGTCTTGGGGTGGTTTTTAGGAGCACAGGCTCTGGACTAGCTAGTAGCGTTTGAATTCTAGCTTGAAGTGCTTGTGTGATACTTTGGGCAGGAAACAACTCATCTAGTCTTCGTGTTCTCCCCTGGTAAAGTGAGGATGGTAATCACACCACATGTACGGCATTGTTGTGAAGGTTAAGGCAATACATGGGAAGTTCTTAGCACAATGTCTTACTCAAGGAAAGAAATCCTTCTAATCCTGTTAGGTGGGTGAGGCAAATATAAAGCAGAAGGACATTAAGAAGTTAAATAAGACCCTTAGCCTCAGGCCACATAGATGCAGAACGGGAGTCAGATCAGCCAATCCCATGTCAGCCTTCTTCTAAAGGCTGCTTTGGTTTCTTAATTAAACACATGTGTATATGCAGCTGTTGACTTCTAGATGTGATGTTTTGTCAACAAATGTAATTATGGAGCTTATACATTGCAACAGACATAGTGGAGAGGCAATGAAACTACAACAACGAGACTTCCCTACGCTCAAGCGCCCACACACATGAGCCCATGGGAGCACGCATCCACATTCAGAATGTTCCCCTCTCAAAGGAAACCTCAGACCTTTTGCACATACCTTGCTTCTAGTTATGGTTCTGTCATAACCTGGTCATTTACTCAGAGCCTCAGCCCTCTTGTGGGTAAAAAAGAAATAATAGTATGTGACTTGTATTGTTAATTAAGATACTACTAACCAAAACTAATCAAGATAGTGTATGAAGAGTCCCTTGCATTGAGCCTGGCACAGAATAAATGTCAGCTAATATCTTTATTTATTGTTGCCATTGCTGATAGCGCTGGTGCCGATGGCGTTTGTAGAGTCAGAGGGAGAAGACTCTCCTGACCCACCTATCTAAAAGCTGGGAATCTTATCTTCTTTATAACTCTTATGACTGTCTGACCTGATTGTTCTTATTTATCATCACTTTGCTTCCATTAGAATTATGTTCTACAGAGAAGGGAGCCCAGGACAGTGCTAGACACATAGCAAATGTCCCTCTAAAGGTCTGTATATAAATTAATGAATGGGGGAGAGGGTGAGAGCAACAGGAAAGAGGAGGGAAATCACCTGTGTGAGCAAAGAGGGAGGGAACAGCCCATATCACCAATTCTCATGTGAACTTCTCGGTCTGTTGGCAACCAGCACTTGTTTAAAACAAAACAAACAAACAAACAAAAAGGAGCAGTGTCCTAGAGGAAGTCATCTTAAGAAATCATAAATAATCTGATAGAGCGTGGGCAGTTCAGTAAGCATCTTTCTCCTCATGGGGATGGGAGCAAGCACAACTTGCATCTACTAACTTGTCTTTGATCTGAGTTCACGTCAACTTCCATCCCCCAATCTTTCATGACGGTGACAATCCTGCTTTCAAATCCATTTTCCAATATCCCAGTTACTCTCCCAAATCGGACTTGCGAGTTTCAGTTGATCAAATTCATTGCAGATGCCTTCAAGATGGTGTGTGCACAGAGATGCCTGCCATATGCTTCTGAGCATTGAGTTACTGTATGTGACACAATTATAGTAGTGATTGGCACACAGCGACAGATCTATAAATGTCCCCTGTTGTTATTATTCTTATCATTACCCATTTATTCAAAAAGGATTTATGGAGTTCCTCTTATGTGCCTGCAGATGTTCCGGGCTCAAGATATTTAATGGTAAACTAAAAAGACCAGATCTCTGACCTCGAGAAGCTTACGATGCAGTGAGGGAGGATCACAAAAGAAAGTTCAGTGTTTCACGCCAGATAGTGACTGTGCTACCTAGGTGGGTGGCTGCAGAGGCCGCTCTTGCTGAGGGCGGGCCCCCATCTGCCTTGTTCTAACCCCATCACTCCAGTCTCTTGGGAAGAGGCATACATAGTAGGCATTGGGTTCTCATTGAATGGATACATTAAGGAGAAAGTTTCTGAAAGGGGACCTCGTCTAATGTGAGCACTGCAGGATCTGGATGTAGGCTGTGTGTGCAGATGCAATGTGAGCTGTGCCGTTTGCCCACTCTGTTTATTGGCAAAGGCTGGGTTGGTGTATTTGTGGGTGGCCTCGGGGAGGAGAATGAGGTTGTGAGAGCAGGCACGTGCAGAAGTAAAATCTGTGTGGAACAGAGGTAGCATAGAAGGCAAATCTTTAGTAGTGTGTGTTTTTTTTTTTTTTTTAAGGTCAATCCTAGTTGATGTGTGGAGGGTTCTGACTGAGGTAAACCTCAGTCAGCATGTGAGGGCTTAGCTTCGGGTTTGTTGAATGACAGGGTACTGGAAGTATTTTACAAGGCTCAGTCTAGGGATGTGCACGTGTCTGTGAACTGTAAAATAATTGTGAGGTTCATTATAGATGGGTAAAAGCACAGTCTAGGGCGCTAGATGTGAAGCAAGAATAATTCAAGTGTAGATTGTCTGTGAGTCAATTACAGGCTTTGTGATTGTCAGCCAAGTAAGAGGGTCTCTCTCTCTCTGTCTCTCAACCAATTCAAGGGGTCTTTTTTGAGGGTGCAGGTTTGTGAGGCAGATTCTAGAACTGGGGACAGTTGTGAGACAGTTCTAAGATGAGAATGAGACGGATCTGGGATTATGAGTAAGCAAAGTCTAGGACTGTGAGTCTGGTAAACCTGAGTTTGTGTGTGTCTGTGTGTTGTTGTAAATCAGAATTTGGCTTTCAGATGAACACACCTGAGCCAACCGGGTTGTGTGCAAGAGCCAGGCAGAAAGATTTGTCTTCGGGAAGCAAACTCGGAAATCAATGTGGATAAAACATGGTGTGTGTGCACGTGTGAGTGAGGCAAGTTCTTGAGTGTGAATCTGGGGGTTGTTGGGCGAGCGGGAAGTGTGCATGCGTGTGTGTGTGTGTGTGTGTGTGTGCGCGCGCGCGCGCGGCAAGTTGGAATTTCTACTTTCGAAGGGCAGCCGGGCCGCGCGACCCTGTGAGGCCGCGTTGGGGTCGGGTGCGCGCCGAGGGGCGGCGGGCGGGCGACAGGTCCAGTGGCGGAGCGCGCCGCTGCCCCGGCCCCTGCGCCGCGCGCTCGCTGGCTGGCTGGGGACTGGCAGGAACCGGAGCTGCACTGCCGCCTCTGGC